>NC_051863.1:166163774-166763774 GCF_015732765.1 Culex quinquefasciatus | reverse complement strand
GGACAGAAATTGACACTGTCTTACAAGTTTCCCACCAGCTAACATCTCTGGATCATCGCTAGTGTAGTGGCAGGTTTCCTTTTATTATTTTTGTAGCCACTCCACTGCAATATTGTGAAAAAGTTTACCAACAGCGGAATGCAGTTTCCCTGTAACTTTATTTTTCCCCGTTCCTCAAGTAATATCCGCATCCGCAAAAGTTGAGCTTTATCCACACACACACACTGCGGGCATCGGGAAAACTTTCGTCTAATACTTTCTGATAGATGGCTGAGGGGTGTTTTTATCAACAGGCGTACAGCTGTGTGTGTGTGGGGGTGGGGGGTCAGTGATGGAAAAATCGTGAAATTTCAATGGAAAAATAATATAAAACTATTTTCTTTTCAAATCATTTTAAATTTAAAATTATTATTTTTAAAAAATTGTTAGATTATATAAGAATATTATAAATACCGTCTATTTTCATATTTTGAATCTAATATTGAAATATTTCTATTAGAATCAAAGTAATTCCATAACTTTTAGATATTGTGACAATTTTGTATAGAGCAATTCTCTACAAAATCGGCCGATTTCGACCATTTTATTTTTTTGTATTTTTTTTATTTGGCTCAAACTTTGTTAAGGGCTTCCCTTTGACCTAAAAAGTTATGTTACGTCATCGGTTCACCCATACAAGTCTCCATACAATTTTGGTAGCTGTCCATACAAAAAAGGTACATGAATATTCAAACAGCTGTAACTTTTGAGAGAATTTTCTGATCAATTTGGTGTCTTCCGCAAAGTTCTAGGTATTATTGAGGACTACTGAGAAAAATTTTTTATTAACTTTTTTCACAATAACTCAATTTCCCAAAAACACATATATTTTAATTTTCGAGATTTTTTGATATGTTTTAGGGAACAAAAACCCGTAACTTTTGAGCCATATAGAATGGTCAAAAAATTTACCGTCAAGTTATAATTTTATGAAAAATGTAATTTGAATTTTCAATCGAAAAGGGCTCCGTTTTCATGATAAAGCTACCGAAAACTTTATTTTTGCAAAATGTTTGCAGTTTTTCAATTTTTAAAAATAGTGCAAGTCTCACCCAAACAACCCACGATATTCTATTGTCGATATCTCAGCAACTAATGTCCCGATTTTTAATGTTAAATCATGAAACATTCGTGAAATTTTTCTATCTCTTCGGAAACAATATTTTGATTTTTTTATCAAGACTAACCTTTCAAAAGAGCGTAATATTAAATTTTTGCCCGATCCAAAATTTTCAAAATATTTTTCTTGAGAGATCCTCAAATTTCAAAAATGATTTATTTTTCAACGTTGAAAAGTGGACCATTGCTGAGATATTGGCATTAGAAAATAGAAGATATGTTGAATATTATTTTGGATCCTTCACCCGAGCATGGGTAAATAACAAGGGAAATGCGTAATAATACCTTTCTCTGGTATCAATACAAAATTTTGGTATTCCTGGACCCTTTAAAATATGTCTTAAAGATTATGCAAGTGCAAAATTTGGTATCATACCAATTTAAGGTATTGTTTTGATATTGCAAAATTGCAGAATTTGTCAATGGTCGAACACCACATTTTGGTATTCTTTTGGTATTAAATTGTTTTATCAAGTTCCTCTGAAACTATGGGAAAATTTTGACCAATTTTGACAAAATAATTAATTTTGCGCTAAAATGATGTCTCAAAGCGAATGCTATCATTGAAAACCCGAAATTTCAAACTTGATATTAAACATTTTTGATATATCCCCTAAAGAAATGACTTGTAATTGTGGAAAAATGTCTAAGTCAGGATGGCACATTTTGGTACTAAAAAAAAGGTAAAAATTTCATCAAATTCCTCTGAAACTATGGGAAACTTTTTATAAATTTTGACGAGATAATTTATTTTGCGCTTAAATGACTTGAAACCCAAAAATGTTCAAGCTGATTTTCATATACTCACTAAGATACATTGAAAAACGAGTTAATCGACAGATTGTTGAATTTTGGTGAATTTCAATCCAGTTTCATTTTAAAAACACTTATTTTTCAATCTTGTTATTTTCAGAATCTTCAAGAACCTCAAGCACAGCTAGTTCATCAATGACAAATGCATTCGCTGTGGTGAAAAATATCACTAAGAACAATATGGAATCATCAGGTGAGTAGATTTGGCTGTTGCATATGGATCATTTCCGTTTTTTCACTAACTGCAACTGCTGCACTAAAAATGGTATGAAAATACCAAATTTTGGTATTTCTTGTCTAAAAACCAGCGACCAAAATGTGTTCTTTGTTGCCCAGTAATAGATGGTAAAATACCATGAAATCATACCAAAATCACGTTTGTGGAAGACCACAGGAATACCGAAATCTGATTTTCCAAGGGCGCTGGAATACCTTAAAATAAAAGCTTTGTTCAAAAATCCAGAAGACCTCAGCTTGGTATTGAAATGGTTTTATTTTGAGGTATTATTTTACCCTTGGAATAACATGGTTTGGTATTGTTGTGCCCTGCCACAGACAAGACTTTGGTATGATTTCATGGTATTTTACCATCTATTACTGGGCAACCAAGAGTCCCTGTTATTTGCCCAAGTAATACCAAAATTTGGTATTCCCGTGTTATTTACCCCTGCTCGGGAACCCAGGGAGACGACTCCTACACCTGGACTGAGCTATCGACCTAACCCGTTAGGTTAGACCGGGGCCAACATTTAATTCCCCATCCGACGGAAGGCGTGGTCAGACAAATCTCGTCTCGAAAAATGCCACCGTGACCGTCTGGGATCGAACCCAAGCCGACTGGGTGAGAGGCAACCACGCTTTCCCCTACACCACGGTCCGGGTGGTTTGCCCGGATCAAGCTAGTAAGACTGTAAATCAAAATCACTGTATTAAAACTAGCAAGAGAAATTTTTCGCAACAAAAAAAAAGTGAAACCCTTCAATTTTTAATCCTTGGAACCACGAATAGCAGAAACAATTAGGATTTAAAAAGAGAATCTTGCTTGTTTTGGTGATATTCACAGCCCCCAAATTTGAGCTTGCTAAGAATATGATGAATTTAATTTTGCACGTTTTTGTGTACGATCAACATGGAACAATCATCATCAAAAGAAAATCTTTGGATGTTCATCAAGAGAAAAAAATCCAAAGGGAGCATGACTCTCCTCTCTCGCGCACGAAAGATCGGTAAAAAGAATCTAAAAAAATCATCATTTTGATTATTCGGTGGAACATCTTTTTCACTACTTCACTTGCAAGTGTAACGTCACACGTCGAAAAATGACCTGTCACATTTTGTGTGTAAACAAAGTGAAATCAATATTTTTGAATGGCGCTAACAAGGAAATTCACAAAAAAAATCATCAGCACATTGATTTTCTTGGAGATTGTTGGGAGCGATTTTCTTTTGCGTGATTTGCCTCCTCTCTCTTTCGCGGGTGAAGAAAGTTCGCAATGTTGAATGTAATGGTAAATGGCTCTATTGTAGGACAAGTGCTCACAAATTATTAAAAAAAATGAAAATACTATCAATATTCTCGAAATGTTGGAATTTCAAATAAAATTTAAAACCCTTATCCAGGTTTTTAAGCGAAGATGGCGTTCGAATGTTGAACGTCCGAAATGTCAAAATCGCGCAGTAGCACCAACATTAGAAAAAAATGCGGCTGTCATGCCATATGGCACACTTTTTTGTAATGTTGGTACCACTGCGTGATTTTGACATTTCGGGCGTTCACCATTCGAACGCCATTTTCGCTTAAAAAGCTGGTATCATTTAAATTAAAAGAGGCTCGCCTCGTGCATGAACCACGTGATCTTATTTATTGAAAAAACAACATTTTTACTAGTTGTTTGTTCCATCGTCTTTAATAAAGTGTAATTTTTTATCATTTCAGAAACCATTTTTTTTCTCCAAAATTCGATAAAGAACCCAATTATACAATTACAAATTTCCCACCACTGCTGGCAAACAACTTTTCCCTGACGCCAAGCCAACACCGCCGGCGTCGAACACTTGGTGGAAACTATCGCCGGAAAAGCGATCAAATCCCGGTACGGCGGTACGAGAAGGCAGAAGGAAGTCGAGTAACCCGAAAAGAAAAATGAGATAATTTAATATCGGCGAGAAGCGATGAAAAATTGGCAGCAGCAAGTGGGAAAAAATAGCAAAGTTTACTGGCGCTAGGCTCTTAAGGGGGTGGCGCGGAGGTGAAAGTTTTCCTCGAATAGTGAAGGGATTTTCCAGGCTTGCCACCGCACCTTGACGGGGTTTGCAACATCTGCGTTTGACGGCGGGCTTGTCACAGCGAATCAAGCTTTTTCCTGCGATTTCCATCGGAAACTTTCAAAATAAGATTGCAGCCGTGCGGTGCGCCTAAAATTGAAAAATCGTGAATTGCATAACTTCGGGCGCCGCAGTCAGCCTGCAAGTATACACCGATTTTTTTTTGCTGCGAAAATATGAAAAAGTTAAACTCGACCCTTGCTCGCAGTGAATGCATTTCAATTCAATAATTTTCAACAATTTTAATTAAAACGAAATTGGTCACATCCGTCAACAGCAGGCTCGCGTTACGTAATAATGAAGGGCTGAAATTTTGTTTTTCTCCAAATAATTTTAATAATGTTCGAGTGATGTGGGTGCAGTTATTCGGGTTGGTCGAGAGTGGTAAATGTTTCATTTTTTGCTCGTTAATTAGTCTGCATCATTAAATTGGTATTAAATTTCATGCCACAGTTTGGCGCCTGCCTTGCCATCAATATTTTTATCTCCCGATACGTTATGATGTGGCAAGCTTGTGGCATTTTGCACACACAAAAAATACACGTGTGGGTTTGCAGTTCGAGTTCAACTCATGATTGGGATCTCCAATTAACAATTCATTATTGCATATTTATGATGGTTCTAGTTTGTAACTCGGCACCAGCTGCGTGGCCCTGACAGGTCATCTGGATGGGAGAGGGTGTTTTTTGTGCTGATGAACGTTATGTTTATCGATCACAGTTTACGCTTATTTTAGTGGAATTTAATTTATATCTGATGCAAAGTTAGCACATTCTTGCTGCCCTTGTTTGCATGGATTTGCCCATGCATAAATTTCCCAGATTCGATTGATTTATAGATTAAAATGGGCAAGTTTCATAAAAAGTGATCCAGGATAAACTATTTGAATTAAATTTTAAAAATGCAATAAATAATTTAACTACTAATTTTATTTATAATTGATTCGTATTTTTTCGATTTAATTCATTTTATTCATTTCAAAAGTGATTTCGGTATTTCTCGTTTTTTTAACTAAAATTTTATTCACACCCACAAAAAACATAAAACACCAAATTAAACTGAAAAGCAAATAAACAAAAATCTTAAAAGCAATAAAACGGAAAAAAAAACTAACACAAACAGGAATAAAAAAATCGAAAACAAAAATTAAAAAAAAACTGTGAATTGAGAGTCAAGAGTCAAGAGTCAAGAGTCAAGAGTCAAGAGTCAAGAGTCAAGAGTCAAGAGTCAAGAGTCAAGAGTCAAGAGTCAAGAGTCAAGAGTCAAGAGTCAAGAGTCAAGAGTCAAGAGTCAAGAGTCAAGAGTCAAGAGTCAAGAGTCAAGAGTCAAGAGTCAAGAGTCAAGAGTCAAGAGTCAAGAGTCAAGAGTCAAGAGTCAAGAGTCAAGAGTCAAGAGTCAAGAGTCAAGAGTTGAGAGTTGAGAGTTGAGAGTTGAGAGTTGAGAGTTGAGAGTTGAGAGTTGAGAGTTGAGAGTTGAGAGTTGAGAGTTGAGAGTTGAGAGTTGAGAGTTGAGAGTTGAGAGTTGAGAGTTGAGAGTTGAGAGTTGAGAGTTAAGAGTTAAGAGTCAAGAGTTGAGGGTTTTAAGTTGAGATTTTAGAGTTGAAAATAAACAATAAATAGTTAAGAGTTTACAGTTCATGTTGAAGTTGGAATCTAATTTCCAGATAATAATCAAATACGCCATCCCAAAACCATAACTAACCCGGTGGCAACATCCGTCCTCACGAACCTGATGACACGGAAAATGCTCTCTATCCCGGGTTATCTTTTCCGGGGAATTGTTTGTACGTTTGTACGCTGCGTGTGCTGGCGCTAAATTTTCGCGACCCGTTCTATCACGTGTTATCAAACGCGTACTCCCCTCGAAACTGTCCCCGTGGGACCTCAACCGACGAGGTGCACCGGAAATGCTGAAAATTACCAGCTTATCGATTGCTGACCCGGATGGTTTTAAATTTCGGTTGAGTGTCAAACAACAACAACAACTGCGCTTGGCGCAGGAAGGGTGGAACGATGGGGTTGCAATTTTATCTCGGCCTGGAACATTCCGGTGACTATTTTGTGCCTCGACGACGGTGCGAGCACGTTCCGATGCGGTTCGGAATAAAGTTTACGTTGACGCCAATTTTCGCGGTTTAAATGCGCATTTCTGGAAAATTGCATCCAATTGCATTTGGCATCCAAAATAACTACATGATCAAAAATTAAGGAATTGTCTAACGGCTCTCATTAGGAGGAATTTACGCCCAAGTTCACGCAAAATGGCCATAATTGGCTGTCCGGAATGCCTCCTACAGCTCTGCCAAAGTCAAATCCTTTCGCATCAAAATTACCGCCAAGAATGACCGAAAAGGAATCTGTGGTTGACTGGCCGGAACGTCGAAACCACGCGATAATTAGCTCCACCATTTGGGTGGGGTTTTCGAAGAAAACAGTGTGGTCGGAGGTCCTCTTCCCACGGTTGTGTAATCCGATCCTGAGACTTCGTCCGAGAAAAGCAAACGTCATGAGAGGCCAAATCTTGAGGGTTTTAGCCCTTGCAACTGGTCTGTCAGATTTTGTTTCGGTTTTATGTGTCGGAATGAGTGGGAGGTAATCAATTTGACCTCGGTTGGGTTGGCTTCGTGCTGGCCACCGATTATGTTCCGGACCGTCAAACGCATCCTCGGGCAGAGTCTGGAGGCTGAGATTGGCAGTTGGAATCGTGTGTGGCCTCCTTAACCCACCTCCAAATTTCAAACTTTCTCAAATTTCAACTGAAAAAACGGGTAATCGATTTAGTAATGTTCACAAGAAAAAATATAAAATTTCAAACAAGTAAAATCAAAATATAAGCAGTTACGATCTGTTTTGTTTTCAGCACATTTTACTTTTTTGAATGTTGTAATATTCAACGCGAAAGAACAATTGTTTACACTTATACTTTTGTTTTCTGATTTTTTATCAATCATTAAAATACAGAAACAATAACAATACATTTTAAAATAATGATTCCATATTTTAAATAAATGTGAAAATTCTACTACTTTCCAAAATTAATTTTATTTTTAAAATATGTTGAAGATATGAAAGTTTAATTCATCATTATTTGACAAAAATAATATAAGCTATTGAATATTTTGAATACAATTAAACAAAAATGGAATGAAAAAGAAAAATTCGCTTCAAAATTAATTAAATATTAATTTATTTTAATGGCACACACATCCACACGCAAGATGAGAGCTTAACTGCTTGACGAAAGTCACCATCAATATCTTTTCACTTGCGCTAACGTTTTCAAAGCGCTTAAGATATGAAATAGCTTCCAACTACCGACAACATGTTCTTTTGAACATCAGTTAGTCACTCACTTGAAAAATAATCCCAAAACATGTAAATAATTAGCAAGCGCCATCAAAAAAACAAACGCGACAAGTCTTTTGACGTTTGACTTTTGACGACCCATTCCAATCGAAGGCTGAAGAAAACCAAGCGAGAAGCGAAGGCAAGCCAAGAACAAAGGGTGGCCACCAACACCACCCTCAGCGCCTGTTGGAGCGAGCCACTGATGCCAGGAAACTTTCTCTATAAATACTACTTTGCAAATTTAATTTTAATCGGACTTTTTTGGTGAAAACTGACACACATTTTAAAAGAAAGATGCCGCCCGAGAGCCAAATTATCCCTTCGCTGACTTAGTTTTCCGCCCTTTATATCTTCCTCTATGACTCGTAGTTGACCTATCCACTTAAAATTTCATCATCTTTCTTCCAAAATTTTTGTCAGTTTTCACCGAAAAAGAGCGCTGGAAGAAAAAAAAACTAAGCTGAAAATAAAAGAATGGGCGTGGCCCAATGCATTCTCGTCTGATTAGAATACATTTTGTAAATATTTTTTTAAATGCTTGTAATAGGAATATAATGACTTTAAGTAAAAGTGAAAATAAACAGAAATGTGACAAAAAGTTGCTCTACTCGTTGGCGTACTCAGTTTTAGTAATTTTCAAGGAACACTCAAGATTATCCAGCATCATTCAAACACGACCGCTTAATAGGCTTAAAATGGGTATAATTCCCCTACAACCTAAGAGCTGATGTTAAAATATTTTAATTTCCTTCTTTCTGTATGCCTATCATATTTTTCCGATTGAAAATAACCCCATCAGAAAGATTTAAATTTCTAAGCATAATCACCATTCTTGAATGAAAAAGGGGGGAAAAAAAGAAAAGGTCACATGTGTTAACGGATTCCAATAAATCTATATGCTTTATGTCATCGAACAATGGGAACAATTTTTCACTCTCTGACAAAACAAATGCGTCGCACATGCCTCTCCCCAGTTGTCTCCCGGGGGACCAATAGTTGCCGATTGGGCCTCCTCTCCCAAAACAACCCCCCCCCCCCTCTCCCCCTCCACCATCCAAAAATTGTCCCTTAACATTCCAACGCCCACGGCTCCAAAAAAGTTGGAACGGTAACTTCAGCTCAATGGTTCTCGGGCATAACTCAACCAATCAAGATGATTCTTCTTTCCAGTGATTTGTTAGGATGTCTAGATGATTCCAGACCTTTGCAGAACTTAATTTGATCAAATGTGTAATTTTTTCGATCAAAAACATCGTTCCAACTTTTTTTTTCGCGTGTAAAAAAAAATTCGCCGAAAATTCCGCGGAGGCAGTCGTTTAAAAAAAGTTGGAACGATGTTTTCGGTCGCAGAAATTACAGATTTGTTCAAATCAAGTTCTGCAAAATTTTAGGATCATCTAGACATTCTTACAAATCACTGGGAACAAGAATCGTCCCGATTGGTTGAGTTATGCCCGAGAACGGGCGTGTTGAAGTTGCCGTTCCAACTTTTTTGGGAGGCTTGGGCGTCCGTGTAAGTTGGACATGCGTTGGACGTTCCAGTGTTAATAACGATATAACACGCCAATTTTTACGTTATTTATTCGCGCTCCAGGAATACTCATAAATAGTAATAAATATTTTCAACACATGATCGCACGATGAAAGTTTAATAATGCGCACCATTTTCACACAAACAAAAACGCACACACACACAGAAACGCACATTTTGTTGATTTTTGTGTATTATTGCGGTGCGAATGTGTGCCCCGTTTGTTTGTTTACGAAATGAGGGCGCCATTTTCGAGCTTGAGCGCGATTTTATTTGTTTGCAGCTCCCGTTTGGTCAGGAGCAGATAACTCGGGTGTCACAGGCGCGTTAGCAAACAAAGGGGAGGCCCTTTGGAAGGTCATGCGTTTGGTGCGACCCCTTTGGTTTTGTTTCATTTGCTGAAGCTGGTTCGAATCAGGTTTAAAAAAAAAGCAATTAAAATAAGTGCACTTCAAAACCAACAGAATAACAGAACCATGAAAAAAATAAAAAAGAGAAACAGAACAACAAAACAACAGAACAACAGAACAACAGAACGACAGAACAACAGAACAACAGAACAACAGAACAACAGATCAACAGAACAACAGAACAACAGATCAAAAGAATTCAAGTTAATCAATAAAAATGCAGTAAAAAACTTAAAATGTTAAGAAAATACCGAGAAAAAGTATTCCGCTCTTGGCTGACAAAAAAAAATAAAGTAAACTCTGCAATTCCAGCACGAGTGCAAACAGATCTTCCCCGACCCATAAATTGACGCTGGTGGCAGTGAAATTAACACTGCTGAACCAGTGCAACTGTAAACTACATTTTTCATGCCATCTTTTTTTTTTCTTGCAATGCTCATCATCAGAGCACCACCGCGTTGATGATGGCCCCCAGCTCATGTGTCACGATGCGCGGAAACGGAACTCAGATGTGTGCGGGACACGAGAAATCGGTTCTGCCTGCCCCGGACAGCTGTTGCTCCTCGCTCATTTTAGCCATGTAGGTACAACCTGACATAAATCCGGGCAAAATGTTGACACTTTTTTTTCGGTCTCTGTCCTGTATGCGCATAGTGTAAACAACGCGGGAAAAATGGTTAAAACTGTGCCAATAAGGTTTTTAGCGGGCTTCAGCTAGTTGCCACTAGATGGCGGGGCTTAAAAGCAGTCTACTTGCATACAAGTTTGTATAATTTATTTATCCATTGTATACAAGTTTACCCACTTTTCCCAACAACAACAACAACCGTACCCTCGGGACCGAAAAGACATGAAACCCCCCCCCCCCCCCTCCTGCCTTATGATGCTGGTGGTTACTGCTGGACGACCCCTCGTCTTCACCGTTGTTGTGTAGGTCAGTCAGGTTGTTTGAGGTTGTGAAGGTTTATTTGCTGACAATTTGCTACAATTGTTGTGTACGTCGGTCCCAACAGTCCCGCAGATAACCGTTTGCGAGAGTTACAACACGCATCATGCGCATCAATCAAGCGGACAATCGGACAGTGAAATATTTGTTTATTTTATTTATTTTTTTCATATCGTTAATTTTAATTGTGATGGCAGCACTGGCGCAGGAGTGAGTACATTGTCGCAGTTTAATGTGATGCGTGGTAATTTATGAAAGTTCATTAGTGCAGTTGCTAGTGACTTCAAATGATATAGAAACCTTTTTTTTTGTTGCCTTCCACATATACAATTATAAATTTTTGGTGAAATTGTCAAAAAATATGAATAAAAACCAACTATAAACATAATTTTCAACTAAATAACAAGAAATTGTAAAATTGCAACATAAGAGCAATTCTTTCAAGAATAATAAGGTAATTAAATATTCAAAAATGAAAGGATTTCCTGAGCACACCATATTGCAAAGATGTAGGTATTGCTTTGAACATTTCATAAACCAATAGTTACAATTTAATAATATAATTATATAATATAATTAGCCATATTTCTAATTTAACTTTACACACACAAAATAACCATGCAAAATTACCATTTATAAAAAATCATTTTTGTTTGTGATTCAGGCAATAAATGCCATTTCAATTATTGACTTTTTTTTTAATATCATTTGGTAAAATATGGCTATTTTGAGCAATACCTACAACTTTGCAGAATACACCAAACTGATCAGAAAATCCGTTCTCAAGATAAGATTTTTGGAATATTGAATAACTCCACCTCCGACCCCCCTGTATCAAATGATCTAGATTTTTCATACATTTCAAAGGATTTTTCATACACATTTTTGAAACTACTCAAACTTTTCACAAAACTACGTCTTTTCGAAAAAAAAATGTTTTTTACAATATAGGTATCAAATGATCGGAATTTTTCATACATTTCGAAAGTAATAGTATTTTTCGTGAAATACGTTCTAGACTCCATTATCCGAAGTCTGGACTATGTTATGTCCAAAGGTTTGTTTGGTATATTTTTTTAATTTTTTTTATTTTCTTATTTTCAATATCAAATTCAAGTTTTGCGACCCCATTTAAGTCAAATTTTGATATTTGATTGCCTAATAAATCAAAAAATAAATGTTTTACATCATTCTTCCATCACCATTTTGGCAGCCATTTCTTTAGAGTTGTTAGAGTGGCCAATCACTTTAGAGTGGTTTAGAGGTCAAACTTAAGCTCGACAATTAAAAAATATGACAACAACAATTTTTTTTTTGTAATTCGTTTATCCGAAGATTTGATTACATATCTGAAGTGCAATTTTGACAAGGCCTTCGAATAATTTAGCCTGACTCTTTTTTTTTCAAAACTACGTCTTTTGAAAAATTACTTATTTTTTCACAAGATGAATATAAAAATTTTGGGAATTTTTCATACATCTCGAAAGATTTTTTTGAATTACTAAAAATTTGACGGGCTTTCCGAAAAAAATACACTGAAAGAAAAAAACATTCCACTTTTATGAGATTTTTTGATTTTTAAGTTTAAAAGTCAAATTTGAAGGTGAGCCCACAATTTTTCTTCGTTAATTTTTTTTGTGAAAATAACCTAAGATGTTACCTAAAAAAGCGCAAAATTTTTTTACTGAAACTAATTTTTTAAAATGTGCTCTAATCGTCTAAATTTTCAAAAACCAAACACGAGAGTCGATTCTTCAGACAATTTTAAATAAAAGTCTTAATATTGACCATTGTCCAAAGTCCAATCCTTGTGCAGTAACAGCGGTTTTAAAAATAAAAATGTGGAAAGACTAGGTTTTTTTATGGTTTTGGCAATTTATATACGACAGACTTGATTTTTCTGTCTCGAAAATATTTTTACCGAAAAGCTAGTACAATTTCCGATAAGTTTGTCAATGACCATATTTCAATTGGATGTATGGGCTTACATATATAAGCTAATTTACTATCTAGGTTACTATACTACACTGAACAAATATTATGTTAATCGGACGAGCTTTTCGGTAAAAATATTTTCGAGACTGAAAAATCAAGCCTGTCATATAGAAATTGCCAAAAACCATAAAAAACCTATTTTTTCAACATTTTTATTTTTGAAACCGCTGTAACTTCACAAGGATTGGACTTAGGACAGTGATCAATATTTAGACTTTTATGTGAAATTGTCTGGAGAATCGACTCTCGTTTTTTGGTTTTTGAAAATTTTGAAGTTTAGAGTACTTTTGAAAAAAACTGTTTCAGTAAATGATTTTTGTACTTTTTTTAGGTGAGTCCATCCTGCAATTTTCGTGAGTTTTTTTGTAACATCTTAGGCTATTTTCACAAAAATTTTGAACGAAATAAAATCGTGGGGTCACCTTAAAATTTGACTTTCAAACTTAAAAATCAAAAATTCGCATAAAAGTGGAGTGTTTTTTCTTTCATTGTATTTTTTTCGGAAAGCCCGTCAAATTTCCTGCCAGTTTGTCTTTGATCACTTTTTGATACGATGCAACGGCTTCGAGATACAGCAATATTTAAATTACGAAATACAAAAATATTAAAAACACTTACGCCCTTCTCAAATGTCATTATCGAGTGTAACTGGCTCCATATATACAAAATGCCTTTTATATGCCTAGTAAGTTTCATTGAAATCGGAGAGGCTCGTGTACAACCGAATCCCTATTTGACATGGAATTGCTCATTTTCAAAATATTTTGTTATAACTTTCGAATAAATAAAAAAAATCCAGCTGTGGATACCCATGTTGTAAAAAACCCAAATTTTGAGGTTTTTTCAAAAATACTTAGTTTTCTAAAATTTTGAAAATTTTACAAAAAAAAATATAACAACTGTCGAAATGTATAAAAAAAATCCAGATCATTTTATACCCACATTGTAAAAAACAAAAACTTTGCGTATGTTTTTCAGAAAATACGTAGTTTTTGGAACATTGTTAGTATTTTTCAAATAATATAATGATTATCGCAACGTATGAAAAATTCCTATCATTTGATACCCATAGAGCAAAAACAATAATTTTAAGTATTTTTTGCGGGAAAATTTGCATTTTCAAGCAGTGTTCCCACGAGCCTAAGCCATCGGCTCGGCTATGTTCATTTTTCTGGCTCAGGTTCACACCACACGTCGGCAAGCATCGTCGGCTCAGGCTCACCGAGCGCCGTGAGCCATGGTTCATTTGGTTCAAACCAGGCAAGCTAGCCAAAATGAACCATTGGCTTGAACCAGACTTGAACCTGATCAAAGAATGTTAGGCTAAACGGTAAGCTCTATTAGACCGTGCCACTGTGCAACCCTAAATCTACTACTCCGTAATATTTGTTACATCGTAACATTCGAGTGTTATGGTGTAATGAATGTTACGGTGTAATGAATGTTACGGTGTAATGAATATTACGGTGTAACAAAGGTACGGTGTAACAAAGGTACGGTGTAACGGATGTTGCAGTGTAACCATTGCCGTAACATTTGTCACACCGTAATGTCCGTTACACCGTAATATGGTTACACCGTAACATTGTTACACCGTATCATTCGATACACTGTAACATTGTTACATCATTAATTTTTTACACGGTAGCATTGTTGCACCTTAACACCTATGCATAGTCATGGTTTTAATTAGCCTGGTTAGCCTAACCGGTTCATTTGGGAACTCTGTTTTCAAGATACAGGAATAATACTTTTTTTGATTTTTTTTTTTGTTATTATACTTGCAATGGATAGCTGACATTATCCCGATTTAAAAACACGAATCATAACCGGGACAGTGCAAAACCGAGGCGTGCAAAACCGGGGCAGTTTTTGCGATAAAAATAGAAATCTTTGATTTTTTGCATTCATTTTTTACATTTTTTTAAACAAATTGGTTTACATCAGATATCATGAGTTTAAATTTCCATAAAAAATAGCAGTTTCTGATAATAAATTGGGTTTGAATATATTTAAGTGTTTTTGCGATATTTCAATCAGAAACAGTTCATGCTTGAAAGATATTTAAAAATCAGTTTTTGTTAAATTCACAGGGTTTTTGGCATTCTTTCACACAAGGCTGTTTCTAATTATTGAAAAGGTGCCATTTCACGTCGTTTTTCTCAATTTGGATTGCCATTATTTTTTTGTTAAAATTGATGAAGAATAAACCGTTACGTCATTCGAGAACGACACCACATCTGGAGCAACATTTAAAAAAAGTGCAAAAGCATTTTGGCAGCTGGAAAAATTATGCTTGCAAATTTTCTAGCCAACAAGTAACTTTTTAACAAAACCCACAGTGTTGAAAGGTAGCTAGGAAAGTCAGCTATTGATTTACATTTCGATTTGCGGATTTTCACTATTTATACAACTAATTTTGCAAAACTTTTGATAGAAACTTGCTTGCTCACTTCTCATTGAGCTTTTTATCACTCGATTTCAGTTGAAAACGCTTTTAATTAGCTTTAATTGAATGTCAAAGTTCTGACCTGCCAACATTAGCGGCACGCTGGAATTAGATGCTGTTTGCCTGTTGTAAAAATGTTATCTGTTGGCTCAGAATTTGCCAGCAAAATTGGTCCAGCCACAAAATGCTTATGCACTCTTTTCTCGTGTTGCTCAAAAAGGTAGTTAAAATAGATTAAAATTACACAGACTACTCTGCAATGTGATGCTTTTTGTAAATTTCCATGATAAATTGTATTTTTTTCTATCAAGAATCGTAGATAATGCAAACGCTCAACATTTCACTTCTAGAAACCCCATCGATTCAGTTTATACATAGCATATTTTCCCCCAAATTGACCATTTTTTCTCTTCGCTTGAATTCTCGTTAACTGCAACGATTGTGAAAACTTTGCGTGCGGTGAGTTATACCAGGTAGAAAAAAGAAAAAAACGATTCCAAAAGTTTAATCGAAATTCCGTGCCCAAAACGAGGGCTTCGGTCCGGATGCAGGTATACCGTAATAAAAGTTTCGATCATTCTGCCCGTGATCAGCTGACGACGCACAGCAAAAAGCATCGATCCCGGACGATTCTCGATGCTTTTCCCTCCCCACACTCACTCACTTGTTCGATTTGCAAAAAAAAAACTTTTCCATCCTGCAAAATAATAAAACATTGGTTTCCTCGAAATAGACTGAGTGGAGCGAGACTGAGGCGCGCAAACGAAACTTTTGCACAGTTTTGCAGGTTTTTTTCGCTTCTTTTTTTTTTGTTCTCCGCGTTTAATTTTACCCCTCACACAATCACACACACACTCAGACTGGAACACTTTTCCAATCGTGAAAACCTTCAAACTCATTTTCCCCGTGGCGCAGTTTCCACTTTGGCACAAACATTCCAATTCGACGCAACACGAACGAACAACCACCCACAATGAGGGAGCGGAAAGAGATTTTGGGTGGTGGGAAATGCAACACTTCGACAACTTTTGCAATTACTTGGCCGGAAGTGAACAACTGTATTTTTTTCGGAGGAGAGGAAAATGGAAATTGTTGAGCGAGCGCTAGCTGGAACTGTTTTTTTGATAGCTTAAAAATAGTGTTGGAAGTTTGATTCGCTTTATGTGACCTTGCCAATATCACAAATCTAATATTTTCAATATCCAATATTAAAAATTAGTTTGCATTAATTTTTGTAATGTCTCAGACTATGCCTCTACGTATTTTTTTACAATTTTAATGATTACGATTTTAATCTAAAGTATAAAATAAAAAAAAGCAAAAACGTTAAAAAGAAATTGTAAACACATACAAAACAAAAAAGTTTTTATAGTAGAATAAGAAAAATACTATCATAAATAAACATAGACGAAACAAGATAAATGCAAAAAATACAAAAAAACATAAATAGTCAAACAAGAGAAGTCAAGTTTTTCGTAAATAAAAGTTCCTCGAAACACTGGAAAATATAAATGTTCTAGAAAAATTGGGCCTCTTAAATTTTATTCAAGCATTTTGCAACGGAAAATTCCGGTTGAACTAAATTTTCCCAAGGCTTTTTTTTATTCTTTATTATAAAGTTTAAGTAAGGCTTTTTTTTAATTTTCTGGTCTTTAAACAATTTTTTTAGGGCAAACATGGGCACTATGATTTTGAAGCCAAAAATGCAAGTTTTTCCTCAAAAAAAAAAACTTTACAATGGCTGTAACTCCAAAACTGTGCACTTTATAAAAAAAATCTCAAAAGTTCTTTTCAATTGCAAGTTAAATTTTTTTTCAAAAAAACACCTTTTTAAAAAAATATACATGACTCGGTCAAAGATTTTTTTAGTAATTTGCTTTTTAATGTCAAAAACATAGTAGTGACCAAATCAATCATATAAAAAATACTCGCGAGATACAGATTTCTGAATATGTACATGAAATAGCTAATAAGGCCGATGCAAATATTTTTCAAATTTTATGCCCCCTCCCCTCTCCCCCCCCCCCTTTAAATCCGTTCCGAAAAATCAGTAGGCAAAATATTTTTTTCAAAAAACTTCAAAATTTTTTAAAGGAAACAGATATGGGTAATTCTCCACCAACTCACACGAAATCGGAAAAAGTTGCCCCGACCCCTCTTGGATTTGCGTGAAACTTTGCTCTAAGGGGTTATTTTGGTTCCTGATCACGAATCCGATGTTCATTTTTCAATATTTTGTGACGGTTGGGCGGTACGACCCCTTTAATTTTTCTGGTTTTTTTTACTAAGACACGTTTTTCAGTGATTTGTAGCTCGCAACCGTCAAGAGATAGAAATTTGGTGTCCGAGGGACTTTTGTGTAACATTAGACGTCCGATTTGAAGGCGTACTCAAAATTCCGAAAAAAACGTATTTTTCATCGTGATTCATGAAACTTTCCGATCTTTCCGAAAAAATGTTTAAAAAAATTTAAATCAAGACTAACATTTTAAATGGGCGTAATATTCAATGTTTGGCCCTTTTAAAATGTTAGTCTTGATTCAAAAAAATTTCAAAATACTTCTTTCGAAAAAATCGGAAAATTTCACGATTTTTTCATGTTTTAACATTGAAAATCGGACCATTAGTTGTTAAGATATCGACATTAGAAAATGGTGGGCTGTTTGGGTGAGACTTAAAAAACTTCAATTTTTGTGTTTCTTTTTGTTTAAGCCGCTTTATCTCAGCAACCAGAGGTCCAATCTTCAATGTCGCTTAGACAATTTTATAGCAAATTTTCTGAACTTTTCAAAAAAATATTTTTAGAAATGGTCACTCTTGGTCACTTTTTTTAAAAATCGAAAAACTGCAAATATTTCGCTAAAATCGAACTTTCGGTGGCTATATCATGAAAACAGAGCCTTTTATCAAAAAATCTGTAGAGTACTTTTCGATTGGAAATTAAATTTCACATTAAAAAATTACGTCAGATTTGTTTTTGAATTAAATTTCGATTTTTTCCAAAAATCACTATTTTTTCAAAAAATCATAACTTGGCGTCAGATTTTTCGACCATGTTTTTCTATTTGGCTCAAAAGGTGCGGGTTTTTGTTCCCTAAAACATATAAAAAAAATCTCGAAAATTAAAAAATACGTATTTTGGGAAATTGAGTTTTTCTGAAAACAATTTTAATTACAAAAAAGGCAATTTTTTCCGTGTACCTATTTTTCCTCAACAATACCTACAACTTTGCCCAAGACACCAAATTGATCAGAAAATTTATTCAAAAGTTACAGACATTCGAATATTTACGTACCATTTTTGTATGGACAGCTACCAAAATTGTATGGAGACTTGTATGGGTGAACCAATGACACAAAATAGCTTCTTTGATCATAGGGAAGGCCCCCACAAAGTTTGAGCGAAATTTAAAAAAAAAATACAAATTAGATCCATTTCCGGTTTTGGTAGAGAATTGCTCATATTGAAACTGATGAAAATTTCAATATTTTTAATGAAAAACGGTATTTTGTGAAAATTTTAGAATAGAAATGCAATTAAGTATTTTGCAAAAATTTTAGTGTGTAACATAAAATCCTAATAAGTAAAAATGTATTAAAAACATCGCTTCGTTTGATACCCATAATGAAAATTATGAGAATTTGAGTATTTTAATAAATTAAGGTACTTTGTAAAAAATATTAGGATTACACAAAAAAACTGTCAAGACATTTTTTTTGACATTGTTTCTTTCAGTCGTTTTTTTTTTTGCTGTGATAAGGTTTTAAAGCATATTTATATTTTTTGTATTTTTGGAAAATATCCAAATTTCGATAACTTGTAATTTGAGTATCAAACGATGAGAAATTTGGTATGCATTTTTACTATTATACTAGTTTATTGGTAAAATGCTCAAAATTTCACAAAATATTTTACATATTAAGTAAAAATACTCGAATTATTACAAATCATGCAGATCTGGGAATTTGCATAGCATACAGTATTATGTTAAATTTTCAGTATTTTATGAATAAACATTTTGATGAAGTGAAAGAAATCCTTACTAAATTTCGCAAGATTGGAACCCATATTGAGAGTTAAGATTTTTTTTAGTATTTTTATGAATACGGTATTTATGAAAATTTGAGTACATATTTCACAAAACAAAACTCTACCCAAGTTAATCAATCAAATTTTTTGATAGTTTAGCTTTCTTTTGATTAATGACTGACTGATTTTGACTGATTTGAATTTTTAAAATGATTTTCTTTAGTTGAGCAATTCTCTGAGATTTCGGTCATTCGATTTTTTTTGTATTTTTTAATCCGGCTGAAACTTTTTTGGTGCCTTCGGTATGCCCAAAGAAGCCATTTTGCATCATTAGTTTGTCCATATAATTTTCCATACAAATTTGGCAGCTGTCCATACAAAAATGATATGTGAAAATTCTAAAATCTGTATCTCTAGAAGGAATTTTTTAATCGATTTGGTGTCTTGGGCAAAGTTGTAGGTATGGATACGAACTACACTGAAAAAAATTATACACAGTAAAAAAAAATTTGGTGATTTTTAATTTAACTTTTTGTCACTAAAACTTGATTTGCAAAAAAAACACTATTTTTATTTTTTTTTTTCACTTTTTGATATGTTTTAGAGGACATAAAATGACAACTTTTCAGAAATTTCCAGAATGGGCAAAAAATCTTTGGCCGAGTTATGATTTTTTGAATCAATACAGATTTTTTCAAAAAATCGAAATATTGGTCGCAAAAATTTTTCAACTTAATTTTTTGATGTAAAATCGAATTTTCAATCAAAAAGTACTTTAGTGAATTTTTGATAAAGTGCACCGTTTTCAAGTTATAACTATTTTTAGGTAACTTTTTTGAAAATAGTCGCAGTTTTTCATTTTTTTAAAATAGTGCCCATGTTTGCCCACTATCGAAAAAAATATTTTTAAAAAGCTGAGAAAATTTTCTATATTTTGCTTTTTCGGACTTTGTTGATACGACCCTTAGTTGCTAAGATATTGCCATGCAAAGGTTTAAAAACAGGAAAATTGATGCTTTCTAAGTCTCACCCAAACAACCCACCATTTTCTAATGTCGATATCTCAGCAACTAATGGTCCGATTTACAATGTTAAAATATGAAACATTTGTGAAATTTTCCGATCTTTTCGAAAAAAAAATTATCAAAAATTTAAAATCAAGACTAACATTTCAAACGGGCCAAACATTTAATAATACGCCATCAGTCATTAATAATTCAATTTATTTAAAGTCACCCCCAAGAATAAGAAAATCGTTACCAAAAAGTATCAACCGTACAATTCTGAACAACTTTAAAAAGGGGTTTTTTTTTTCAAAATTCGCAAAAATTTAAATCATTGACCAACAAATCATGACCAAGATAACATTTGTCATCCTAATTAAAATATATATAAAAGCATAAACGATCGCTTATCCTTTAAAAAAATATTCAGAAGGATTCTTAAAAAAACATCCGGATTGGAAGTCTATATTTTCAAATTTCATTAAGACTTAAGTTAAACTTCGTTGCCATTTTACCCCTTCACGAAATAAAAATCCAGAGGCACCCCAAAGTGAGTGGTTCTGCGGTTAAATTTGCGCAGCTTTTTATAGCGATGCTCCACAATATTAGAGAGCAAACAAACGAACTGCAAAAAACACAAAGAGGCACCAGCTAAGTTGCACTTGAAAGCTCAAATAGAAGAAGCGGCGACCGGTCATCGAAGGACGACCTGAGAATGGGCGTTTTTCTCCCCAAAAACTTTTTCTCCCTTTTTGCTCAAATGAAATCAGTTGGTGGAAGTGGGAAATAAAGCAGCGAGGGGAGAAAAAAATTAGCCGGAAGTCGTGTAGCAAAAGTCCGTGAGTGCATCAGAGCAGCAGCGATGGCTGGATTCAAAAAAAAAGTGGCCGTAACTCACCGGACGAAAGTTTTACTTCGCGTTACGTCGGGCGGCCAAAGTCCGAGGAACCACACGGCTGCCACAAATGGCGGTTGGCGTCATCAAAAGTTGACCGCAGATTCGATCGACCGTTTTTTTTCACGCTGGCTGCCCAGATGCTTCCATGCAGGTAAAAGTTAAGTTGATTTACGGTTCATTTGGAAGTTTTTTTTTTTGTTACTGCAGGGCAATGCCTTAGTTTTAAAACGATTTTCCGGAAAAGTGCTTGGAATTGAGAAACGATCGTTTTTTTTTCGCTATCGAAGGGAGGGCAAATGGAAAAGTGCTCGTAATATCTTTTTTTCATAATGCTTGAACTAGTTTTGTATATTTCTTTATGCTGTGGTTAATTTTGAAATTCAAATTTTAATAATTATTTCCTAATAATTTATAAAACAAAGAACTCAATATATAAATATTTTTCAGCTGTCAGCTTAACCACTTAAGAAAATAAAAATACAATCTTCAATTCAAATGGAAAAGCATCGACAAATAAAACAGCACCCTCGTTCATTAGTGCGGTAGAGCAAACCTCAAAAGACCAGAAAAAGAGCGAGCGCCCACCAAACGGAAACAAAGTTCAGCAGTCGAGGACCTTTGAAAAGCATGAAAAATAACCTTTTGCAACGTCCCAGCTATAGAACTAGGCACGCGGGAAAATCTTTCACGTGGAACCACCGCGCACTGTACCTTGCACACCGCACGTTTACAAACATAAATGAAACATGAAAGACAAAAGGGGTTGCTTCCTTTCAGTTTCGTTCCTGGATTCAGTCATAGATAAATGGATATGTTTGAATTTGTTTGATGATCTTCGATAATTTTTAAACCTCTTGAAAATATTCCAAAGTTATTATTACTGACCAAACAAGCTATTTTGCATCGTTTTTGGGTCGTCCATATAAGTACCCATTAAGGTAACAAAAAAAAAGATTTTTTTTTGAAAATCTCAAAAAATCTCTACCGAAAACCGCATTTTCAAGTTCTTATTGATTAAGGTTGTTAAGGGGTTACATACATGTAAATTGGCAAAAATGTCAGAGGTTGGTTTGAGTGCGATCTCGAGATATCGTGGCAACTGTAAATCAACTTGGTGTTCAGAAAAAAACGCTTAGAAAGTTAGGCAGCTTGCTTTGCGCATGGTAAAACTCTGAGCTTAAATCGTCTCTAACTCAGTTAAATCATGAAATACCTTCATGAAACTTTCAGGAGTGATTGAAAATCATCTTTTAAGTGGATTTAATAAATTTTCTGTAATACGAAATTTTGTGATTTTATACATGTATGTAACACCTTAATCGATAAAATTATCGTTGATAATATTATCGTCTGACGATAACGATAATGGTTATGGATGGACCATAATACATTGTTTAAATCTTTCTTAAATCGATTTATTAAACCATATCATAATAATTTTTCAATGCTATCACTAATAACATATTTTTTGAAAATGTGGTAAGTTTCAAAGTATAAATATGAACGCAAAATAGATCACAAAATACCGTATTTTTTTAAAAACTCAATTTTGTATAATTTGCAATATGGGTATTAAACGATGCGAAATGATGCTTTATCAATTTATTAGCTTTTTTTTGTTGAAAACTCAAATTTTCACAAATTACCGTATTTTTTCGAAAATGCTCAAATTTTCAAAATTTTCAATATGAGTATCAAACGAAGCGAGACTTGGTTTGCTTTATTACATGAAAAGAGTTTTTTTATTTTGATAGTACTGAAGTTTTCACAAAATAGCGTATTGCTTCGAAAGTACTCAAATTTGCATAATTTACAATATGTGTAATTTTTGTATGCTTTTTCACTTTATTAAAGTTTTTATTTGAAAATACTAAAATTTTCACAAATTACTATATTTTTTTCAAAGAACCCAAATTTTCAAAATTTTCAATAGGAGTATCAAACGAAGCGAAATTTTTTTATGCATTTTCATTTTGTTAGAGTTTTGCCTTCCTCACCTCAATGAGGAAAGGTTATAAAATCACTCGAAAAATGAACTTCTTTATTAGACCTCGTAGACCCACCTTCGCGTATACCTATCGACTCAGAATCAAATTCTGTACAAATGTCTGTGCGTGTGTCTGGATGTAAGTCCGTGCACCGAAAAATATGCACACGATTATCTTCGGATTAACTGAACCGATTTCGACCGTTTTGGTCTCATTCGATCCGTCTTGGGGTCCCACAAGACCCTAGTTAATATTTTGAAGTTCAGTAATGTATTTCAAAAGTTATTTTAAAAAAACGATTTCGAATAAAGTCCGGAAGGTTGTAAAAAGGGTGGTTTTTGTAAGAAAACCTTTCCAACGAGCCCAAAACGTTGAAGATCTGACAATCCTATCAAAAGTTATAAGCACTTAAGTGTTATTTATGCACTTTTTAGACGCCGGATTTCAAATATGTTGATGAAAACGTTGTCTGGATTCACCATGCAACCTGTCTTTGTATAGGTAATCAAAAGACCTTTCCAGTGAGCCTAAAACGTTAAAGATCTGACAACCTTATCAAAAGTTATAACCACTTATTAAGTGTTATTAATACACTTTTTTAGGCCGGATACTCTTTTTTGAGGGTCTGTAGTGTATTAACTTTATGAATGTAAGGAAGGCACCACCCACCTAAAGGTGGATTAAGCAACGTTTTTTTTATCAAAACCAAAATTTTCACAAAATACAGTTTTTTTTTTTTTTTGAAAATACTTAAATTTTCATAATTTGCAATTAGGGTATCAAACGAAGCGAAATTTGGTTCGCTTTATCGCTTGCAAAGAGTTTTTTTTTTTTTTGAAAATACTAAAATATTTACATAATACCGTATTTTTTGAAAGTACTGAAATTTTCATATTTTGCAACATAGGTATCAAACAAAGCGAATTTTTATGCTTTTTCACTTTTTTAGTGTGTTTTTTGGAAAATACTGAAATTTTCCTAAGCTACCATATTTTTTTCGAATATTCTCAAATTTTTAAAATTTTCAGAGTTTTTTTGTTAAAACCAATATTTTCACAAACTACCGTATTTTTTCAAAAATACCAAAATTTTACAAATTATAAAATGGGTGTCAGACGAAGCGAAATTTGGTTTGCTTTATCATTTGCAGTTTTTTAAATACTAAAATTTTCACAAAATACCGTACTTTTTTGAAAGTACTCAAATTTTTATGTTTTGCAATATTTGTGTATGATTTTTCACTTCATTAGAGTTTGTCTAATACTAAAACTTTTACAAAATACCATATTTTTTCGAAAATACTCAAATTTTCAATAACAAAAAAACACTCTAACAAATTGAAAAAGCACGCAAAACTTCACTACGTTTAGTACTCATATTGAAAATTTAGAAAATTTTAGTATTTTCGAAAAAATATGGTAATTTGTGAAAGTTTTAGTATTAAAAAAAAACTCTTATGAAGTGTAAAAGCATACACAAATTCGCTTTTGTATTCGTTTGATACCCATATTGCAAAGTATTAAAGTTTGAGTACTTTCTAAAAAATACGGTATTTTGTCAAAATTTAAATATTTTCAAAAAAACTCTTTGCAAATGGTAAAGCAAACCAAATTTCGCTTCGTTTGAAAGCCATATTGAAAATTTGGAAAATTTAAGTATTTTTGAAAAAATACGGTAGTTTTTGAAAATTTTGATTCTAAGGAATTGAAAATGCATACAAAATTTCGCTTCGTTTGATATTCATATTGAAAATTGTGAAAATTTGAGTATTTTCGAAAAAAAATATGGTAACTTGAGAAAATTTTTGTATTTTCCAAAAAAACAGTATTTACCAAAAAAACACACAAGTATTTTTTTTTTGAGTTTTTAAAAAAAAGGTATTCTGCGAACAATTTTGAGTGCAGTCCAGACTTGATTATCCGAAGCCTCGATTATCCGAAGTTTCGATTATCCGAAGGTTTGTTTGGGACTTCGGATAATCGAATGACGAACAAAAAAATCGTATTTTTTAATTTTATGCTTTAAACATCAAATTCGAGTTCTGCGACTCCATTTTAGTCATATTTAAATGGTTGATTGCCAGTAAAATTTAAAAAAATCAAAATTTTTGCTTTTTTGGCCGCCATTTTGGATTTAAAAATTCTAAATCACTTTAGAGTAGTTTAAGGGTCGTACTAAAGCTGTACAATCAAAAATAAGATAACGTGATTCGATTATCCGAATTTTCAATTATCCGAATTTACGATTATCCAAAGTGAAATTTTGCCAAGCCTTCGGATAATCGAGTCTGGATTGTTTTTAAACCCCTCCGATTTCAATGAAACTTTGTAGACTCGTTATTCAAGGCTATTTCTGTGTATATGCTGCCAGATGCAATCGAGAATGGCATTTGAGAAGGGCGTAAGGTTTTTACATTATTTTGTTTTGCGTCATTTAAATATTGCTGTACCTTAGAGCCGTTGCATCGCATCAAAAAGTGGTCAAAGACAAACTGGCAGAACATCTGATGGGCATTGTGAAGAAAAAAATACACTGAAAGAAAAATACACGCCACTTCTATAAGATTTTTTGTTTCTCAAGTTTGATAGTCAATCTCGAAGATGATGCAAAGATTATTTTCGTTCGTAATTGTTGTGAAAATGGCTAAGATGTTGCGAAAACCTCACGAAAAATGCAGGATGGTATCGCTCCTAAAAAAAAGGTAAATTATTTATAACTATCTTTTAGTGGCCAACATTTTCAAAACACGATTACGGGAATCGATTCTACTGACAATATTGCTTTAAAAGCTCAATGTTGACCATTGTCCTTGTCCAATCCTTGTGAAGATACATCGGCTTTAAAACTGCAAAAATACGGGTTTTGGCCATTTCCACTTTCAAAATGTTTGTATAAATAACTGTTTTTAATTTTTTAAGAGAAATAAAACAAAATGGCTTTAATTTTTGTCAGTTAATTCACAGAACTAAAAAGTCATAAATAGAAAAATATAAATTTTAAATTATCATAGGTTATAAAATCGTCTGAAATCTATTCCATTTCTTTGCTTTTTTTTAGCCATAGCAAGTGGAAGTAAACATAGAAAACACCAAAGGACGTCTACTCTGTTGAGAACTATAGAATCTAAGAGGAAATGGTGAAACAAATAGTGAAAAGATAAGGGGAAGAAAAATTGTTTATGTTGGTCATACTGACGAATTGCTACATAAATATTAGATTTTTTTTAAACATATTACTTCAAATTTATAAAAATAATCAGGTGGTAAGAAATGACGCAGTGCCACATTCAAACTCAGAACCATTAACCCCAAAGAGGTGCACCCTTCCATTGCTGCTATCTCAACCAACAGAAAACTTTTGCCCAAGTCTTGCGTGTGTGCAAGTGTGCACTTGAAGTCATTCGCTGGAAATAGTACTACAAACATAATTTCCAGCACTTTTTTTTTATTATTGCTGAACTTTGGACCACCATTCTCAAGGACTTTACCACGAGTTGAGGAAGCCAACTGAAGCTCGCGAAAACTCACACTGTTTCCGACATTCTTTTGTTTCAATTTATTCAGGGAAAATCGCAGAGTTGGGCGGGGAGGGGGAGGAAACTTTTCTCAAAAGTAGTTTTTCAGTTGATGGGCCTTGGGAGCACTTTTTTGCCAGCGTTTTATAATACACAGGTTTCGATGTTTTTCCTCGAGAGGAAGAAAACTCTTCTCGACTATTTAAGAATTCATAACAGTTCGTAATCTACGTTTTATTCAGAGCGTTTATCTACTCGAGAAGAAGCAGCAGCAAAAAAAAACAATCTCAGAATGTCAAAACTAGCACAACGAAAAAAAACCGAGGGTCGAAAAAGACACTCCAAAGTGTCATAATCACGGTTCTATGAATTTAAATACCCCGAAGGAGACAAGAAGAGCTTTCTTTTGGAAAATCTGAAAATCCGAAGCTTCTTCTTCCTTAATGGGAGGAAAAAGCGGAACTAAAACTGCTACTAATTTGCCAAAGGGGATGAGAGTGAGCGAGAACTTTTTCGGCAGCGCCGCTATAGTTGTAGTTGTAGTAGTACGTAGTTGTGGGCAAAAGTTTGCTCTACTGATGATCGTTTATGCTTGAGTGGAAGTTGGAAGCGCACTTTTTCAAAGAGGGGCTCGTGAGTGTGTGTGTGTGTGTGAATGGCTGTGAGAAAGTTAAGCGGAAATTGATAACTCTTTGAACATCAAGCTAATGGGCTAACCGGGCAGGCAAAGTTTGTTTTTCGACTCTCGAGGAAGTGAGCTTTATAAGGTTCAGGAAGTCGTTTTCGGGATGAGATTTGGTTATCGTAAAGTTTGCTAAAACATGTATATAATATTGGTTATTTATAAAATGAAATTACGTTATATAAATGTAAAAGACTAAAAAATACATCTATTACTTGAAGTTTTTCTTTACATTGGTCATAATGACTTTTAAATTAATATGTAATGCTTATAGTTTTGCTATTTTTACAATTTTATAAAAAAAAAGCAAAGCAATCAAAAAGGTTATGTGTAGTGAGTCTCCCGAACCCTCTTTTAAGCAAATGGACCGACGTTGTACTTCCCCATCCGATAGAAGACCAGGATGATAAGGCGGGATTCGACCCCGCGCCCCATAGCACTATGGGCCATCTCCATACAAACAGGCGGCCAAATTATTTTTTTGCCTTTTAAATGTTTTTTTCATACAAATTTGGGTAATTGTATGGTATTGAAATGATATACGTCCATTTTTATAACTTTTCATGTTTTTCAATAGTTGATTGTTTATAATAAATAGTCTTTTCATACATTAGCAAGCGCAACAGAACTGCGTTTATATTGTATTGCAAGTTTATATTATTAAATTATGGATAAGCTAATACACCCTTACTTTAAAGACACAACCCCTCCCTCCTCTTTCTTTAACCCCCCCCCCCTTTCCCCTCCTCCCACCAACAAAATTTTTTTAAGCGTAATAAATTCATTTTAAGTCAAATATTTATTATTTACTGCTGTGTGTATCTTTTTGTGAGTCCATGCCATATAACTTGAGACCCCCTGACAGCTTCAGGATATGTTAAAGGTACTTTTTATGATGTTTTGTACTAACCAACATAGAACTTAAATGTGGATCAGTTTCATGGATTGATCGCAGAAATTCATCATGCTAAGTCAATATTTTGCTGAATGCTTTTTTCGGTATCAAACTGAGATTCTCCAGTTTCGCTTGAGAAATTCGGTACAAATACTTTATTTTGAATAAGGTACTCAATTTTAAATGTAGGCAACAGAAAATTCCAATAAAGTCATTTGGAACTTCTTGAAACCAGGTATTGATTTTTGAAGCGACGATGCCCACGAAGTAGGTAGCAAAGCAAGTGAAATAAACGGGCGCATATGTAGATTGCAGCAAATTTTGATAAAACGTAAATGTTCAAAATGGCATATCTCCAAAAACGCAAAAAATCGCAGGCTGGAAATTTCAGCAATGTTAGATTATGATCCAATCTTTCAAGTGATCTTAGTTTCATGTTTAGCATCGGTTAGCAAAAAAAGTATTCGATTAACAAATACAAAAAAATAAGTTTTGTCAAAAAAATGCTCCAGTTATTTGATGAAAACTTCATTTTTTGGTTTGGAAACAACATTTTATCTATTAATAGTTTCAAAGCTTATCTCATTACCTTTCCAACGATGTAAAATTGTCCTAATAAAATATTTAAAATGGCTGAGCTATGTTAAAATTAAACAATCAGCCTTTTTTACGAAAAACGCTAGCTTTTTACTCCATTTTTTGACTTTCAGCTTGCGTATCTCCGTAATGAACAAACTTAGAGCATTGAAAATTTGGATTTTTCTTAGTTAGAATGTTTACTTTCGAGAAAAAAATACCAAAAAATATTTGGAGAAGGTCACTTTTTTGAAACTTGGCCACCCAATGTACCATAGTGCATAGTAACTTAGGGATCGGCAGCCGAAGCCGCTAACCATCGCGCCACGAGGCTCTCCCAGTTTTAAACCTAAGACAAATTTGAACGTTTGATTAACATTTTCAAAAATATTTGATGAATATTATGACAATATTCACCACGAGTTTAACTCACATTTAAACGTGTCAAAAAAGTTCAATTAGAAAGATTTTTGAACAACATATTTGTATCGTGAAATAAGGATAAAAAAAATAAATCATGAGTTTAATACACAGCAAAAACTTCCGATGGTAAAATCGCATGCAAAAGCATACACATCACCTTCGTCAAAATAAACACTTAATATTTCACGCTGCATGTAAAATTTTTGCAAACACAATAAAATGTGGCAACCGACGGGATTCAAACCCAGCGCCAACAGTTAGGACTGGCGCCTTAGCCCACTCGGCCATCAGACCGATGAAAATCTGTAAAGATAAACGCATATATCAGCTTGACATTTCGGTCAGGTAGGTTTCCCATACACAGAAAAAAACAGATTGTGTGTCAAAAAAATGATTAATTTTACCTCAGAAAATGATCAATTTTCATCAGTTTTTGATAAATATTCATCAGGTTCACATTTGGAGCGAGTTGTGGCGCTATAACCACGGCAAATAGTGTCCAGGGCATTCGTGGAAATACAATGTCCCGTCCCAGAGGGTCCCGGAGTACCAAAACTTCTTAGCATGGTGCTCCCAACGAATACAACTAAATCTCGGAGCGTATGGTGGTGTGTCCCCACGCTTTTTCCTCCCCTGTCGATTCAGAATTGTGTTATTGTTCGAACACTCAGTGCTCAAACTCAACCCAATTACGAGTCATCTCTGCGATACGGCTTTACGCAGTAGGCCTGGCCGGTTTAACGCTTGTAATGTTTCAATGCATTCTAATGCAATGGCGCACTACAAATGTTAATAAATGACAAGAAGAGTGCTAGGCGTTATCTAACCTAAGGCACTCTCCAGGATCCCTTCGAAAGATTGGCTGCGCTAGGGTCTGATTAGATTAGATTAGATTAGATATTCATCAGGTTCACATTTGATCAGTAGTGCGGTGCCTGTGGGGACGCGAAGTCCTGTTTTTTCGTGTTATTTTCCGTCTCTTTTGTGTCGCTGTTCGAGTGCATGGGGTGATTGGATTTCTTCTTCTTCTTTTTTCATTTATTTATGTTCGCGCGTTCGTTGGCCGATGAATTTTATTTTTGTTCTCTTTACATAGTTTTCGATAGAAACGATCCGATTTTTGTTTTTTGAGACAAGCAAGTCGTATTGCTGGATCAAGTCCTTTCCATATCATCGAGGATCGGAAGGCACGTCGACGGATATGTTTTAAGGCTTATAATATAAAATAATTTTAATGAATAAAGCCCTTCCTACATCACCGTTGATCGGAAGGCACGCCGACGGAGAATTTCTGGAGAATCGCGGTCGAATTAATGCTATATTTAAATCCCTAGAAAGGTATCTTTCCGCAGCCGGCTGCCTAAGATTTTGAAAATTTCAACCGATAAACAAATTGCTCATGGTCGCATCACCTACCACAGTGAATCCTGACCAGCTGACGCAGCTGATTTAGCGGTCCCATCACTCAAGTATCGGCTAACATTCCCATCCACTTCCCCGTGTCTTACCACTGGTCGTGGCCGGCGTCGGTATTGATCAGCACGATAGGGACCTTTGAAAATTGCGAAGGGGTGATGATTGGTTCCTACTTTTCATCTGTGGTCCACGGAGCAATGTTTGGGGGTCCTGGTCAATAACGAAGTAGCAGCTACGGGTAGACACCAATGCTATGCTATGCTATGCTAATATTCATCAGGTTCACATTTTTACACATTTTTTATGTAACATTACTCAAAAAAAGAGGTAATATTCAACCTACCAAATTTTCAACATTCCAAATTTTACCTTTTTTTTCTGTGTACTGATGGGCTACAAATTTCAAGGTGTAAAATCACATAAAATTGCATAAAATAATGCAATATTTCTTTTACACGCAGCTGGATTACTACTTTTTACAAACAAAAAAAAAACAAAAACGTGGTCAACGGGCCATTTTACTTGATCGTTCAAAATGGGTTCGCGGGCCACAAAATATCACCTTGCGGGCCACGTTTGACCCGCGGGCCATACTTTGGTCACCCCTGATGTAAATCAAATGTAATTATTATCAGAAAGATTCAATATAGTATTTTCAATTCAAAAAAAATTATGGTAAGAAAACAATTTTAAAATAACATTTCAATGTTTTCAAGTAATGTAACAGACTTTTTTCAAATGTATCTTTATTTGTTGAAAAAATAATAAATTTTTAAATTTCACAGTTGAGTCAGAAGTGCACATTGATGTTTTAATCAGTCCAATCATAAAACCAGTACTGTTAGCAAACTGTATATATGTCCGGAATTGATAATCCTTAGTTCGATTACCAGAAGGTTTTTTAGACACTTTGGATTACACCAACCAACAAAATGTCTGCGCAGGCTCAACAGGTCATTCTTCAAAGTTTGTATGGGGAATTAGTGCTGTTCACTGCTCCCACATACTGCATGCAACTGTCTAAATATTTTTGAAAAAAAAAATCAAAGTGCACATGTGTCTGTGGACCCCAAAGTTCATGTTCCCCTGGAGTTGAGCCTGTGCAGTGATTTTTGTCAAGTTTTGTAGGTCAGTTTAATCGAAACATGTACATTTTTTCATTTTTTTTAGTCAAATTCGAGTGACTAGCCTCAAGCTGGTGCAAATATTTTTAAAATCCTCCCCTTAAAAATTTTGTCTAATTATCAAGGGGAATCATGTTTTGAAAATTGCAAATATTAAAAAATCCCTCCCCTTAAAAATTTACCCAAAATATCATATCATATCTTTCCGGGATTAATTCCTAGCGCTTTGCGATGTTCTACAAAGTTGTTCCCCGGATCAAAACCTATGAGAAACCTCTATTCTGAAAAAAAATCATACGGCATAGGAAAACTTTCTCGAAGAAGAGTTAAAAAGTTGAAAATAAATAAATTAAATTTATTGAAATTTCTTTATAACTTCAGATTAAGAGTGGAACAACTAAACATTAACAAAATGCGCTCAAAATTTCAGGCTAGCTTCTGCGGTTATAATGCTACAAAATTTCGGTCGAGGCGTTCGAAATTGAACACTTTTGTCTTTTTCATATATCCGTGAGCCACGCTAATCAGGGGGCAAAACAATTTTATTTTTTTTTTCAAAAAATATCAAAATTTCATTGCAATGCACCGAAAAAATGCCTACAGTGGAAGAAACGTCAAAAAATGCATTTCAACCATTCTTTGCAAGTGTCAAGCTAGAGAGACAGAGAGAGAGAGATGAGCCATCTTTTAATCTCTCACGTTTCATAAACACTCATCGGGAGACCCCCCGGACGCGTTGGACGTTGGTCGGCATGCTGGTCAAGGTGCTTTCGATTTTTTTTCCCCTCTCGCTGGCCTGTCAACCCCTTTGGAAGACTTGCTGTGAGCTGGTGTAGGAATGTTGGGTCAGCTATCAGTACAGACACTTCGGATAATCAAATCACAGAGAAAATTGTCGAGCTAAAGTATGACTAAAGTATGTTCAGTACAGTTCACTTGAGTCTGTTTTGTGTGGTCAATCGCTTTAATTGGTTTTTTTTTATTCCATTTTGTGTCGTCATTCGCCCAAAGGAGTCATATTTGCAGCGTCCGTTTTGTGCCGTCGTTCGCAAGTAGAAAAATCAGGTCTAGATTTTCTGCGTTCGTTTTGTGCGGTCTTGCAAAATGTAATACATCTCCTAGTACATCTCTTAAATCTGGCTTTTTTAAAGTTTAAAATATTGCGCTTATTTATCCATGATTTCCAGTTAGATAACTCATCTTTTCACCCCCAAAAAACATGTAAAATCGCCGCTTTCACTGGAAAGCTGTCGCAATTGAATCCCACGTCCAGTTCCAGTCGGTCAGTTCATCTACACAAAGGCACCATCCGAAATGTTTTATTACTTTCTAGGCGTAGCGTAGCGCCAAACCGGAGGGGCCATGTTGTCGCCGTGGCCCCTCGAAACCCCCCGGTGGGTGGTAATTTAAAGCACTCTCCTTCCCGACACGAACTCACGCTGAGACGGGTGAGGGAGGGCTTTTCTGGAGCATTCTTTTTTTGTTGGAAAAGGCCAAATTCCGGGTGACTGGTGTGTGAATCATCGACTAGAGTATGCGAAGCATGTGGAGTTTTGGAAGAAAGTCTAGCGCCAACATGAAATCTGTTACGTGGGCTTGCTGGGAAATAGATTTTCGTGAATTAATGCAGATCATTTTTTATTAACTTCAAAGTCATTTTGGTTTGAATATCAAAGAAAAAACTAAATTTCCCAAAAATCTTGCCCACCTCCAGCGCAATATCTCTATCTTTTGCCGTATATCTGCAGAATGTCGTTCGGTTGGTTGGGCCTGGAAATTGCTGGCAGAGTTGCAACGAGGAAGGTGCTGCTGCAGCAGCAGCATTGTCATATCGTTGGAAATCTCGGCCGTCCAACGTTGCTGGCCAGAACTCTGCGTGTGTGGTGTGTGTGTGTCCTCCCGAAAACATCAGAACCATGTGAAAGTCTGCGAAAGTCCGGCACTTTGTTATGGCAGCCAACGTTATTTATTCAGCATTATTCGTTGAAATTTATGTTGGCCGTATGGAAATTCGTCGAAACTGGCTTCTGGCTGCTGCTGCCAGCAGACCATGGTGCAATATGCAGGAAAGCTCCTCTTTTTTTCGGGGTGTAACTCTCTCTGCATTGAACAGTGACTTTACGGGGGTTCATCCAGGGCCAGGACTTGGCCACTCTGGACAGCCAATTCCATAAAAACCAATAATTTGTTTCTTAAATTACTTAAATTTAAAAATATTTTCCAACTAAAATTTAGGATTCTATAAAAATCTCAATTACCACAAATTATTGTGAAAATATGAACTTCCTTTTGCAACTGACTGTCCCAAAAATTTAGAGATATTCGTATAATTCCCACACACAGAGAGAGAGCTTTCATAGTGTCCAGCACACACAATGGAGGAGGAAATTCCGGGACATTTAGATAAAGCCCAGGCTCACTTCCGGTGACGGGCGTGGGCCGGCAGAGGTGTGTGTCATCTGCAGGCAGGCAGGCAGATCGTCCACGTTTGGCAGCCGTTGAGTTGAGGCGCCCCATGACCTATGGCATCACCACCACTGAACCCATGCTGGAGACTTGGACTTTGTTTATTGTGAATTACTGCTGCAAGCTGCTGCAGCGAATCACCGGGAAGCAATTGGACGCGGAGATTGACTATCGCGTTTACTTGCTATACTTAAACGTGCCAAAATATGGAAGAAAGGGCGGTGTAGCTGCATTGCTGATTTTTGCTATGAATTTTGTTTTTTTTTTATTTTCTTGCCACTAAAATACCTACATTGTTTTTTCAATATCCTCGAGATGTTTTTAATCATAATCAATTTTTTTCCCATAATCCTTTTTATTATTTTAATTATGAGTGAAATTGTTCCGCAATACTTGAAAAATCGAACCTCAAAAAATCATTTTTTTTGTATTTTTAATCCGGATGAAACTTTTTTGTTGCCTTCGGTATGCCCAAAGAAGCCATTTTGCATCATTAGTTTGTCCATATAATTTTCCATACGAATTTGGCAGCTGTCCATACAAAAATGATGTATGAAAATTCAAAGTCTGTATCTTTTGAAGGAATTTATTGATCGATTTGGTGTCTTCGGCAAAGTTGTAGGTATGGGTAACGACTACACTGGAAAAAAATATACAAAAACATTTAGTGATATTTAAATTCTTTTTTTGTCCCTAAAACTTGATTTGCAAAAAAAAACACACCATTTTTATTTTTATTATTTTCTGATCAAATGCCAACTTTTCAGAAATTTCCTGTGCAAAAAATCATTGACTGAGTTATGAATTTTGGAATCAATTCTGATTTTTTCAAAATATCCAAATATTGATCGCAACAAATTTTCTACTTCATTTTTCGATGAAAAATTTAATTTGCTATCAAAAAGTATTTTTGGGAAATTTCGATAAAGTGAGCCGTTTTCATGATATAGCCATTTTTAGATAACTTTTTAAAAAACAGTCGCAGTTATTATTTTTTGAAATGAGTGCACATGTTTGCCCACCTTTGAAAAAAATATTTTTGAAAAGCCGAGAAAATGCTCTATATTCTGCCTGTTTGAACTTTATTGATACGACCCTTAGTTGCTGAGATATTGCCATGCAAAGGTTTAAAAACAGGAACAGCAACTAACAGTTCGATTTTCAATGTTAAAATATGAAACATTCTTGTTTTTTTTTCGATCTTTCCGAAAACAATAATTTCTTTTTTTTAATCAAGACTTACATTTCAAAAAGACGTAATATTGAATTTTGTCCTTAAAAACGATTTAAAAATTCAAAACTCGTCCAATGATTTTTTGCACATTCTGGAAATTCCTGAAATGTTGGCATTTGATGTCCCCTGAAACATATCAAAAATAAAAAAAATAGTGTTTTTTTGCAAATCAAATTACCAAAAAAATTTGTATCGTGTATTTTTTTTTTAGTATAGTCTTTATTCATACCTACAACTTTGATGAAGACTTGGTGTCTCGATAAAAAAAATCCTTCAAAAGATACAGATTTTTAAATTTTCATACATCATTTTTGTATGGACAGCTGCCAAATTTGTATATAAAAGTATATGGACAAACTAATGATGCAAAATGGCTTCTTTGGGCATACCAAAGGCAGCAAAAAAATTTCAGCCGGTTTAAAAAAAAACTAACTTAATCCACATATGTGGTTGATGCCTTCCTCACTTTTTACCAAAAATGGGTATATGAGTTGTTTCATCATTTTTTTAGATCCAGAAAAAAAGAACACAATGTATAACTTATGTGGTCATAACTCGAGACAGGGTTGCCAGATCTTCAATGTTTTGGACTCTTTGGAAAGGCTTTTCAATTACCTAACAAACGATGGGTCGGATGATGGATCCGGTCATAGTTTACATACATTTAAGTGAGATCCGGCTTCAAAAATGTACATGAATACCACACAAGTGGTCATAACTCGAGACAGGGTTGCCAGATCTTCAATGTTTTGGACTCATTGGAAAGGCCTTTCAATTACCTAACCAACGATGGGTCGGATGGTGGATCCGGACATAGTTTACATACATTTAAGTGAGATCCGGCTTCAAAAAAGTACATAAATATCACTTAAGTGGTCATATCTCGGGACAGGGTTGCCAGATCTTCAATGTTTTGGACTCTTTGGGAAGGCCTTTCAATTACCTAACCAACGATAGGTCGGATGATGGATCCGGTCATAGTTTACATACATTTAAGTGAGATCCGGCTTCAAAAAAGTACATAAATATCACTTAAGTGGTCATAACTCGAGACAGGGTTGCCAGATCTTCAATGTTTTTGACTCATTGGAAAGTCCTTTCAATTACCTTACCAACGATGGGTCGGATGATGGATCCGGACGTCGTTTACATGCATATAATTGAGATCCGGATATTTGTGAAAACACATTTTTATACATAACTTTTGAACTACTTATTGAAACTTCAAACAATTCAATAGCGATGTATGGGACCCTAAACCAAGTCGTATGCAACTGGTTCGATCAAAATCGGTTCAGCCAGTGCTGAGAAAACTCAGTGAGAATTTGGGTCACATACATACATACAAACACACATACACACACACAGACATTTGTTCAGTTTTCGATTCTGAGTAGATATGTATACATGAAGGTGGGTCTAGGAGCTTTTAATAGAAAGTTCATTTTTAGAGCAGGATTATAGCCTTACCTCAGTGAGGAAGGCAAAAATCGAATGACCGAAATCTCACGGAACTGCTCAATAGAAGAAAATGTATATTTTAATGCGCTGAAAACAGAATTTAAAAAAAAGTTCAAGTTTCTGCTCAAATCAGCCTCTGATATTTTTGCCAATATACATGTATGTAACCTCTTAATTAGGAACATTTGTTTATTTTTCTGTGCTTTAACGGTTAAAGCTAAATCAAATGTGGCAAATTTTCTTTTATCTACTTCAGCGCTGGAAGTATCCTCACCAAAAGAAAATCTATTGACACTCATCAAGAGAAAAAATCGGAAGGGAACATGGCTCTCCTCTTCCACACACGAAAAATCTATAAAAAGAAACTGAAAAAAATCATCACCGAGATAATTCAGTAGAACATTGATTTCACTACTACACATGCAGGTAGTCACACGTCACACGTCCAAAATTACCTGTCACTGATCGTAGATGAACAATGTATGTAAACAAAACTAAATAAATCAATTTAAGTGGTGCTTACAAATTGTAAGTTACGATGAGAATCATACAAAATGGCTCGGGAGCGATTTGCTTCTGCGTGTTGCGTCTCCTCTCTATTTTGTGAGTGATGAAAGTTGAGATTGTTCCATCCCTCGTCTTTTTCAAATATATATTTTTATTCTAAAATAATTTAAAGTTTTAATTTAATTCAAATCAATATTAAATTCATATTTTTAGAATCTTATAATTGAAAAAATGGCACAGAAAAAAAACAAAATTATCTATTTCATGAAAATGAGAAATGTATGAAAAAATAGGATTGCTATAATTTCTAACAGTGTTTAGGCCGTTGCATCTATTTTTAAATTCTGATTCGGAAGGAAGCCAAAATTTCAACGAAAAAAGTGTTTTCAAATGTATTATACAACTGTCGAGTTGTTTTGCAATCAGAAGTTTCCTAAATATTTATGCATTGATGATTTGGTGCTGTACATCTGAATTTTATGAAAATTCTAAAAACATAATTTTTAAACGAGTCTAAACCCGCTTAATATTGTTATCAATGCAGGAAAATGCATCTCAGAATATTTTTAAATTATAAGACTTCTTTTTCCATTGAAAATTTACAGTTTTTTGAAAACATATTTTCTGCTCCCTGATTTTTCGACAACTTTGAAAAATATTTGCTTACTGGATTTTCTTCAAATTATAGTTTGTTTTTTTTTTTCGTGAAACCTCAATAAAATTCACATTTGAAAAAAAAAAGAAGTGGGACAAAAATACACTTAAATATTTATTTATTCAGTCCTTTTATTGATCATTATTTTTTTAGGAATTTTTAAAATAACGAATTGAAAACTTTTCTATATACAGCGATTCAACGTCAGGACGGAACCTGTATTTTTTGTATTGCGATTAGGGTGCTCTGTTTAAAATAGAGTGGTCCAAATAATGACGTTTTTCGTCGATTTTCGTAAAAACCATATTTTTCAAAAAATCATAACTCCGGAACGGCTGAACCTATTTAATATCGCCACAAAAAGAAAGAAAACTACACCCAAATCCCGACGGTTTGACACCAACTGTTGTTAAACGAACGGGGTTACTTTTTAGTTTGACACCTCTTTTACACGGAGTTCACACACACTACCAAACGTTTGTTTTGATAGCGTGCGTGAGTGCCGTGTAAAAAGTGACAGTTTGTCACTTTTTAGTTTGACTTTGGCCAACCAACGGGGTACAAACTAAAAAAGTGTTTTATTTTGTTCTTTGATGTGCTGTGGATTAAAAATGAAACTCAATATTTAATTTAATGTGATGCAAATGATATATGTCTCTTATACATATTTTTTTATTTTATTTTTTATTTGAATAACATGACCAGAAAAACATAAGAAAAATACCTAAAAAACGCAAGATTCGACAACAAATAAAATTATTCCAGTCAATGCAAAATTTTAGATATGATTAGAATGTTCAATAAGGCATTCTAGTCAGAAAATTACCAATACATTAAAAGTATGCTTACATGACAGCTGGACGTTTTTTTGCATCAGGTTTCCTATCTCTTTCTAGCATTTTTTTTTTGTCTTGCGACTTCTAGCTGGTTTTTTTGACTGACCGCCCGATATGTCAGCCAACATACTTCGCAGGGCTGTGACAGCTCGAGCTCGATCATTGTTTGCATCAGGACACTGTGAAGAGGCGCTCGTCATTTTTGGGTTAAATTATATTTTTTCACTGGGCATAGAAAGCCTTATTTAAAACATATTTTTCAAATTATTTTTTAGTAACTACTGCCAATGGAAAAAATGGACTACAGTCTGAATAAGTGTAGGAGATTTCAGAGCAATGAATTTGCAAATTGAAGTACTGTTTTGGTCTGTTCCTATGTTCACCGAAAACTAAAAAAAACGAAACATTATGCAAAAAAATGGTTTAAATAGCTGTCTAAATTTGTTACATTTGTCCTGATTTTCCCCAACTTTTATGAAAAATAGTTTAATTTGAATTTATATGAAAAATTTCGGGATTCGGGAATTCTGGGGATGAATTCACTAAACGGGACCATGACGGAAACGGGTAAAAATAAACATTTTTCACTAAAACTGCAATAACTTTAAAATTAAGAGATGACCTATACTTTTTTGGGTACCAAAATTTACCCAACATTTGGTAGCCAAAAAAGTTTGACGTGGAATCGCTGTATGTAACATAAATTTGAAAAAAAAAATTCCAAAAAAAAGCATTTGTTTTCCTAACATTTTTGAAAAAATAAGGTTTAGAGCGAGGTTTAGAAGATAAATTCGCCAATTTTAAATTAAATTTTGTCAAATAATTTTGGTTAACTCTCTGAGACCTCTGGCGTCACATATCCGAAACTGTCTCTCCTATTTTGTCCTTTTGCCGCAAGATGCCACTGCAGAAAGCACGTTCGAAAGCTTTTCCCTCTTTATTCGACCCAAAGCTCCCGCTCACAAAACCTCCGTTATTTCGAGCTTCTTCTCTGACAGTCAGCTGTTCTTGCTCGAAAGTCCTCCACACATCAGTCGTGTTCAGAATCGGAAGGAGGTTCCGTGTTTAGTTCGTAAGTTTAGTTTTAATCAATTGATTTCTTGGTGTAAATATTCATTAACAATGTTGAAATTGTTACTATCCGGTTATCGGACGTGTCAGCCGGTGTGCAGGTAAGAATTCTGATTGATTTTCCCCTTTTTTAATGCTTTATTTGAGATGAAGAATTTTCCCCTTTTGCAAAGGCCAGTTGCATAACCTCAAAATCCAATTAAACTAGTTCAAGGCCATTTTTGTTTACGTTTTTACAGACAACCGCTGGGCCAGCTTCGGCCGCGCGGGGAACTTTTGACGACGGCACGAAATGCCTTCAACCAACAGACGCGGAACCACCTGGTCAGATCCGGAGGTGAGCAAGCCGTTCGGACCAGCCGGGGTGGTTCCAAGATTGTGCAACTTTTGCTGGGCGGAACGGCCCTCACCGTAACCGTGGGCTACAACTGCCGGAAGTGGTTTGTCCACTGTGAGGCTACCAGTGGTCGGCTGGTGGGTCACAAGACTCCGGGGACGGAGGGTGGCGGAACGGTCCGGTTTGATTGGCGCAAGTTCTGGAGCTATTTGAGGCCACATCTGGTGAAGCTGGTGGGAGCGGTGCTGGCGGCACTGGCCGTGGCGTACTTTAACATCCAGATTCCGAACCTGCTGGGCGTGGTGGTCAACACGCTGTCCAAGTACGCCCGGGCGGGGATGAAAGAGTGAGTTGGATTGGGTTTTTTTTGCTCTATTTTTTTAATGTTTTTGTTTCCAGCATCGACACCGGCAGCTTTGTCGAGGACATGAAAGCGCCCTCATTGCGTCTGTTTGGGATGTATTTGGCCCAGGCTGGCTTTACCTTCGTCTACATCTTTCTGTTGAGCCAAATCGGCGAGCAAATGGCCGCCAAAATTCGGCAGGACCTGTTCCGGCAGATCATCATCCAGGACCTGGAGTTTTTCGACGAAAATCGAACCGGCGAGCTGGTCAACCGGCTGACCGCAGACGTTCAGGACTTCAAGTCCAGCTTCAAGCAGTGTATCTCCCAGGGATTGCGATCGTTTGCCCAGCTGATCGGCGGCGGAGTCTCACTGTTCCTGATCTCCCCCCAGCTGGCCAGCATCGCACTGGTTTCCGTCCCCGCCGCCGTCGCGATGTTTTCATTCCTGGGAAAATCCCTCCGAGCACTGAGCAAACGCAGCCAGGCCCAATCCGAGCGAGCCACCTCGGTGAGTGAGGAAGCGCTGAGCAATATTCGCACCGTGCGGGCCAGTGCCAGCGAGTACGCCGAGGTGGAGCTGTTCCGGCAGGAAACGGACCGGGCGGCCGAACTGTCCGAACAGCTGGGCGTCGGAATTGCCGTGTTTCAGTCGCTGACCAACTTGTTCCTCAACGGGATGGTGCTGACGACGCTGGTGCTGGGTGGACACTTTATGAGCACCAGCTCGATAAGCGCCGGAGATTTGATGGCATTCCTGGTGGCGTCGCAGGTGAGTCCTGTCTCAGAAGGGAGAGGGGTTTGGGATTGACGCTGTATCGCTCAAATGAAACGCGAATGTTCTACAAGAAAGACAGCTTATTTCGTAAAAGCTTAACGCCGCAAGCAGAAACGATTAAAAATAGTTCGTCGGTCCATTGATTCTTCGTCAATATGTTAACACGACCATACCTACATTAAACGCCTTGATTCACGATTCGTTGTCAAACTGAAATGTCAAAATAATCACAAACTTGACACCACCAGCAAGTCATGGAGTATGTGAACACCGGGAATAAATCGAAGATCACGAAAGTAGAGGAAACATTTCAAGTTCAGAGTGAGAAGGGCAAGCGGACAGGAGAACGGGCGTTAGTGGACGAGTACCCAAAAATTAGTACCAGGCGGATCGCTCTCCAGTTGGGCATTTCTCACTGGACGGGAGGAATGCGACAAACCACGACGAATGGAATTCTGTGTCTACTTCCAAAGCCAGGAGCGACTCAACGCCCGGATGCTCGACATTATTCTTTGGTCGGATGAAGGGACATTTACGTCCGCTGGGGTTTTCTATTGTCATAATGAGCACACGTGGGTGATTGAAAACCCAAGGATGATCAAGGAGACGCACAACCAGCGGAAATCAGCCCACTTATTTTCGACGGCACACTCAACGCGGTAAAGTACCTGGATTTCTTATAGAGCACGAACTGCCAGCTCTCCTTGCGGACGTACCGCTGGAGGTACGGCACATGGTGATTTTTCAGCAAGACGAAACACTTCCTCACTCGACGTTCGCCGTACGTGAATACTTGTCGAGAACATTCGCAGCTATCTTGGCTTTGGATTATCGAGAAAGTGTTTTAATTTTTAAGGCTTTACATATATTTTTTTAGTTTTGGTATTATAGATTTGTAGAATTTTAGAAAATTGAAATTTCAGAATTTTAAAATATAAGAATTTTGCCATTCGATTTTTTTAAGTTTCAAGGTGGCCAGGGGATAGGCCACTTTGAAACTTAAAAAAATCGAATGGCGAAATTCTTATATTTTTAAATTCTGAAATTTCAATTTTCAAAAGTTTTACAATTCTAAAACAAAAATTCTGCCAATTGCTGCTCGCTTACTGGGCTAATCGAAAAATGACGCCGGGAGCAACGATGCATTATATTTTCTCAACAAAATAATGAAAAGTAAAAGTTATTCTGATTCCCAATTCCATAAAATCTGACAGATTTTATCAGTTGGTAAATTAGTAAAATCTTTTAATATTTTAGCTAAAATTTATGGTTCTAGGAACAAGTTCAAACTATAAAACCATTTTTTTTTTATTATTGTTATTTTACCCTAACTTTTACGATAAGTTTCTTTTCTATAGTGATAATTTTGTAAATGATATTTTTTTCATTTTATTTATTTAATTGCAACTACACATTCTTCCTCTCCCCAGGGCGTCCAGCGCTCCCTTGCGCAAGGTTCCATCCTGCTCGGGTCCGTGATCCGCGGCATGACGGCCGGCACGCGCGTCTTCGAGTATCTCTCCGTTCAACCCAAGGTGGACCTCCAACTAGGTAGCACCATTCCCGAGTCCCAACGGCGGGGCGAGATCCACTTCCGGAACGTGTCCTTCACCTATCCATGCCGGCCCAACCAGCAAGTACTAAAAGATTTTTCACTGGTGCTAAAACCGGGCCAGACGGTCGCCCTGGTCGGTGCCAGCGGGTCCGGCAAGTCGACGATCGCCAGCCTGTTGGAACGGTTCTACGAACCGACGGGCGGTGTAATTACCGTCGATGGTCACGAAATTTCCAACCTGTCCCCGTGTTGGCTCCGCGGAGAACTGATCGGCTTTATCGAGCAGCAACCGGTCCTGTTCGGGACGACCATCTACGAAAACATCCGGTACGGCCGGCCGGATGCCACCGAGGCGGAAGTGCTCGAGGCGGCCAAGCTCTCGCAGTCGCACCAGTTCGTGAGTCAACTTCCGGAAGGGTACCAAACGCCGGTCGGTGAGCGGGGCATTCAACTTAGCGGTGGCCAAAGGCAACGGATTGCGATCGCCAGAGCACTGCTCAAGCAGCCAACGATTCTTATCCTGGACGAGGCGACCAGTGCGTTGGATGCCTCTAGCGAAGCGATCGTACAGAAAGCGCTGGATGCCGCGGTCGTGGACCGAACCACGCTGGTGATTGCCCACAGGTTATCGACAATTCGGAATGCCGACGTGATTGTGGTGCTGGACAAGGGACGGATCGTGGAGCAGGGGGACCACGATTCGTTAATCAAAAAGAAGGGTTATTATTACGAGCTGGTGAAGCAGCAGGAACGGGAACAGAGGAAAGAGCAGAAGGAACAGGGGAGGGCAAGGGCTTAAAAAGACAAAAAATAATGGTTAGACAAATCCTAGTTAGGTGCAAGATTTTATGTATGTTAGGACGAAGAATACAGTTGATTCTGAATAAATTTAAAAAATATTGATTAAAAGTTATCAACAACCTTTTTTTAAAGTCCGAAATATTCATCTTCCAGCTGTGTATGTCGACATTATCGACCTAACGGTGATGTGAACTTTTTAATCACCTTCGGGCAGAAACATTATCATCAAAAACTGATTTGTTGAGCGTTATGCTATTGATATCTCTATTACGGACGTAATTTCGCATTCTACTAAGGGTCGCGCGGATGATACTTTCTGTGAAATGCCACGTGACATGTCATGTTTTTGTAGTTCTTTATAGTGTCTGTCTTTCCGCAAAACCATCAACAAGCTTCACATTTTAGTCTTTTGATGGTGAAAAAAACTCAGGGCTTGCTTTGTCTCAACATGAACAGGCATTAAATATACTGATTGTCAATGGTGATGACTGCATTAAATTCAAATCTTACTCTGTCAATTCGGCCTGTTTCTAGCCCCCGGGTTTTTCACCAGATCCCTAACTCCACCAGATCCCCGCGGTTCGGGTATACCTCTTTCGGTTGTTTTGCACAGTTCGGTGCTCTCATTGAGGCAAATACCTTTGAATATTTTTCATTTAAATTGTATTTTTTCTTATGTTCTTTTTTTGGCAGAAAAGAAGGTATGTTATTGAAAATAAAACAATGAAATTTTAAAATCCAATCCAAATTAAATTCATAATTTACAAATAAAATAAATCATTTGTCTAAAGTTAGAATAACAAAGGGCCGAAACTACTTCCTTGAGGAACACCAATTTGAATGAGCAGAGTCAAACTGTTTCTATTATCGAGAGTTACAAATTGTTTTCTATTCGACAAATAACGTTCAATAATGTCGTTTGCAATGCCTCTGATTCCATAATGATCTAACTTCCTCAGTAAAATTGAGTGATTTAAGGTGTCAAAAGCATTCTTTAAATCAAGAAATAGTAAACCAACTAAATGATTTGTTTCAATTTCACTGGAAATAAAATCAACTAATTCTGTTATGGTTATAAGCGTACTACAACCTTGTCTAAAACCATATCGGAATACCATATTGCAGGTTAAGGGGCTGGAAACTCTCAGTACTAAACTCATTATTATTCTAGAGTTTTGTAAGTATACCAATACAGTCCACACCTCCCCTCCTAGTAAAAAAAAATCCATACAAATTTTAAAAAAATGTATGAAGCATAACACGGTTTTTGACCCTGCGTTACGTAATAAAAGAACTCTCCCTTAACTGAGTGATTTAGGATTTTTTAAATCCAACATGGCGGCCAAGATGGCGGTGATCAAATATTAAAAAAAAACATTTTGTAATTTGGTAGAAATTCAACCATTGAAATCTGACCAGAATGGGATCGCAGAACTCGAATTTTATATTAAGAGTAAGAAAACAAAAAAAAAACGAAAAAAAAATCAGTTTTTGCTTTTTGGGTGAGAGAAAGAGAAAAAATCCAAATGGAGTATGCTCTCTTCTCTCGCGCACGAAAGATCGGTGAAAAGAATCGAAAAAAAACATCATCTTGATTATTTGGCGGAACATCTTTTTCACTACTACACTTTCAAGTGTAACGTCACACGTCGAAAAATGACCTGTAACATTTTGTAGATGGGCAATGTGTGTAAACAAAGTGAAATAAATGACTTTAAGTGGTGCTGACAAGGAAATTCAAAAAAATCATCAGTAGATTGAATTCTTGGAGAATTTCGGGAGCGATTTTCTTTTGCGTGATTTGCCTCCTCTCTCATTCGCGGGTGAAGAAAATTCGCAAGCGAAATTGATTTTTTTCGCGATTATTCCATCCCTGCTTCGGATAATCGAGTTTGGACTGTATTGTCATATCCATATCGCTTAGTATACTAACGGTTAGCGTATTTAAAAGAATACTAAAATAATGAGTCAAGACTTCTCACTCCTCACCGTTGAAATTAGTACAGTTATTATATAGAAAAAAAACACACAAATTAAAAAAAAAATACGTACCAGTTTTTGAGTTTCACAAGCAATCTGTTGAGTTTCTCCTGTCTCGTCAGAGGCGCTGGAGCAGAAATCCCACGTTAGAGGAAGGCCATGCCCCGGGGGGCGTAGTGCCAATAGTTTCGTTTTCTGTTGAGTTAAAATTGTGTTCAGATTTTGTATGTGCAGATTATGTGGGATGATTGTAAACACGGCGTGTTTTCTAAAACAACCTTATCAGGAAAAAATAGTCATCGCCACTTTCAAATGTGTATTATAGGAAATTTTCTCAGCTTTCCAATGCTTCTAAAAGCGAAATGTTTCATCGGGAAATTTCTGAGATATCTCTATTTTAAGTTTTTTGGTTTAAAATTCCTTTATTATTTATTAGAAGCTTTATACTAGCAGTTCAGAAAACTTATCAAATGATGAGTTTCATGAGTCATTTACTCATCAAAATGTTTACACATTTTGATGAGTAAGACAAGAAACAACTTTGTAGAAGGCTGCAAACCGCTAAACATTTTGAAAATTATGTTTTGTCTAAGTTTTTGAATATATGAGATTTATTCTGAAACTAAAATCATAAAACAGTGTAAAAATGTATTTTTTACAAGAAATATCACGTGTCTACTCTGATTTAGCTTGTTCAACCGAAACTTTGGCAGGTTTGTGATTGTTCAATGGTATTTTTGAATTTTAATGAATAAATTTGATATTTTCTTCAGCAAACATTACCCAGGAACATAAATACAAATATGATTTGAAATCGAAAATGTACTACATGTTACTGTAGCAAGCTTCAAAAGTCATATTTTCATGAGTATAAAATAAAGATAAAATTTTATAAAATGTTTTCTGTAGAAAATGCACTTAAAAGTAGCAATAAAACTCGAGTCTTCCAATTCAGTATTCTGAAAACACCGTCACAAACATTTATTTTACTATTTTGACAAAAAAAATCTAACAGAAACTTTCTTTCCAAACTATTTGAACAAAAATCAAGACATATGGGTAATTCTCCGCCAACTCACACAGCAGTTGCCCCGACCCCTCTTTGATTTGCGTGAAACTTTGTCCTATGGGGTAACTTTTGTCCCTGATCATGAATCCGAGGTCCGTTTTTTGATATCTCGTGACGGAGGGCGGTACGACCTTCCATTTTGAACATGCGAAAAAGAGATGTTTTCAATAATTTGCAGCCTGAAACGGTGATGAGATAGAAATTTGGTGTCAAAGGGACTTTTATGTGAAATTAGACGACCGATTTGATGGCGTACTCAGAATTCCGAAAAACGTATTTTTCATCGAAAACACTAAAAAGTTTTAAAATTCTCCAATTTTCCGTTACTCGACTGTAAAAATTTTGGAACATGTTATTTTATGGGAAATTTAATGTACTTTTCGAATCTACATTGACCCAGAAGGGTCATTTTTCATTTAGAACAAAATTTTTCATTTTAAAATTTCGTGTTTTTTCTAACTTTGCAGGGTTATTTTTTAGAGTGTAACAATGTTCTACAAAGTTGTAGAGCAGACAATTACAAAAATTTGATATGTAGACATAAGGGGTTTGCTTATAAACATCACGAGTTATCGGGATTTTACGAAAAAAAATTTTGAAAAAGTTGGTCGTCATCGATCATGGCCATTCATGGTCACCCGCGACAGACACGGACGACGAAACGAAGAAAAACGCAAAAAGTAACTTTTTCAAAACTTTTTTTCGTAAAATCGCGATAACTCGTGATGTTTGTAAGCAAACCCTTATGTCTATATATCAAAATTTTTGTAATTGTCTGTTCTACAACTTTGTAGAACATTGTTACACTCTAAAAAAACCCTGCAAAGTTAGAAAAAACACGAAATTTTAAAATGAAAAATTTTGTTCTAAATGAAAAAATGACCCTTCTGGGTCAATGTAGATTCGAAAAGTACATTAAATTTCCCATAAAATAACATGTTCCAAAATTTTTTACAGTCGAGTAACGGAAAATGGTAGAATTTTTAAAACTTTTTTAGTATTTTTTTCGATGAAAAATACGTTTCGGAATTCTGAGTACGCCATCAAATCGGGCGTCTAATTTTACATAAAAGTCCCTTTGACACCAAATTTCTATCTCATCACCGTTTCAGGCTGCAAATTATTGAAAAACACCTCTTTTTCATGTTCAAAATGGAAGGGTCGTACCGCCCTCCGTCACGAGATATCAAAAACGGACCTCGGATTCGTGATCAGGGACAAAAGTTACCCCTTAGGACAAAGTTTCACGCAAATCGAAGAGGGGTCGGGGCAACTTTTCCCGATTTCGTGTGAGTTGGTAGAGAATTACCCATATATATTTTTTAAGATGAGATTGAAGATGAGAGTCTTATGAACTTCTAAAAATATTGCTAATTCCTTGATCATTTAATTAAAAAACTGAAACAATCATTTCACGCTAATGAAAAGTATTTCTCCTAAAGCTAGCAACTGTAATTTGCAGTATAATTTCGAGTATAAACATGTTTTGTATCCATGCAACTAGTTAGTGTTTGATTAAGGAAATGTGATATTTATTCATAAAAATCTTGTAATTCCCTATCAATCTCAAACCTGTAGAAATTTCGGTTGTATCAGCTAATTCCAAGCTGAATCAGAGAAGACCGGTGTTATTTGTACACATCAATTATGTAATAATCTATCTGTTCTTGTTAAAATACTATTTCAATACGGTTTTATTATTTTATTATTTGAATAAATCCCACATATACAAAAAATCGGTTAAAACTTAATTTTCAAAATGTTTAGCAGTTTGCAATTTTCTACAAAGTTGTTTCTTGTCTTATTTTGCACATTTTGGTCAGTAAAATACACATGAAACACATCATTTGACAAGTTTCTTGGACTGTTATTTAAAAGTTTCCAATAAATGATCAAGGATTTTAAAAGAAAAAACTTAAAATAGAGATATCTCAGAAATTTCCCGATGAAACATTTCGCTCTTAGAAGCAATGGAAAGCTGAGAAAATTTCCTATAAGACACTTTTGAAAGTAGTGATGGCTATTTTTTCTCCTTAAGGTTGCCCAGAAAACACGCCGTGTAAACCTACTTTTAACAATCCGAATAATTGTTTTATTCATTTTATTTCAAGTTTTAATTTATATGATTGAAATTTTTACTGCCATTTCACTTCAAACTTGATTAATTTAATTTTTTTTCCTAAAATGAAGCTTAGATTGCTGATATTATTGTTTACAGCGATAAAGCTTATTTTTCTGAGTACAATGACCCTTTGTACGACCACAAAAAGTTTAAAATGGATTTTTAAATCAATTTTGAAAAATTTACCTCGCGGTCCTTCTTGACAGAAAAGCTCCTACTTGACAGCTCGTTCCAAGGGGACCATAGTTGATCCATCGAAAAAATGTTGTCTTGTCAAAAAAAAAATTTGCATTAAAATGAAAAAAAAAGTGATCAGAAACAAGATCAGAAATGTTTTTTAATCGTGTTTTTTACCGTTGTACATAAAAATTGACATAGGGCTTTAGTACCCAATTATTCCATTCAAGCTTCCTCGAACACGAGAGTTTTAAGGACATAAAAAAAGTATCAATAGGGTCCTAAAAACAATGACCGGAATCAGATTCTGACGAGTTTCCTATTTTTCATTACTCCAAAAGCCCCTCGTCTGCTCCTGTCCGAAACGTCACTTTTTGTTTTGACAGCTTTCGCTTGTTTTCGTGCCTCTTTCACGCACACACTCGCACCCTCGGATGTAAACGTGTGTATCCGTACCCAGACTAGAAAGAAAAATAAAAGAGAGAGAGAGCGAGTCAAGTCAAAATCGAGCCAGCAGCAGTCGCCCAAGTCTTGTCGTGTCTTGCGTGTGGACGAAATTTCGGAATTTTCGGACGTTCGCGGGCCAGATTCGTGGAAAAACTCTGTGCAAAATTGTGTGAAGGTGTTTCCGGGAACCGTTCCGACATCGGTGGTGCCTCCCCGGGGAAACATTCTTGGGACGAAAAGTGTTGCAATGTGAAGCAAAGTGGTGGCCACTGTTTTTCTTTTGGGGTTTCTTCTGTGATCGTGTCGTCCGTGTGAATGGTTCCGGAAACGGCGGCGGCGGCCCATCCCGACTGGAGATAGTTGAAAGGTAAATAGATTCCGGATTGGTGGGGTCCGGTTCGGAATCTGGGATTTCAAGGACGTCTGCGGGGAGAATCGTGCGTCAGGATTTGGGTGGTCCGCAATGTTGGGCTCCGAAGGCTCTCAAATCGACCTAAAAGAGCAGTGTTTTTTTTGCTTCTCGTTCATTTTCCGAAAGTGGTGCTGGCTGGGCAGTGTTGCTAGTTGAACTGAAAATGAGAAAAACAAAAATGAGCGGAAAATTAAAGCATTCAATGTTTCTTTGACGATTATGGCTAGTGCAAATTTTATTTAAAGTTTGTGTCACCCCCCTCTCTTCAAGGTTGGTCTTAAAATCAGGAGCAAAAAATATATTTCTGAAGTAAAAAAAAAGTCCAATAAACCATATTTTTTTGCTTTATGAGTGTTTTTTAATACCCCTGACTCAAGGCGGTTTCAAAAACTCCCAAAAAGCAAAAACTAGAAATTAAGTTTATTCAACTTCAAAATTTCAATGGAAATGTGCAATCAGCTGAAATCAATTCCAAATGCATTCCTCTGCGTTTAGAATAATTTTTAGCTAGTTTTGGTTGATTTAAAAATCTCTTGAGTTTTTTTTTTAATTTTCGATCTAGATTTTTTTTCGCTATTTTTTTTTTTTCGTCAAATCTTACATTATTTTTTAACTTACGATAGCAAAACAACACTGAACTAGTGTAAAATGCATTTTAAAACACTTTTTGCGTTTGAATGTTCAGGCTATGGCCTTTTATTTCATTTTTTTTTTGTTATTTGAAGTTTTTTTTTATTTCAAAGTTCAGCATTTTTTTTTACTTTTTACTTTTTATTTCCTGTTTTTTCAGTTTCTTCAATTTTAAAATTTGAGAATTTATAAATGTTTATTCATTTTGAATTTTTCTTTCAATTTAAAACTTATTTTTTAGTTTTTGAATTTTAGAATTTGCGGATTTTGTTGTTAATATATATATTTTTTAATTTGAAGTGTTTTTTTTTTTATTTCAAATTTCAGCATTTGTGTGTTTAATTTTTTTTCATCATTTTTTTAATGTTTGTTCACTTAGTGTTTTTTTTTGTTTTTTTTTTTTTATGTGAATTTATAATTGCAAACTCTTGAATTTTAAAATTAAAGAATTGCTAATTTTTAAAAGAATGCCCGCGCATATAGCATTTTGAAGGAAGCAATTTCAAAAAACGTTACCACAATATCTTAGACTGCTTTAACCAAATCTGCTCAAACATTTTTGTGAAGACTCGTGAAACTGGTTCCGTGTGCATGATGAAATCAAATTTCTATCCAATCTCGAGATGGTTAAATTTCAAGCTTATATCTTCTGCTACTTACTTAAATTTTAGTGAGTTTAATAAATTTTGTGTGACACGAAATTTTGAGTTTTTCTGAATATAAGTAATCCCTTAAGAATTTTATTCTTTTCAAATAAATATTAAATGCTTTGGAGAATTTGCTAAAAAGCTAAAAGACATATGTCGCCACCTATAAACAAATAGCGTAAACCTATGATTTTTTGAAAAAAATTGTTTTTTCCTTCATAATCAACATTTTTATAAAACTTATGCCGGATTCGGATGAGAAAAATTATTTCCAGCAATTTGGTGTACAACTTTCCAATATTCATTTGATTTTTCTATGAGAAAACTATAAATTTAGAAAAAGATAGTAATTTCGACTATTTGGCAAGAAAGTCTGTCAAAAATCAATAAAAACTGTGGAATATACGATAACACATCTGTTATCATTTATATAACTGTTTTTTCATAGATATATACGGGGAAACTCATTTTTTCGTGTTCCAAAACATGTTTTTTGAAGAAAAAGTTCACAAATTTTTGCGCGCCCAAAAATTGATGTTCATTATTTTAAAGCTAACAATTTTTCTCGTCTTTTGCAACCAGTTTCATTAAGATTGATGCAGGGAATCATGAGAAATAAGCGATTTTGTTCTTTAATCCAGCAGAAAGGAATACGATTTTGGGCAAGTAACCTCATTTTGGTGCCACCTACAATTGAAACACAGTCGCGCTGCAAAATCTCATTTGAGGTTTTTAATTTTTGTGATTTAAATTTCAGTATTTTTTAATTTAAGAAATTTAAAATTTGTTAATCATACATATAATTGCTGCGATCTTTGATTTATTTATTGAGTTGGAAAGTTATTGATCTTTTCTGGAGTTTTTTTTCCAATAAACCAAACTTTCCAGTTTTTGCTTTTTGGGTGTTTTTGAAACCGCCTTGAGTCAGGGGTATTAAAAAACATCCAAAAAGCAAAAAATAAAAATTTGGTTTATTGGACCTTTAAAAAAAAAACTCCAGATTTAAGGAGTTTTTTTTAAGGTCAAATAAACCAAATTTACAGTTTTTGCTTTTTGGGTGTTTTTAAAACCGTCTTGAGTCATATTAAAAAACACCCAAAAAGCAAAAAACTCCATATTTGTATTTGTAAATAAATATGTTTCCGATTTTTTTCCATTTCCGAAACTAAAATGTTTTGAGTTCGAATCTTTTTTGTTTCTTTTTTTTAGGTGTATTTTTTAAAGTTTCGAATGATTTTTTCAAGTTTTGATCCAGTTTAAAAATAGTCTTTTTTGTCCTAAGATATAACATAAAAAAATAGTCTGAAAAAGTCAACTAAACAAAGCTTAATGGTAAGCCTGAGGTTTATAAATTTTTTAATCTTTTTCAGTTTTTTTAAACTAAGGCAGCTGCAAATATTTTTTAAAGTTTAAAGCTCCCCTTCAAAATCGGTTCGAAAAATCTTTCTTCAAAAATTTTAAGGAAATAGAAGTCTAACCAACTGAAAACAATTCGAAATGCATTTTCCTGCGTTAAAAATCATATTTAAGATGTCTGGAATCGATCAAAAATCAAAAAAAACACCGCAAAAAGTTTTTTTTCGGCGAAAAAAAAATCTCTTCAATTGTTGGATATGTTGAAAACTAATGATTGCAAAACAACCGAGCAGGTGTAAAATGCACTTTAAAACAGTTATTTCATCCAAATGTTGAGACCATGGCTTGTTGTTTCAATTTTTATATTTTTTAAAAATATTTTTGCCTTCCCCTCGACTCCGATCAGAGTCGAGGAACATAAACTTCAAAAAATATTTGCAACGGCCTAACTACAAACATTTGAGAATTGTAAACAAATTAAATTATTAAATATTTTGAAAATTGGTATAAATTTTAGTGGGTTGCGGAGTTACATAATTTTTATTTTATTGAAATGTAAGTTTAATCAAACAAAAATAATAATTAATTGTTAAAGAGCGAGTTTTTCTAGAGTTGGTCACATTTCGTTTCGAAGTACCGTCATCAGGGGTGACAAAAATCCTGAAATTTGTATCCTGATGACGGTAATTCGATTTGGATGAAACTTTCAGTATTTGTTTGTATATACAATTCAGACTCGATTATCTGAGGGTTCGATAATCAAATCATGAATAAAACTTTTTTTTTGTATTTTTTATTTTCTTACTTTTTTTCAAATTCATGTTTCCCATCGTTAGTCAAATTTGAATATTTGATAGCCTGTTAAATCACAAAATGCTTTCTTTTAATATTTCATCACCGCCTTTTTGGCCGCCATCTTGGATTTAAAATTCCCAAATAACTTTAGTGTCCAAGGCATTTGGATAACCGAGACTGTACAAAAGATGGTCTCATGGCAAATATAAGCTTTATATGACAAAGAAAATCACAACATTGCTCGCAGCTTAGTAAATTCTTTTCACTTTGTTGCATTTTTGTAATTTTCGTTTCGAAAAACAGGTAGGTATAGTCAACTGGTTGTCGAACTTCTCGATATCAATATTGCTCCAGCTGTCAATATTTTTTTCAGTCCCTTCAAGTAGCACGCTTTGATTTTTCGTTCTATAATTTGATATCTCCCGCTCTCGGCGGTCTCTTCAGTATCCTGAAATAGTTTCACGGTTACAATTTACGTAGGAATTCTTTAAGACGAGTTTCTAAAAAAAACATCTTTATACCTTCACTTTTGCTCTATGAGTATAAAATACTGCATTTTGCAACATTTTTTGTAGAAACCATGGGCATTCAATAAAATATTAAATTTATTTAGGCTGGTACAAATATTTTTAAAAGTTTTTGTCACCCCCCCCTTCAAAATTGGCCCGAAAAATCAGGGGGCAAAAAAAATATTTTTACAATAAACTTCAAAATTTCAATGAAAATTCAAGTGCAACCAGCTGAAATTAAATTAAAATACATTCTTCTGCGTTTTAAATCATTTTTAGCATGTTTGGGTTTATTAAAAAATCTTAAGATTTTTTGAAAATTTCGATGCAAAATCTTTTTTTCGATACAATTTTTGTTTTTGTCAGATCTTAGATTTATTGAAAACTAATGATTGCAAAACAACTGAACTAGTGTAAAATGCATTTTAAAACACTTTTTTCATTTAAATGTGAAGACTATGGCTTGTTATTTAAATTTTTATATTTTTTTATTTTTTTGCCCCCCCCCTTGACCTCGGCCAGGGCCGAGGGACAAAAACTTTTTTAAATATTTGCATCGGCCTTATGATTGCTTAACTCTTAACAATATTTGCAGCGGCCTTATATTTGGATGAAAACCGTATTGTATACCTCGAAAAGTTTTTTTAGAACACTTTACAATAACTTTACAATTTTTAATAATTTTGTTATCAAATTCCAATCAGAAGCGATTAAATTCCTTCCAACATTCCATCAATGAACCTTCAACCCTTTCAACCAATTCAGCAACACTGCGCGGCGCCCATTCAACAACATACACTCTGCTCAGCTCTCTGCCAAAAGATAATACAGTTAAACCTCGTATAAGAGCGCCTCGTATATGCAACTTTGCATATACGAGTCATTCCACCTGATTCGGTTTTGTCGCAAGAGTTGCATATGCGAGGTACAGGGCTTATGGGATTTTGGCTATATGGGAGACATGGGCTATATTTTTATAAAAAATCAACTAAACTATACAAATTTATAGTGTTTTGGAATCGTTATGAAGTCAGCTTTACAGCTACACCAAATTTACATGGTTTACGATGTTCTAGATCATCCGAAACTTCGTCAAGTTAAGGTCTATGTGTTCAACGCCGTACAAGTATGAGTTAGGCGATTTGACTGTGGTTTTTGACCACAGATCATATCCAGATAGCCTCAGGGAGGTTCAGGGACTAGTCTACCGATATGTGGAAATGTTCTGGGTCTTCTGTGGAGTCCCGGGAGCTACGCCTGAAGGGTCTACCGCCGTAACAAGGCAGAGGTCGATGGTTTTTGGCGTTAGATTATATCCAGATAGACTCAGGGAGGTTCAGGGACTAGTCTACCGATATGTAGAGATGTTCTGGGTCTTCTATAGAGTCCCGGGAGTTACGACCGATGGGTCTACCGCCGTAACAAAGCAGAGGTCGATGGTTTTTGACCTTAGATAATATCCAAATAGCCTCAGGGAGGTTCAGGGACTAGTCTACCGATATGTGGAAATGTTCTGGGTCTTCTGTGGAGTCCCGAGAGCTACGCCTGAAGGGTCTACCGCCGTAACAAGGTAGAGGTCGATGGTTTTTGGCCTTAGATTATATCCAGATAGACTCAGGGAGGTTCAGGGACTAGTCTACCGATATGTAGAGATGTTCTGGGTCTTCTATAGAGTCCCGGGAGTTACGACCGATGGGTCTACCGCCGTAACAAAGCAGAGGTCGATGGTTTTTGACCTTAGATAATATCCAGATAGCCTCAGGGAGGTTCAGGGACTAGTCTACCGATATGTGGTGATGTTCTGGGTCTTCTGTAGAGTCCCGGGAGCTACGTCCGATGGGTCTACCGACGTAACAAGGCAGAGGTCTGTGGTTTTTGATCTCAGATCAAATTCGGATAGCCTTAGGGAGGTTCAGGGACTAGTCTACCGATATGTGGTGATGTTTTGGGTCTCCTGTAGAGTCCCGGGAATTACGGCCGATGGGTCTACCACCGTAACAAGATAGAGGTCGGAGGTTTTCGACCTCAGATCATATTCAGATAGCATCAGGGTGGTTCAGGGACTAGTCTACCGATGTGTGGTAATATTCTGGGTCTTCTGTAGAGTCCCGGAGGTAACGGTCAATGGGTCTACAGCCGTAACTAGTCTACCGATATGTGGTGATGTTCTGGGTGTTTTGTAAGATTTCGGGAGCTACAGCCGTTGGGTCTACCACCGTAACAAGATAGAGGTCGGAGGTTTTTGACCTCAGATCATATCCGGATAGCCTCAGGGAGGTTATAGGGCTAGTCTACCGATGTGATAGGTCTTTTGTAAGATCTTGGGAGTTACGGCCGATGGGTCTACCGCCGTAACAAGATATAGGTCGGTGGTTTTTGATCTCAGATCATATCCGAATAGCCTCAGGGCCGTTACTTCCGGGACTCTACAGAAGACCCAAAAAGATCATAACACATCGGTAAACTAGTCCCTGAACCGTCCTGAGGCTATCCGGATATGATCTAAGATCAAAATCCAGTGACCTCTGCCTTATTTCGGTGGTAGACCCATTGACCGTAATCCCGGGACTCTACAGAAGACCCAGAACATCACAACACATCGGTAGACTAGTCCCTGAACCTTCCTGAGGCTATCCGGATATGATCTGAGGTCAAAATCCACCGACCTCTGCCTAGTTACGGCGGTAGACCCATTGACCGTAGCTCCCGGGACTTAACAGAATACCCAGCACATTAACAGAAGTCGGTAGACTAGTCTCTGAACCACCTTGAGGCTATCCGGATATGAACTGAGGTCGAAAACCTCCGACCTCTATCTTGTTGCGGTGGTAGAGCCATCGGCCGTTACTCTTGGGACTCTACAGAAGACCCAAAATGACCACATCGGTAGACTAGTCCTGAACCACCCTGAGGCTATCCGAATATGATCTGAGGTCAAAAACTTCTGACCTATATCTTGTTACGGTGGTAGACCCATCGGCCGTAACTCCCGGGACTCTACAGGAGACCCAAAACATCACCACATATCGGTAGACTAGTCCCTGAACCTCCCTGAGGCTATCCGGATATGATCTGAGGTCAAAAACCACCGACCACTGCCGTGTTACGTCAGTAGACCCATCGGACGTAGCTCCCGGGACTCTACAGAAGACCCAGAACATCACCACATATCGGTAGACTAGTTCCTGAACCTCCTGAGGCTATCTGGATATTATCTAAGGTCAAAACCATCGACCTCTGCTTTGTTACGGCGGTAGACCCGTCGGTCGTAACTCCCGGGACTCTATAGAAGACCCAGAACATCTCCACATATCGGTAGACTAGTCCCTGAACCTCCCTGAGGATATCTGGATATGATCTAAGGCCAAAAACCATCGACCTCTGCCGTGTTACGGCGGTAGACCCTTCAGGCGTAGCTCCCGGGACTCCACAGAAGACTCAGAACATCACCACATATCGGTAGACTAGTCCCTGAACCTCCCTGAGGCTATCCGGATATGATCTGAGGTCAAAAACCACCGACCACTGCCGTGTTACGTCAGTAGACCCATCGGACGTAGCTCCCGGGACTCTACAGAAGACCCAGAACATCACCACATATCGGTAGACTAGTTCCTGAACCTCCCTGAGGCTATCTGGATATTATCTAAGGTCAAAAACCATCGACCTCTGCTTTGTTACGGCGGTAGACCCGTCGGTCGTAACTCCCGGGACTCTATAGAAGACCCAGAACATCTCCACATATCGGTAGACTAGTCCCTGAACCTCCCTGAGGATATCTGGATATAATCTAAGGCCAAAAACCATCGACCTCTGCCGTGTTACGGCGGTAGACCCTTCAGGCGTAGCTCCCGGGACTCCACAGAAGACTCAGAACATCACCACATACCGGTAGACTAGTCCCTGAACCTCCCTGAGGCTATCCGGATATGATCTGAGGTCAAAAACCACCGACCTCTGCCGTGTTACGGCGGTAGACCCATCGGACGTACCTTCAGGGACTCTACAGAAGACCCAGAACATCACCACATATCGGTAGACTAGTCCCTGAACCTCCCTGAGGTTATCCGGATATGACCTGTGGTCAAAAACCACAGTCAAATCGCCTACCTCATACTTGTACGGCGTTGAACACATAGGCCTTAACTTGACGAAGTTTCGGATGATCTAGAACATCGTAAACCATGTAAATTTGGTGTAGCTGTAAAGCTGACTTCATAACGATTCCAAAACACTATAAATTTGTATGGTTTAGTTGATTTTTTATAAAAATATAGCCCATGTCTCCCATATAGCCAAAATCCCATAAGCCCTGTACCTCGCATATGCGTGCTTCGCATAAGAAACCCCCATATGAGGTGCATATGCGAGGTTTAACTGTATCCCAAAGCGCCGTGTGTGTTGGTGTCCCCGAGCGCGCTCGCCCTCTCTCTGTGTAGTGGTGCGAACCCCGTCTCGGAACACGGAATATGGCAAAGGCAGGCCAGGCCAGACCAGCACAGCAGAAGCAGACTCACAGTCGATGCACAAGAAGGTGGAGGCGGTGGACTACCTACCTTGCAACTTGACTTCGAAGAAACTGTTGCAACCCTGGGTGTTTTTTAAGGGACCGACCATGTCCTGAACACACGGTGCCCGCAGTGTGGGGGAATCCTGTGAAGATTATTTTTTTGAGGATATTGTTGTAATTTGTGATTTTTTTTCCTCTCCTCGCGATTGCAGATACTTTTGTCCCGTGGAAGAAATCGATGAGTGTGTTTTGGTCCAGTGAAGCAGCAGCAGCAGTGCGTTGGCCGGAAGTCGGAGGTGGTTGGTGGATGGCAGTCCCGGGAAGAATCCGCTGTCCCCGAAGACCTGCTGAAAGTTAGAAAGTTTCGAGTTTGTGGCTCTGACGAGAGCAATTCGGCTGTGTGTATTTTGTTCGTTTCGTTACGTTTGTCGTCGCCGCAGCAGTGTCCCAGAAAGCGATAAGTAAAACAGAGCATAAAGAAATCATAAATATAATATACACACAACCGCAACAGCAGCAGCAGCAGCATTAAAGTGAATGAGAGTGTGTGGCATTTCGAGAAGAACAAGTGAAACACAGTGGAGTGAGAGCCAGGAGCATTAAAAATTCTGTGTGCGTGCTCCACCCCGAGTGAAAAAGAAGAAAAAGTGCAACCAAGAAGTCAAAGAAGAAGAAGCTCAGGGGGGAAAACAAAGTGGCCGAATCCGGTCCGAAGCAAAAAAGTGGTGCTAGAAGAATCGAGCTCTAAATTCCATCAAAACGGCAACTAATTGACCCGTGCGCGCAAAAAAAAAAAATACAAAAATGGGCAACTGTTTCAGCAGTAGTGCCAAGAAGGATCCGACCGAGCACCACGCGATCGGCGGTCCGAACGCCATCGACAGCGACCCGGTGATGCCGAACAATCAGGTGGCGACGCCGCCGCAGGATCCGCAGGCGATCCGGCAGCCGATGCCGGCCATTCCCGACCCGGGCAGCGACTCCATCTCGACGGCCAAGATCTTCGTGGCGCTGTACGATTACGACGCGCGCACGGACGAGGATCTGAGCTTCCGCAAGGGCGAGCACCTGGAGATACTGAACGATACGCAGGTAGGTGCAGAAGGGGAAGGGGGCGGGGGGTTTGTTTACATTTGGATTTGGGTGAAGGAACAGGACTTTTCTGGTTCTTTTTGATTTCCCACTCCCGTTTATTTTGTGAAAATAATCGCCAACAAGGTTGTTAACGATAAATTTATCGAGGTTCGATAACGATAACGATCTAACTTATATTGAATATAGTTCTAAAATTGACTAAAACCAATCAAATTATGTTGAATTTTCATGCTTCCTCTTAGTAAATATTGTTTTAATATTATGGGAAGTTTCAAAGTATAATTACTTAAAAAACATAAAATACCGTTTTTTAAGTACTCAAACTTTTACAATTTGCATTATGGGTATCAAACGATTCGAAATTTTGCATGTATTTTAAATGTTTTAGATTTTTTTAAATGAAAAAGCAGGTAAAATGTCGCTTCGTTTAATACCCATGTACTGCCGCTCTAATCGAGTCCGTCCCATTTGTAAAAACAGCAAGCCGAGAAAAACGCATGTTAAATTTGTCCCGCCATAAGGCTACGTGTTAGAAATTTACGAAAAAGTTGATTTTCTCCGGTTTTCTAGAACAAAGTATTAAATTTTATTGCGTTTTCTGATAGTTTACATGATTTCATATCAAATCATGGAAATTTGAGTACTTTAAAAAATACGGTTTATTGGAAAATTTGAGTATTTCATTCAAAAATCTCTAAAACTATGAAAATGCATGCAAAATTTCGAATTGAGTATTTTCGAGAAAATACGGTATTTTGTGAAAATTTGAGTATTTAACTCAAAAAACTCTAAAACTATGAAAATGCATGCAAAATTTCGAATTGAGTATTTTCGAGAAAATACGGTATTTTGTGAAAATTTGAGTATTTCACTCAAAAAACTCTAAAACTGTAAAAATGCATGCAAAATTTTGAATTGAGTATTTTCGAGAAAATACGGTATTTTGTGAAAATTTTAGTATTTCACTCAAAAAACTCTAAAACTGTAAAAATGCATGCAAAATTTCGAATTGAGTATTTTCGAGAAAATACGGTATTTTGTGAAAATTTGAGTATTTCATTCAAAAAACTGTAAACAGTTGAAATACATGCAAAATTTCGAATCGTTTGATACCCATAATGCGAATTATAAAAATTTGAGTATCTTCGAGATAATACGGTATATTGTGAAAATTTGAGTATTTCATTCAAAAAACTCCAAAACTGTGAAAATGCAAGCAAAATTTCGAATTAAGTATTTTCGAGAAAATACGGTATTTTGTAAAATTTGAGTATTTCATTCAAAAAACTCTAAAACAGTTGAAAAACATGTAAAATTTCGAATTGATTATTTTCGAGAAAATACGGTATTTTGCGAAAATTTGATCATTTCATTCAAAAAACTCTAAAACTGTGAAAATGCATGCAAAATTTCGAATTGATTATTTTCGAGAAAATACGTTTTTTTTGTGAAAATTCAAAAAAACTCTAAAACAGTTAAAATACATGTAAAATTTCGAATCGTTTGATACCCATATTGCGAATTTAAATTTGAGTATTTTCGAGAAAATATAGTATTTTAAGCATGCAAAAATGACTTTTGGAAATCGCTAATAACTTTTCAGGATTGAGTTTTACAGCTTTGGTATGTTATACAAAGTTGTAGAGCATTAAATTTCCAATGATAATCTCACTTTTGGGATTTTTTTAAGCGCACTGTTCAGGCCAAACCGTAAGAAAATTGGATTTTCCATACATTTTTTCGATTTTTTCCATACAAATTTTACCTTCGAGTATCATTGGGTAAATATTGACCGATTTTGTTCATATTTGGCCTAGAGTCCTAAAATAGCTCAAGGAACAATATTCAGCTTGTGGAGCGAGGTTTTGAGAAAGAGTCCCATATTCTGGGCACCCTAATCTTCAAGGGTCTGGAAGCGTCCTTACGAGCCTAACATTTCATTACGGTACAAATCCCCCAATTGCACTAATTGGCTCAGATGTCACTTTCATTTTTCTTTAGTTTTTTGAAGTTGAGGTACTTTTTGTGTAATAAAATGAACTTTTTAAAAATTATTGTGAGCTTGTTATAATCAATATTAACATAAACTTAAAACTAAGATGATGAAAATTATACAAATAGGAATTAAAAAGTTGTCCACTTTCTGTTTTCGCGAATCGCGTTTTTTGGTTTTATGCCCTACTGAAAAGTTTGGCTCGTTTTGACAATAGTTTTTTTTTTAACGGGTATCAAATGAGCGGGAATTTTTCATACCTTCCGATAAAAGTTATTTTTTAAGGCATTCAAATTAAAGTTTTTGACACTAAGGTTAAAACTACGTATTTTTGAAAATGTTTTCGAAATTTTTGTTTTACAAAATAAATATCAAATGTTAAGAGGCAGTATTTGTAAATATTGCTCGGTTTGTTCTAGAGGTCGTATCGAGGTGCTACGATTTGGATGAAACTTTCAGCGTTTGTTTATCTATACATGAGATGAACTCATGCCAAATATGAGCCCTCTACGACAAAGGGAAGTGGGGTAAAACGGGCTTTGAAGTTTGAGGTACAAAAAACATAAAAAAATCTTAAAATTGCTCGCATTTCTGTAAAACTTCATCAATTCCTACTCTCTTAGATGCATTCGAAAGGTCTTTTGAAGCACTTCAAAATGAGCCATAGACATCCAGGATTTGTTTAACTTTTTCTCATAGCTTTTGTAAATAACTGTTAAAAATTGATTTTTTTAAAACCTTAATATCTTTTTGCAACAGCGTCCAACACCCATACTCCCATAGGTCAAAAGTTAGGTAATTTCATGGACTATAAGCCTACGGTAATAACTTTTTGGCCAATCGCAGTTTTTCTCATAGTTTTTCGATTTTTCTATAACAAACTTTTTACAACGTTAGTTTTTGCCCTGTAGGCTCCCATAGCGGCACTTTTTGGTCTCAATTTTGTCATATTCGGAATCACGTTAGTTAGAAGTATTGGAGTTGAAATTTTGATTTGAAAAATAATTAAATAAAACATTTTTGAAAAAAGAAAAAGATCTTATTTCCTTTTGATCAATACGTCAAATGCTGTATCAAGTAGGCGAAAACCTGTTTTACCCCTAATCCAACAAATTGTTAAAAAAAATTAATTCATTCTAAATAGCAATTTTTCCAATCAAAATTTACAACTCCAAAACTTCTAACTAACGTGAAATTTTCCGAGGATTCCGAATATGACAAAATTGCCGCTATGGGAGCACACAGGGCAAAAACTAACGTTGTAAAAAGTTTGTTATAGAAAAATCGAAAAACTATGAGAAAAACTGCGATTGGCCAAAAAGTTATTACCGTAGGCTTATAGTCCATGAAATTACCTAACTTTTGACCTATGGGAGTATGGGTGTTGGACGCTGTTGCAAAAAGATATTAAGGTTTTAAAAAAATCAATTTTTGACAGTAATTTGCAAAAGCTAAGAAAAAAAAGTCAAACCAATCCTGGTTGTCTATGGCACATTTTGAAGTGCTTCAAAAGACCTTTCGAATGCATCTAAGAGAATTGGAAGTGATGGAGTTTTACGGAAATGCGAGCAATTTTAAGATTTTTTATGTTTTTTCGAACTCAAACTTCAAAGCCCGTTTTACCCCACTTCCCTTTGTCGTAGAGGGCTAATATTTGGCATGAGTTCATCTCATGTATAGATAAACAAACGCTGAAAGTTTCATCCAAATCGGAGCACCTCGATACGACCTGTTACACATTGGTGAAAAACTCGCTCTTAAGGAATTTTTCAAACATTATGAAAAAAAAACTCTTAAAATTTTTACAAATCGACGTATTTTGTACTTTATGGGAAACTTATTCAATATTACGTAGTTATGTAAAAAAAATGTCCAAAAAACGTTTCAATTTCTTTCTAAAAGTATGAAAAATTGCACTAAAACAAAAATAAGATGTTTTGTGAACATTTTGAGTACCGTAAACTGGGGTGACTTTGATAGCCCGGGGTGACATTGATAGAAATTTGATTTGGCCACTAATTTTGATATATCCAATGTAACAGTCAAATTTTTGCATATATGTTCGATAATAAGCTATCCCTTAATGCTTATATACTCAAAATTCTTAATAATGTTTAGATATTAATTTAACAGGCATTTCAAAAACCTATCAAAGTCACCCCGGGCTATCAAAGTCACCCAAGTTTACGGTATTTAAAAAAAGATCATTATTTCTTTGAAATGGTATGAAAATTTCATGCTGTAATAAAAACTCAAATTTGGATTATTTTCGAAGTAATGTAGTTTTGTGAAATTTAGAATACTTTTTTTTTTTTGTTTTTTCAACATCTATGAAAAAAAAATTGGGACTCTTGCTAGAGTCGCTGGTCAGCAGCTGGACTCAAAATCCAAAGGTCATCAGTTTGAATCCCGGGGTGGATGGATTTTTGGTGGAAAAAGAGGTTTACTACACCCAAAATTCAGAGTCGAGATAATCGTTCTCTCAAAATTTATTGAGGGCTCAGTGCCAAAATCGATAGAATAATGGTACCAACTCACACCATCATAACACATGAGTTCATTCGTTAGTTGAATCAATAAATCTCCAACAAGTGTCATACATCGACTTCTGAATTCTCCTTGGTCACCAAGCTGTGGTGGTCGAGGCAGCTAAGTCATTGGATTGATTTGTCAAAGGTCTCTGGTTCGATTCCCGTTGTCGACACTTTTGGTTTTTTGTTAGACGGATGAACTTTTTTTGCAAATGAACCTCGAGAGAATAGTTCTATCGCTCATCTCGAGCTGTGTTCTCTGCGTCCGTGAATGGTACCACTATTCTCTCGACTCGAGACCATCATTCTCTCGAACTAGCGCTGCCAGTTTTGGGTGTAGGCCTCAGCAATCAAGCCTTCGGACACCAAGTTTCGAGTGGGAATCTCGCAATCTAGAGCACCAAGGCAATGCTGTAAAGCGAAACATTGTTTTTATTATGAAAAAATTGCGATGTTGAGTATTTTTTTTTTTTCAAAAATACGTATTTTTGGGATAATTTAGAGTATTTTAAGATATTTATTATCATCTTCGAAATGTATGAACAATTTTCGGTCATTTGATACCCAAATTGTAAAAAACTTTCAAAAATATGTAGTTTTGTGAATATTTTGAGTTTAAAAATAGTAGTTTATGCAACAAGTTGCAAAAAGAGGATTTTTCAGCACGAGTCGTACATTTTTCCAACGAGGTTCACCGAGTTGGATAAATACGAAGAGTGCTGAAAAAATCAAGACAAAAACACACACTGAGTGAAATTTTATGTCAAACTTTCATGCATTTTGTCAATAAATCGTTTAAATCAAAAAAACGTTGAAAAGTGTTACTTTTCGAAACAAGTGCTGAAAAGTTCAACTTTCATCACCCGTTTGAGTGCTGAAAAGTAGAACTTTTCAGCATTTATTTTGAAAAGTGTTGCAATTCGATTCTGTTATTTTTGGTACAGAAAAGTAGGCTATTTCGTCGTTCAAGAATGACAGGAAAAGTAAGTAGTTTCACGACGGAATTGGAAAAAATATATTATCGCTATCCCGCGCGTTTGATGTAATAACAAACTTTTTTTTTTCATAGAAGAAAAATTAAAATTATTAACTTTTCATAAAGTTTTGGTCAAAGGCCATATTTTATGGGATGATAATGTCATTGAATAAATTGGCCCAGCCAATGTTATTTTTTATAAGTTTTAAATTTAAACTAAATTTGCATTGCCATATTCTTAATTAAAATTAAACGTCTCAAAAATGCTACCGATTATTAAGTATTCAACTGTTTCACTATTCACACAACAAAATCGAAATTTCCAGACCAAAAAAAATTCTTTAAAATTTGGGAAAACCGGGATTCAGAAATTTCTGGTTAAGCTTCCTTTGGGAATTTTGTTCCGGGAAATCCTGGAATTGACGCACTAGTCAAAATTTTTCCAAAGGTTCAGATTTTTTCATTAGAGATACCTTAAGATATCTCCAACGCAAAACTTTAAACATAATTAAGTTTCAAAGAAAAGAATTTGAGAAATTGCAAAAACCTTTGAAAAAGTCATCGTAAATTTTTGCTCTTACAAATCTTTGAGACTATTTTCATGAATACTAAACTATGGTATCGAAAGTTATGTCTATAGGCATTACTCTTGTTATTGACTACTCCTCGGGTTAGGTGGAACGACTCATTTCACTGCATTTTTTACTTCTTTCCTTATTTTGAAATTATGATAGTGAATGCACTTTTTAAAACAAAAGAGTTATTCTTTATCTTCGTTAGTATTGTTAAGAGAGAGTTATTTTTTAACTTTAAAGAAACTGTACCACGCGTGCCCAATAGAATCGCGGAAACCAAACAAACCAAACCTTCAATTCCTGGTACGGAACGTCAAAATATCCCGGTCTGATTAGCCGCCGAACCCACGCCAAACCCTATCTAAATTCGCACCAGAATCACGTACACTGCCAGTACACTTTGCTGGAACTTTAACACCTGTGTAACTCCACCAACAAAACTCTGGGCGCACGTTCCACGCGCGAAACCAGTCCGCGAAACAAAAAAAGAAAAGTTTTAACCAACAATAACAACAACACCACCTGAGCCATCCAGATATTGGCAAATTACGCAACTCCCGCAGCTCGCTTCCCCGAACTCCTGGGCGAGATTGGTTTCCGGAGACCGCAACCAAAAAAAAAACTTTCAACAAAGGCCTTCAACTCAAAAAGAAAGAATAAGGAGAAAGAGAAAAACAAATTTTGATCCACCAACTTTTTCAATGAACGCCAAAATGGGTAAAGTGAAGAAAAGACGAGAAGAGATGAACAAAAAAGAAAAAAAAAAATCAAACAAGTGATATTGAACTGGGAGAAGCGAAACCGAATAAATCAGAAATCCAAATATCAAAATCGCAGAAAAGAGTGAGAAAAGAGAGAGAGAGAGGGAACCATAATAATAATAATCGTGATGATGGTTTGGTGGTGAAAAATACGCAGAGAAGACGAGTAACGAAAGAAATAAAAATAAAAAATAAATCGATGAGAGCCGTTTTCTGCCTTACGGTCGGTCGGCTCTACGATTCGGTGATTACGATATTACCTGGTGCGTGTTCGATTTGGGCTCGTCTGTGGGTTGTTGTGTATTTGTGGACGTGTTATGCATGCATGGACCGCAGTTAACCCTCAGCTGCATCTGTCTTTTTAAACTTAATTTTATTCTAAATTTTATAAAACCAAAACACTTGGCTTTTCCTTCTGAAGGAGGTATTAGACTACGGCAAACAAACTCGCATTTTTGACAGTTTGCCTGCCTGCATTAGTTTGCAGAAACGTCAACCGGCAGCTGTCAACCACGAAAACGTGCTAGTTTATTCGTTTGTTTGTCATAGTCTAATACCTCCTCGAGCAATCGAGGGTTAGCGGTCTGTTTTTGAGTGTACGGACTTTATCGCAACGCAAAAGTGGAATGATATCGTTTTGTGGTCGATTACTGTGGTGAGCAGCTTCCCTGCCGGCCCGGCACATTCCTTTGGCATCATCGGCAGTACCTTTTCTTATTTCACCCATTACACAATGTAGAAGTAGACCCAAAGAAATGCTGAGGGTTGGCGGGGTGAAAATTGGGGAGGGGAAATGGTTTAATTTATGCTTCTAAGTTCTTTCCTGGAGATCTGTCAGGGTTCTCTTGCTGAGAATTGATCTTAAATAATTTTATAAATTGAAGATATTTCGATGCAAACTGCCAGAAGCTCAATGTTTGTTGAAAAATGACTTTGTTCACTTAGTAATCAGCTCGTCCGTAATTATATGTTTGCCAATCATGTGTGTTAAATGACCCGTTCGATGGCACGTAACGATGATGAAGGTGAATAGTGGCGTTTTTGTTTAAGGGCAGTCATTCCTATGAATCGAATGACCCTTATCGTTTTTACTTCAACAATTTATTTGTGTTGACTTCCGTTTCTCAATTGGCGTGAATATGGATGAAAAGCCTTTCATTATTTTATTTTTGAAAACCAATGGCAATTCGAATGTTATACAATTAATTGCGTTCTTTTTTTATTGGATTACCAACATTTTCCCAACATATACTACTATTGAAGTCCCTACACCAAAAATCGCCCAGATATTCTAGGAGATTTTTCTGATGGGTTTTTCTCAAAGAAATAATCGGATTACGTAAAGTGAAAAAAAAAAAAATTATATAATATATATACCTTTCTTTAGTGAGACAGGCACAATGGTCAAATTAATTTATCAACAAGGAATTTGAGTCAGGGAGAATGATAACAAACATTAAGAATTGTTGCAATAATAGAATAGTTTATGATTAGTTTCTGAAGGACAGTCCAGATTCGATTATCTGAATAAAATTCGGGTTCTGCGACAACTGACTAAAATAAATTTGTACTTTTGTATTGTCCGTTCCCGTAAACGTGAACAACGTACCATGAAAATGGAAACAAAGCAAATTTTATGATAAGATTTTGCACCGTGAACAAATGCATGTTTGCAATCGATTTTCATGAACGTTTGTTCACGAAAAGCCGTAACGCCTGGTCTGGTTATGTTTTTCCTATTCCCGTAATCATAAACATAGTTCATGGTATTAGGAAACAAATCATACATTTGTTCACGCTATTGCAAAAAAAAACATGAATTTGTGGGCGGAGCCACAGCTTTGAAACAGAGACGAAGAACGTTAAGAAATTATTAAACGGGAAAGTGACAGTTGTAGGGTATCATTCACTGATTACGTGACGAACTATTTAATTTTGGCTCGGGTACGGATTTAGTTTTCTACAGTCAGTTATTCGGATGGCAAAATTAGATAATTTTACCGATTTTGGAATTTTTGGCCGCAAATGACGAATACCGGGAACCTGCACAATTCGAGGGCAGCCAACGGACCCTGGACCAACCTGGCCACTCCGGAACGGGTCACCGGTTACCGGTGGCCATTTGGGGAAACTTCGGAATTTGCAAAGACCGGGTCATGTGACGTATCAAAACTCATCTAATTAAAAACTGTGTCCGTTTTAAGTGATAACAACGTCCTCTGGCCAAACCATGCCACAAAAATACAAAAATACAAAAATACAAAAATACAAAAATACAAAAATACAAAAATACAAAAATACAAAAATACAAAAATACAAAAATACAAAAATACAAAAATACAAAAATACAAAAATACAAAAATACAAAAATACAAAAATACAAAATACAAAAATACAAAATACAAAAATACAAAAATACAAAAATACAAAATACAAAAAAAAAATACAAATACAAAAATACAAAAATACAAAAATACAAAAATACAAAAATACAAAAATACAAAAATACAAAAATACAAAATACAAAATACAAAAATACAAAATACAAAAATACAAAAATACAAAAATACAAAATACAAAAATACAAAAATACAAAAATACAAAAATACAAAATACAAAAATACAAAATACAAAAATACAAAATACAAAAATACAAATAAAAATACAAGTACAAAATAAAAATACAAAAATACAAAAATACAAAATACAAAAACAAAAATACAAAAATACAAAATACAAAAATACAAAAATACAAAAATACAAAAATACAAAATACAAAAATACAAAATACAAAATACAAAATACAAAAATACAAAATACAAAAATAAAAACAAAACAAAATACAAAAATACAAAAATACAAAAATACAAAATACAAAATACAAAAATACAAAAATACAAAAATACAAAAATACAAAATAAAAAATACAAAAATAAAATTACAAAAATACAAAAATACAAAATACAAAAATACAAAAATACAAAAATACAAAAATACAAAAATACAAAAATACAAAAATACAAAAATACAAAAATACAAAATACAAAAATACAAAAATACAAAAATACAAAAATACAAAATACAAAAATAAAAACAATAATACAAAATACAAAATACAAAATACAAAATACAAAATACAAAAATACAAAAATACAAAATACAAAATACAAAATACAAAAATACAAAAATACAAAAATAAAATAAAAATAAAAATAAAAATACAAAATACAAAATACAAAATACAAAAATACAAAATACAAAAATACAAAATACAAAAATACAAAAATACAAAAATACAAAAATACAAAAATACAAAAATACAAAAATACAAAAATACAAAAATACAAAATACAAAAATACAAAATACAAAAATACAAAAATACAAAAATACAAAAATACAAAAATACAAAATACAAAATACAAAAATACAAAAATACAAAAATACAAAATACAAAATACAAAATACAAAAATACAAAAATACAAAAATACAAAATACAAAAATACAAAATACAAAAATACAAAAATACAAAAATACAAAATACAAAATACAAAAATACAAAAATACAAAATACAAAATACAAAAATACAAAAATACAAAATACAAAAATACAAAAATACAAAATACAAAAATACAAAAATACAAAATACAAAAAACAAAAAATACAAAATACAAAATACAAAAATACAAAAATACAAAATACAAAAATACAAAAATACAAAATACAAAAATACAAAAATACAAAAATACAAAAATACAAAAATACAAAAATAAAATACAAAATACAAAAATACAAAATACAAAATACAAAATACAAAATACAAAAATACAAAAATACAAAAATACAAAAATACAAAAATACAAAAATACAAAAATACAAAAATACAAAAATACAAAAATACAAAAATACAAAAATACAAAAATACAAAAATACAAATATACAAAAATACAAAAATACTTTAAGAAATTCGTGAAATAGGTAAATTATTTAAAATGCTTGAATTACACAATTTTTTTGAATTACTTGAATTACTTGAATAACTTGAATTTCTTGAAAACTTGAATTTCTTGATTTTTTTGTATTTCTTGAATTTCTTGAGTTTCTTGAATTGCTTGATTTTTCTTTAATTTTTTTTAATTTCTTGAATTTCTTGAATTTCTTGAAATTATTGAATTTCTTTTTTTCCTTGAATATTTTTATTTTTTTGAAATTTTTGGATTTTTTTAATTTCTTGAGCTTCTTGAATTTCTTGAATTTTTAGAATTTCTTGAACCCCCTCCGTGTGTTACTTTTCTCCATACTGAATTTTATCTTTCCTCTCCCCAAAAAAACACGTGGTTTATGCATGAGCCCTTGTGGGCAATAACCCCTTACTTTTTGCAATTCCAAAAAAACACACCCTGAGTAAAATTTTATGTCAAATTTTCATGTATTTTGTCAATAAATCGCTTAAATCAAAAAAATGTTGAAAAGTGTTACTTTTCAGCATTTATTTTGAAAAGTGTTGCTATTCGATTCTGTTATTTTTGGTACAGAAAAGTAGGCTATTTCATCGTTCAAGATTGGCAGGAAAAGTAAATAGCCATTTTAGGTGCCATTTTGGATTTTAATATTCTAAATCACTTGAAAGTAGTTTAGGGGATCATACCAAAGTTCGAATAAAAAAATGTGAAATGTTTAAAGTTCCATTTTATGTTAAATTATTTGAGTATTTTGTTATGAATGTTTTTTTAATCTTTTGATTTTTTCATGATTTTAATTTTAACTTTAACCATAAAAACAAAAAAGAAAACATTTTTTTTTGGGGAATCGATACCTAGCTGAATTTAATTTTATTGCTTTAGAAGACACTTTACAAACAATAGGTGAATGAAAATATTAACTAAGGTTTTAGCTTTCTATCCCATTAAAATTATGTTTAAAAATGATTATAGATAAAATTGGATTTGTTTTATCTTTAAAAATCTTCTGCAATCGATTGTCGAACTATTTGAAATACATTAGTTAGGTAACATAAATGTTTCAAGAATGGGAAGGGAGCAACAAAATATCAAATGTTATGCTCAATTTTGAAGCATTGTGATACTTAGCAATTTTCATCGATTTCAAAACATTTAAATTTTTTTGATATTTTTGACTAAAATTTCTCAGGGGGCTTTTCTCTGATAAGACAAGCTGATTAAGATAATTGGTTTTCCCATAGAAATCTACATTCTGTTTTGGCAGCTATCCATACAACAGTGGTTTGAACAGAACATTCAATATTACCCCCTTTTCAAATGTCAGTCTTGACTGAAATTCTTAAATTGTTTTAACGTTGATATGTTTTGAAATATTTACATTTTAAAATTGTGCGCTGTTTGAGTGGTACCTAAGAACTCAAATTGTATTGTTTCTTAACAAAAGATGCAAAAAAAGCAAAGCAATCCACTTTAACGAGCCCCGGGTCTTTTTTGGGCTCTATTGCAAGTTTCGGCTCATTTCTAGGCGTCCGAAGGTTATGTGTGGTGAGTCACCCAATACCTCTTTTTTACGCAAATGGACCGACGTTTTTCTTCCCCAACCGATAGAAGGCGTGGTCAAGCAAATCTCGTCTCGAAAAAATGCCACCGGGATTGAACCCAGGCCTTACTGGGGTGAGAGGCTACCACGCTAACCACTGAACCACCGGACCCGGCAAAATATGCAAATGTCTAGGTATCCCAGGAACGAAAAGAAATACTTCTTATATGAAACTTTCTGAACTTTTCGAAAACATATTTGTCAAATTGTTCAATCAAAAGTTCAATTTTTCGAGTCAAAATCAAACTTTAAGTGGTTTTATCCTGAAAACGGCTCAAAAGTAGCCTTTTTAGTCTTCCAAAAAATGTTTCAAATTTAAAAAAGGTGTCCACGTGGTTTATGGATGGTCCCTTTGCAGAAATTGTAAATTAAATTTTTTGCCCCTTTTTTTGTTCTTCAGAAACCATGTGCACAACAAACAATATGACGTAAATCATGACGTAGCTTTCAACTTTACAATTCGATTAGTGCGGACTTCGGGCAGAAACAAAAATGTACCAGATCCCAATTTATCCCAAAAATGCATCCGTAAAAGATGCGTTTTTAGATTGTTTGCTATTTTTATCTCCGGATATTTTATTTTTGCTTCATTCGAAGCAACATGTCTCTATTTCGGAACATAAAGTGCAACGAATGGTCTTAGCAGAAATTTCCTCACTGACGTCATTGCGGCATCTTGGAAAAAGCTTCCTAATCTCGGTTTATTTTGTACTTGTGCCAACAAGTCCTTGTCGCGTGGATACCTGCTGCTTCAGCCGCATTGAGGCTGTCTAGTGTTTTGTGTTTTATGAGTTTTATCATCATTATAGATAATACAGATTTAAGACAGATTTTTTGAAACTGATATTGTAATAACTGAAAAAAGTTGGTTCACTTTAAATTCTAGTTACGGATTTTGTAGCTTCCATCCGCTTATCTCTCAGGAAACTTCACTCCAACACCCCTCGACTGAAAATTCTAACCAACAGAGACCCGTTTGCATCCATAATCGAACAACGCCACACCCGGCCTCGATGCTGATGGTGATGATGTTGTTGGCTGCAAAGACCGACCATCAGGAAATTAATTACACTGCTGAACCGTGTTCGATTTCCGGCTTGTGACAGCACTTAGTATGTATCACTAATATGTACAATACCAGATATAGTACATTGAAGTATGCAAAACAAAATAAACCGAGATTAGGAAGCCCATAACCTAACCTCAACCAAAATCCATCGAATCCGATTATTCGGAGCAGGTCGTCCTCAATTCATCGACCTGCTAGCATAGTAGCTGCTACTAACCAACACCACCACACAAAATCCCAACCCCTCTCTCTCAGTCTGTCTCCGTGTACACAACAACACCAGACCAGCGCTCATATCCTGACGGCCGTGGCCAATTAGATTTGGCCTGGCTCTAAATTGAACCCTTCCGCTTGTCCGCTAAAGTCTCGCTCAAGTCTCGCTGAAATGCGGTGGCGTGCAAAGTGCAGAACGAGAAATCGGCCCCAAAAAGCGAAAGCCCAGAGCTCTGCCAACTAAGAGGCCGGTGCGCGGTTTGGCTGGGTGGCGGCGTCCACGCGACGTCACGTGAACATGCCAGGGGGGTGGGGGGAGGGGGTCTTATGCAATGGTTCGAAGTATATAAACAGCGACATGTGTGAATGTGGGGTTGGTGGTTAAAATTTCCGATTCTTTTGAGGAAAAAGGGTTTAACAGCACTGTCTCGTCTTAAGATATTGACTGAAAAAGTCTTTCCGAGCCCTTACGAAGATTGCAAGTGAACCGAAACGTTAAATAAATTATCACCACCGTAATGACGTCACTAAGAGCACCTTCTCGTTTCCAGACTGCTAATTTTGGGCTGGCTAGAAATGGCGGGGTTTGTCTTGTCATTTGTGTGTGTTTCCAGTGGCAGCGTTTCTGGGACATGTTGATTTTGGAAACCGTAGAGATCGGTCCCGCTGCTGGAGAACCAGATATAAACAAGGCGAGCTAAAAATAACAAACAATCTATTGTCGTATTTTATGATGTTTAGCGTGCAGATCTTCGTGGGTAGGTATGAATTTGTTGAGCTCGAGTTTCCACTCATAGCTAATAGGAATCTGATTGAAAAAGCCAAAGAAGACATAACCGGAATGGCGTTGGATACTATCATTTATATCAAACCATCTCTAGGGCTAGTTGAAAGTTGTTGTACATTTAGGAACATGAAATTGAGTACAGTCCAGACTCGATTAGCCGAAGGCCTCGGAAAACATCACTTCGGATGGTGGTCTTGTTATATATATTCTGAAAGATCTTTCCGATAAGACACAAACGTTCTGACAACCCTTCCAAAATGTGTTAGCACTTAGGCTGTTGCAAATACTTGTCAATGTTTATTTTAATTTAGTGTACAATTTTCCTACATTTTTTTTGCAAGAACGTTTTTTCAAAAATAAATTACAGAAATTTAAAATACGTTGACACATCTGTTATAAACTACACAACAAAAAACTAGGGAACCGCATGAAATTATTTGAAATTCTATGTAATATTACAACCTGATATATGTAGGTCATTAGTATGGGAAACCTACTTGACCGGAATGTCCAGCTCATATACATTTATCCTTTCCATTTTTCATCGGTCTGATGGCCGAGCGTCCTAAGGCGCGAGTCCTTATTGTTGGTGCTGGGTTTGAATCCCGTGGGTTGCAACTTTTTTTTAAACACAGCAAAAAATCCGATGGTAAATTCGCAAGTTAAAGCATGCACATCACCTTTGTCAAAAAAGACATTTTATATTACACGCTGCATGTACAATTTTTGTAAACACAAAAAAAAAGTTGCAATCGACGGGACTCAAACCTAGCACCTACAGTAAAGACTGGCGCCTTAGCCCGCTCGGCCATCAGACCGATGAAAAATGGAAAGGATAAATGTATATGAGGCTTGACATTTCGGTCAAGTAGGTTTCCCGTACTTATGGGCTACATATTTCAGGATGTAATATTACACAGAATTTCATAAAATAATGCAAAATTTCTTTTTTGACGAAGGTGAGCGACTGGATAACTTAATTTTAGTTTTCCAAACCCTGTTTTTTTAGGTTAACAACACAAAATAAGATGGTAAAATCGCAAGCAAAAGCATGCACATCACCTTCATCAAAAAAGACACTTAATATTACACACTGAATGTACAATTTTTGTAAACAAAAAAAAAAAAGATATTATCGACGAGATTAAACCCAGCACCTTCAGTGAGGACTGGCGCCTTAGCCCGCTCGGCCATCAGACCGTTGATGAGTGGAAAAGATAAACGCATATATGAACTTGACATTTCGGTCAAGTACGTTTCCCATACTGATGGATTACATATTTCAAATGTAATTTTATTCAGAATTTTATAAAATAATGCAAAATTTTTTCTACACCCAGGCCTTTTACACGCAGCTGGATTACCATTTTGTTTGCTGTGTGTGAAAAATTTTGTTTTGAAACCTGGCAAAAAGGCATCCAATTTTAGCTCAAGTTAAAAAATCGGGAAAATAAAAAAAAAATACAAAATCCGCAAAAAAATCGGGAGAAAGTCGGCAAGTTTGTAATTTGTTTGTCAACCCGGGCAGATGGTAATAACTAAATTCATGTCATTTCAATAACAAATACTGTTAAAATAACAGAAAGTGCTATGAAATCTTCTTGAAAAATAATTTTTTGCATAAGAGTTGAATAATAGTTTATGTTATCATAACAAAATATGTTATAGGTCTGATATTGGTTGAAAGCCAAAACAACTTCGGAATAACATTTTTTGTTATGGAAGAATACCGCCAACTGTTATTAGGATGAATCCGATCATCAGTTGTTAATATAACAAAAAATAATAACAAAGATTTGTTCGAAGAATTACTCAAAATGTTATTAGTCTGTTATTACAATCACAATCCAATAACAAAAAAATCATAAAGACGAATAACAAATCTTGTTATAAATAACATAAAATGTTATTGGTCTAGTATTTTCAAATATCAAAAAATGTTATTCCCCAGTTATTTCCGTCTGCTCCGGAAAAGGTCCCAAACAAGCTTAATTCGTTTTGAACACTTATATTTTTCACTATTTTAACTTTTTTTTTCGAATGAAAAGGCTTTTCAATACTTTAACAAAATTATGCCGTAGACATAACCGAAATAGTGTCGTAAAACGTAGTTCATGTCAGTTTGGCTAATATCGAGAGGCAATACACTCATCTCCCGGTGGTCTGTAATTTTTTCATTAGACATTTTTTTTAGTTTGTACCCCGATTGGTGACTCCGTTCGCTTGACAACAATTGGTGTCAAACCTTCGGGGTTTCAGTTGAGAACAAATCTTTGCGCTTGATAAAAAAAAATGTTGGTTACTAAACGTGTAGATAAAGGTTGATTTTTTTTAATCGAGAAAATACCATCAAATTAAAACGTTTTTCATGATAAATGAAAATAAATGAAAAAAATTTACTTTTAGAAAATTATTTAAAAATATTGAAATTGTTTAAAATACAATTTGAATTAAAAATGTTTTGAACTGAGGACATAACAAATATGTATTTTTTTTCATAAAATTATTTTTATTAGGTCCTTTTCGGTACTGGGACCTGGTTAGGACCGAGTCGGCTTTTGTGATAACATTTGACTTAATAATTACAGAGGATCTTGTGTGTAAATGTTAGTGGGAGGGGAGCCGATTACCCGTGGCCTACTCGGGGTTAGTAGGAAAGGGATTGATGTTAAAGACAAGGCGTGGGAAGGGAAGGGGGATTGTGTAGGGGTCTTGGTTGGCTCTGCTGGCCTTTGCTTTTGTCCTCAGCCGCAACTCGGTGTCCAGCTGCTGGGGCGTTCTTGCTTTGCTTCCGGTGCAAACCAGAAACGACGGCTTTGTGTGAAGGCGAGTTATACTAACTAAAGGAAAAACAAATATGTATGAAGTATTCTGCCGCTCTAATCTTGTCCGTCCCCTATGTAAAAAGTGAGTGCTGAGATAACGCTGTGAGAAGCCCAAAAAAAGTTTCACCATTTTTCTCATTCAAAACCAACATTTTCTATATAATTTTTTATACAGTTAATTCGATATCAGTCTAAAAAACACCACTATCATAAATTTTGTTTAAAAAATTAACAAAACGAAGTTGTCTTTATAGCTGTCGGCCACCATTGCTAGTACCAACCACTAGTGTCTTCCTTTTATCTACAAGGACTTCGCCGCCCTGGGCTCCTAAGTGTATGAAATATGGCACGGAGCGACGGCACCGAATACCCATATTTACACAAAGAATTTTAGAGCGCCCGCCGCGGGATTCGAACCGGCGATCTCTGGATCGTGAGTCCAGTGCGCGGTCCGATTGACCCACACGCGCGAGAGCAAAAAATTAACAATTTGATGGTAAATTTGTGAAATTTTCAACAAGAGACCGACTTGACTTTATTTGTCCATAAATAAACGCAGCCCGATCAGACGGTAATAACTAAATTCATGCCATTTCAATAACAAATACTGTTAAAATAACAGAAAGTGTTATGGAATATTCTTGCAAAATCCATTTTTGCATAAGAGTTCAATAACAGTTTATGTTATCATAACAAAAGTTGTTATTGGTCTGATATTGTGTGAGAGCCAAAACAACTTTGAAATAACATTTTTTTGTTATGGAAGAATAACTCCAATTGTTATTAGGATGATCGGATTAGTTGTTAAAATAACAAAAAATAATAACAAAGATTTGTTCGAAAAATAACTTAAAATGTTATTAATCTGTTATTACAATAACAATTCAATAACAAAAAAATCATAACGGCGAATAACAAATATTGTTATAAATAACATAAAATGTTATTGGCCTAGTATTTTCCAATATCAAAAAATGTTATTCCGGCGTTATTTCCGTCTGCTCGGGAGGTCAGTCATGGTATCAAGGTAGGCTTGAACATTTACACCAGAGGTTCATCCTGATTAAACTGTCATTACCAGGTTTGTTTTGGAAGTTTTCCAAGTAATACATGGTTACACAAAGATACAAATTTGTTTATTTCAGATTTTTATAGGATTCCAAGACACAAAAATATGACCAGCAGCGACACCAGAAATTTAAGAAATACAGAGGCAATTCTGCATCCATTCAAACGATTTGCAAGATATTTCTATATGAGGAACTGACTTGCCTTTATTTTGCATATGGGACAGCACGAAAGTCATATTTATTTTGGAATTTTTAGAACAAACATTGCCTGTTCATTCAATAGGCTAAAATAACATGTAAAAACAAAACTTTTGTGAAGTTTATCTCATTTTTGACAAAAATACATATGGGACGGACTAGATTGGAGCGGCATTATGCCAACAAAATAAAAATTTTATGTTTTTCAGTTTTTAATTTCTAGAACAGTTCAAATTACTACCCGGGCAGACGGTAATAACAAAATTAATAATATTTCAATAACAAATCCTGTTAAAATAACAAAAAGTGTTTTTATTTTATCCTGAAGTTCAACTTCAAGAAGAAAAAATAATAACAGTTTCTGATAAAATAACAAAATTTGGTATTGAAGTGATATTATATTGAAAATGTTTAATAACACGCTAATAAGAAAAAATGTTATGCATTTCAACAAACTAACAAAATTTGTTATTCGTTCGGTATACTGACTTAGAAATAATATTACCATAAATCGCACAAATGGAAAAGTTTCTAAGTGTCCGTAACACAATCTGTTATTATTTCTTCTTTTGTTAAATATGTTTAGATCTTTGGGATAATTTTGACCAATTTCGTCGGGGTCATTATTTTGGACATGAAATGGGGTCCTTAAGCTAAAATTATTCTAAAAAGTTGAAAATTTTAAAGTTGATTTTTTTTAATTATTTGATATACCCCCTAGCGGACTTTGTTTAAAATAGTTAGAACTATGGGATAATTATGACCAATTTCGTCGGGGTCATTATTTTGGCCATGAAATGGGGTCCTTAAGCTAAAATTATTTTAAATAGTTGAAATTTTGAAAGTTGATTTTTTAATTATTTGATATACCCCCTAGCGGACTTTGTTTAAAATAGTTAGAACTATGGGATAATTATGACCAATTTCGTCGGGGTCATTATTTTGGCCATGAAATGGGGTCCTTAAGCTAAAATTATTTTAAAAAGTTGAAATTTTGAAACTTGATTTTTTAATTATTTGATATACCCCCTAAAGGACTTTGTTTAAATGATTAGAACTATGGGATGATTTTGACCAATTTCATCGGGGTCATTATTTTGGCCATGAAATGGGGTCCTTAAGCTTAAATTATTCAAAAAAGTTGAAATTTTGAAAGTTGATTTTTTTAATTATTTGATATACCCCCTAAGGGACATTGCTGAAATTGGCTAGAACTATGGGATAATTTTGACCAATTTCGTCTGGGTCGTTTTTTTGGCCATGAAATGGGGTCCTTAAGCAAAAATTATTCTAAAAAGTTGAAATTTTGATAGTTGTTTTTTTAATTATTTGATATACCCCCTAAAGGACTTTGTTTAAAATGGTTAGAACTATGGGATGATTTTGGCCATGAAATGGGGTCCTTAAGCTAAAATTATTCAAAAAAATTGAAATTTTGATAGTTGATTTTTTTTAATTATTTGATATACCCCCTAAGGGACTTTGTTAAAATTGGCTAGAACTATGGGATAATTTTGTCTAATTTCTTCGGGGTCATTATTTTGGCCATGAAAGGATCCCATTAAGCTTAAATTATTCTTAAAAGTTGAAATTTTGAAAGTTGATTTTTTTAATTATTTGATATACCCCCTAAGGGACATTGCTGAAATTGGCTAGAACTATGGGATAATTTTGACCAATTTCGTCTGGGTCGTTATTTTGGCCATGAAATGTGGTCCTTAAGCTAAAATTATTCTGAAAAGTTGAAATTTTGAAAGTTGATTTTTTAAATATTTGATATACCCCCTAAGGGATTTTACTCAAATTGGCTAGAACTATGGGATAATTTTGACCAATTTTATCGGGGTCATTTATTTCACCATGAAATGGGGTTTCAAGCTAAAGTTAATCCGATAAAATTAACTTTTGAGAGTTCATTTTTTTAAATTTTGTTATATTCCCTAACGGAATTGTTTTATTTATTGAGAATTTTTGATGTGTGAATAACAAAAACTGTTATTATTTTCACAGAGCCAGGAAGTCGGAGCTGACGTTGAAGTTCGAGCTGGAGTAAGACCTCGGAGACTGCATCGGATTCATCTAATTTTAAGCAACTTTAACTTGGAGTCGGAATCTGTGAAGTCGGGTATATTTGGAGAGCTGAAGTCGTCGTTGACGTCATATCCTGCATCCAGAGTCGGAGTTGTCTTCAAAGTATGGATTCAAAGTCGCTTGGAGGTACCCGACTCTGCAGCCCTGACTAGTACAGAGGAGTTATGGCAACTGCAGGTTTATTTGCAAATTACAAATAAACCAAAACAATAACTTTTTTTTTGTTATGGAGACATACCAGTGCAATAACATTTTTTGTTATTACGCAGCTACACCTCTCCGCACAAAATAACAAATCTTGTTATTCCTTCATGATTCCTTCTGTGTTATTGGTTTGTTATTGCAATAACAACATAATAACAGTTTAAGTTATTCTTCGAACAAATCTTTGTTATTGATTTTTGTTATTTTAACAACTAATCCGATCATCCGAATAACATATTTCGATCTTCTCACAATATCAAAAACTGACCTTCCCAAGTTATTTCCGTCTGCTCGGGCTACAAAGTCGGTCTCTCGGAATCGGCTGAAGCTTTGTTGGTACCTTCGGTATGCCCAAAGAAGCCATTTTGCATCATTAGTTTGTCCATATAATTTTCCATACAAATTTGGCAGCTATCCATACAAAAATGATGTATGAAATTTAAAAATCTGTATCTTTTGAAGGAATTTTTTGATCGATTTGGTGTCTTCGGCAAAGTTGAAGGTATGGATAAGGACAACTGAAAAAAAAATTATACAATGTTAATCCAAATTTGGAGATTTTTAATTTAACTGTTTGTCACTAAAACTTTTATTTTTTTATTTTTTTTTTATTTGCTTTAGAGGGCATAAAATGCCAACTTTTCAGATATTTCCAGACTGCGCAAAGAATCTTTGACCGAGTTATGAATAAAAAAACGAAATAACGACTCGAGCGACTTTGATTTTTCGTTCATTTTCAGAGTTTCAAGATTTATATTTCCCATACTTTCTCGTTGGGAGCAGATGGGAATCTAACCCATGGCCAATCGCTTGCAAAGCAAAGACCGTAACCAGTCAGCCACGGCCGCTGATTAAATTCAATTTTCAATTTTCAGGACTGGTATATCATATTTTGCAACTGACAGTATCACTACTGTCAAAGAATTGCAAAAATATCAATAAATTGGTGAACACTAAACTACAAAGTTTCAGGTTGTTTTTTAGATTTTTTGTCCATACTTTTTAAAGTCAATAATGAAAAATTCTCAGCAGTAAAGGTCACTTCATTGCGTCAATCCCTTGCATGCAAATGAGCCTCGCTCTTCCCGAAACCACCTGCCAATGACAACATCCTACTGCCCTTAAAGACGTGAAATTCGAGAACCATATCATTACTGCGAGGACGACCCTCTTTTCTTGGAGAAAAAGCACCCCAGATGTGTGGACCCGGGGTTACTCGGGGACAGAACCTTGCCGCGGTCTTCAATCAGCCTGATGATCCCGCGCTCGGCCCGCTCTTAAACGATAATAATGACACACAGACCCCATCAACGACCACCATGATGTGCGCGCGATGAAGATGTTGATAGCGGTTGTGATGTTGATGTTGGTGTGTAGAACCTCGCTCCCCCTAATCAGAATAAAAGTGTGTTTGCACGTGTTTGTGCACGATAGCGAACAGCAACTACGGTTGAGGGGAGGGTTTTTGGATCTCTGAAATAAAACTGTCATGTTCTTGGGATGTCGTATAGGGCGATAATACCGAACCTTACCTTAGGCTGATTGTAACTGTACTTATCGTCGCCGACTTGAGCGTTGAGAAGGTTATGTACAGCCGGGCAGTCCAGAACGCCCCGATGTCTGGATAAGGTGACGTATTTCCGGACAAGTCGTCGCCGCCGCCACCGTTGGCATTTTTGTTGTGTGCGCGCACATACAAACAGTACGACGTTCATGCAAATGATGGAAGACCCGTCCCGCCCGTCAAGGCGTTGTCGGCACTTTGGCAAATGGATTGTTTTGATGAAAATAATACATAAGCGAGTCAGTGTGTCCCGTTGGGGGGTTGTGGTCGGTTCTTGAACCCTATGCTTCTGTATAGGACGAACAAATAATATTTTTTCAAATCCGTAGAAGTTTTCGCTGAGTTCTGAATATCGTATGAGCCACTCTTGCTGTCAATCTCCCACGACGAACCAGCAAATCAAGAACGTGAGAGAACGCGGACTTCATGACGTGACAATCACACATCACAGACCTGTTGTACCCGTGTACTTGCACAATCGCCGCCAGCACACGGTCGATTGTTTCCGGTTTTCCAGATGCAGTTGTCGTCCAGTTGGAGTCGAACCGTACCGCATCTGATTACTGGTTTGGATGCTGGGAACGAAAATTCCCGCGTAGTTTATGTTGATGAATTCTGCCACAGTGACAGGTTTGGATCTCCCGCTCCGCGATGAGGGAGAGAGATACGACGATCGAAACCGGTTCTAGGTCGTCGTCGTCCGACGCTGCTGAAACAGGTTGGCTGCTGATGGGAACTGCCGCAAACTTTTGCTCGGGACTCGGGCCGTCAAATGGCATGAAACTTGGGGACCTATTGTCGTTGCCGAATCGTAAACCAACCGAGCGAGGCTTCAAGGTCGTCCGCGCCGTGGGAGAGACCAACAAGTCTTTGTTTTAAGCTAGACAGCCTCTCTCGCTCGGTGGAAAGTTAGTTGTCCCCAAATTTAGTGCAAATTTTATGCACTGACCCGGCGTCGGGCTCTTATCATGGTGCAGTGTGGGAAGTATTACGAGAGGACAATCGGGGTTGTCTGCAAATCTCCTCCAGGGATAGACGTTCAGGCGAAAAGTCTTTGATTTGACATTGAGGACAACCACAAACTGCGTAACGGTCAGCATTGCGGTTCACGCTAATGCGAAAGGTTAGCATTTTTCACCCTCAGACAGAACTGACTAAGCTCAAAGGGCGATGATATCATATCATATCAGACGTTTGCGCACTACTGTAAACATACTGTTTCGCTGGAACTTTAACGAGCCCAATCATTTGCTTTCTTTCGTGAAATCTGGAGTTGACGTTCAGTTTTGATTGTGAGTTTGACCATCGAATACGGCAAAAGAGTACCTAGTAAAATGTTATTTTGATTATTATTGTGAATCTTCGATGTCGCAAATGGATTTTTGGTATCCCTTGAAGGTATTTAGCTTTTTATGGGTCTAAGCTTTGTAATAGCTAATTGCAACAAAATGTTTTCCATGTATTTTTGAGCATGGCATCAGAGAGAAGGGATACTCTTTGATGGCATCCTAAGTGTACTGAGCCTTTATCCCGGACATTACATTTGCATGGCAATATCTCAGCAACTAAGGGTCGTATCAACAAAATTCAAAAAAGCTAAATATAGAGAATTTTCTCAGCTTTTCAAAAATATTTTTTCAAAAGTGAGCAAACATGGGCACTAATTTAAAAAAAATGAATAACTGCGACTATTTTGAAAAAAGTTACTTGAAAACGGTGCACTTTTTAATAACTAAAGTACTTTTTGATTGCAAATTTGATTTTACATCAAAAAAGAAGTTGAACAATTTTTGCGACCAACATTTCGTTATTGAGCAATTCCAGCTCAAATCAAGATTTTTTCTGGTACTTTTGTACCCGACCCTCTCCGATTTCAATGAAACTTTGTAGACATGTCATGCTAGGCTTATATAAGCCATTTTTGTGTATATGGAGCCTATAGTACTCGAGAATAACATTTGAGAAGGGCGTAAGGTATCTAAATATTTTAGTATTTTGAAATTTAAAAATTACTGTATCTCGAAGCCGTTGCATCGTATCAAAAAGTGGTCGAAGACAAACTTGTAGGAAATTGGACGGGCTTTCTGATAAAAATACACTGAAACAAAAATACACGCCACTTTTATGTCATTTTTAAATTTTTAAGTTTAAAAGTTAAATTTGAAGGTGATGTCACGATTTTTTTCGCTCAAAATTTTTGAGGAAATACCCTAAGATGATACCAAAAGACTGACGAAAAATGCAGGATGGTATGTCTCTCCTAAAAAAATACAAAAATCATTTACTAAAACTGTTTTTTTGCAAAGTGGTCTAAACGTCAACATTTTTAAAAACCGGTAGTGGGAATCGATTCCCCAGATAATTTTACATAAAAGTCTCCATATTGACCATTGTCCTATGTCCAATTCTCGGGAAGATACAGCGGTTTTAAAAATAAAAATGTTGAAAAAACGGGATTTTTGGTGGTTTTTGGCATTTTCTATATGACAGACTTGGTTTTTCAGTCTCGTAAATATTTTTACCGGAAAGCTCGTCCAATTTCCCATGTGTTTGCCTTTGACAGCTTCTTGATTTCTATCGTTTTTATATTTACATAATCAAATTTACTATCCTGGTTTCTACCACATTGAAAAAAATATTCTATTTTCAGTTATAAGCAATGTGATTAAGCTTATATCTGTAAGCCCTTACATCCAATTGAAATGCTGTCAAAGGCAAACTTATGGGAAATTGGACGAGCTTTCCGTTAAAAATATTTACGAGACTGAAAAACCAACTCTGTCATATAGAAATTGTCAAAAACCACCAAAAATCCCGTTTTTTCAACATTTTTATTTTTAAAACCGCTGTATCTTCCCAAGGATTGGACATAGGACAATCGTCAATACGGAGACTTCTATGTAAAATTGTCTGCAGAATCGATTCCCACTACCGGGTTTTAAAAAATTTGACGTTGAGACTACTTTTCAAAAAAACAGTTTAAGTAAATGATTTTTGTATTTTTTTAGGAGAGACATACCATCCTGCATTTTTCGTCAGTCTTTTAGTAACATTTTAGGCTATTGTATTTTTTTTCAGAAAGCCCGTCCAATTTCCTACAAGTTTGTCTTTGACCACTTTTTGATACGACGCAACGGCTTCGAGATACAGTAATTTTTAAATTACTGAATAAAAAAATATTTAAATACCTTACGTCCTTCTCAAATGTTATTCTCGAGTACTATTTGCTCCATATGCACAAAAATGGCTTATATAGGCCTAGGATAACATGTCTACAAAGTTTCATTGAAATCGGAGAGGGTCGGGTACAAAAGTATCAGAAAAAATCCTGATTTGAGCTGGAATTGCTCTATTTTGAAAAATCAGTATTGATTCAAAAAATCATAACTCATCAAAGATTTTTTGCCCGTTCTGATTTTTTTTGAAAAGTTAAGATTTGATGTCCCTGAAAATATATTAGATAATAAAAAAAGTGTTTTTTTTTTTTGCAAATGAGCAGTTCTCTACGAAATCGATCTTTTTTATTTAATTTGAATGTTTGTTTTTTTTAACCCGGCTGATACTTTTTTGTTGCCTTTGGTATGCTCATAGAAGTCATTTTGCATCATTGGTTTGTCCATATAATTTTCCATATAAATTTGGCAACTGTCCATACACGGTAAAAAAATTTAAAATAATTTAACTTTTTGTCACTAAAACTTGATTTGCCAATAAAAACACTATTTTTGATATATATATATATTTTGAAATATTTTAGGGGATATTAAATGTCAACTTTTCAGAAATTTCCATTGAATATTACGCCCTTTTGAAATGTTACTAGAAAACGTAAATTTTCCTTTGATGACAATATCTCAGCAACTAAAGGTCTTATCAACAAAGTTCAAAAATGCAAAATGTAGAAAATTTTCTCAGCTTGTCAAAAAATTTTTTTTTCAAAAGTGGGCCATCATGTGCACTAATTAAAAAAAAATTGAAAACTGCGAGTATTTTCAAAAAAGGTACCAAGAAATGACTATAACTTGAAAACGGTGCACTTTATCAAAATTTCACTTGAGTACTTTTTGATTTTAAATTTAATTTTACATCGAAAAATTAAGTTGAAAAATTGAAAATGACCAAAAAAAATTTACCGTGTATATTTTTTTTCAGTGTAGCCTTTTTCATACACACATTTTTGCCGAAGACACAAAATCGGTCGAAAATTCCTCCAAAAGATACAGATTTTTGAATTTTCATAAATCATTTTGTACGGACAGCTGCCAAGTTTGTATGGAAACTAATAAATACTGGTTTTGCAAATTTAAAATATCATAACTCAGTAGTAGCTTTTCCAAAGGGCGTAACCTTGGATGTACACAAACACAGTATGAAAAATAAATAAAGTTTTTGTGTCAGAAAACTGCACAATATTACCTCTTAGAATGTGAAAATTTACATCATTGTCTAAATTCACATCTTGTTATGTGTGGTTTCGTTTATTCCACATTAATGAACATTTTTTTAAATTTTTTATCCTTTCCTTCAAAAATTTGGTTTTTTGCAAATATTTAATTTTGCGATCATGGAACCCTGATCTAAAAAAGACATTAAACATTAGGAAAATAAATGTTTCCATAAACTCATTGATATTTTGCGAATTTTCGGAGTTGGCATAACTGTAATAATTTATATGGGCCTGAAATTTGAAATGTATTTTTTTGGGCACCTTTGCCAATTTTGAGCGAAATTGAACAAGATTAACTTATTGATACCCGAGCCTAAAGTTGGTGAAAAAAAAATCATACAAAAATGACACTTTTTTTTTATCGCTAATTACTTTTCAGGATCGAGTTCTACAGCTCTGATATGTTCTATAAAGTTGTAGAACATTAATTTTCCAATAAGAATCTCACTTTTTGGGAATATTTGGATGGGAGTAGCATACCGTGCAGACAAAACAGTAAGGAAATTGGGGATTTCATACATTTTTTTCGATTTTTCACATGCAAACTTCACCCCCGAGTATCAATGGGTAAATGTTGATAGTTTTTGCTAATATTTGGCCCAGAGTCCTAAAATAGCTCGAAGAACTATTATAGTTATTAATAATCAGCTTGTGGAGCAAGGTTTTGAAAAAGTCCCATATTCTGGTCACCCTATTGTGGACTTAAAAAAAGAAAATCACAAATACAAATATAAAAATTAGCACAGTAAAAAAAATCATGGTACTATTAAATCTCGGAAGGGGTAATGTCAGAAAAAATGTGTAATTTAACCTCTGAAAATGTGTAATTTTACCACTTTTCAGGTGGAATGTCACTTTTTCCTGTATAAATTGAGTTAAATTTACATCATAAAAGAGGTAAAATTCAACCTTCTAAATTTACACGTTTACATTAGTTGTGGGCAGGACAGACTGAATATTGACAGTTGATTCCTAGGTCCTTATGCAATAAATGTATGACTTTCTTTTTTATCGTTTATTAGTATCCGTATTTTGAAGCATAAGCATTTGGAATAATAAGCCTGTAGAATTTTGTATATATAGTTTACAGACAAGGCTTAAAATCAGTGTGATATTACATCTGAAAATGGGTAAAATATGTAGCTGAGCGAAAAAAAGATTGATACATATGCTGTAAAACTTTTAGAAATTAAAATACTTTAATAAACAACCTGAAGATACATAGTTGAAAAAAATCATGGTAATTACATCTTTTACGTTAGAAAAAAAAGTTTAATTTTACCAATTTTCTGGTGTAATTTATTTTTTTTCAGTCTAAATTGAGGTAAAATTACATCAAAGAATGAAGAAATATTAAACCATCCAAGATTACACCTTCTACATTTACACCATTTTTACTGTGTAATAATAAAGAAAATATGTTATTTCTAGTTATGTAGAATTTCATTTGAAACTAAGGACATTTAGAAAAATCAATTGGAAAATTAATTTGAAATTTGTTTGTAGATCCAAAAATGATCAACATTTATACAATTAAAACAAAAAAAATCATTGGTATCTGTACCAGACAAAAAGCTCGATTTTTATTATCATAATGATGGTGTATTTTACTAAACCGACATCAGCTTCACTTTACCGGTATACTATTTGGTTTTCCAACTAGTTAGTGACGGGCTGCCCGTACGAAATGAATTTTCCAACCCCGAAAACCGCAAACGAAGAAGCCACCCATCAGGCCAAGGTGTTGTAATCGGTTATGCTACACATCAGGGGAGGCACAACTGTGTTGGTTTTGCTGATGAATTTTTTTTTCCAAACTCTATTTCTGTCTTTCAATTTTGACGGCCTAATATATTGTGCGCGGTGGAATTGGTTTGGGGCCGGTTCGGTGGCTTTTTGAGCGGCGTTTTGATGAGCCCCAAGGACCGCTGGAGAGAGGAGGCTCGTAAAAAGTGCGATTTTCGAGGTGTTGAATGGATGCCGGGGTTTTATTTTTGGTGAGGGGCACACCAAAATAGCGGTTTTCAATGTGGAGCATTTTTTACGGTGGCTGATTCTTGTTCTAGAGTTTAATTGAAGGTGAGCAATGCAGATTGAGTTCGACTTTTGGATTCAGAAATTGTCAATTAAACTTATTCAAAATTGTGTTTTTTTTTTACCACAATTCAAGACAGGGTTTCAAAGTTTCATTGTCTACTTAAGAAATAGTAATTTCATACTAGAAACCACCTGCCGTGGACCGGACATTCCATCGAAACACGTCACACCCGTCGGCGCGGTACGGTGCTGTCCCGGAACGTCGTGCATTCGCCAAGGTGTATGAGAAAGACAAACACAGACCAAAAGGAAAAGAAGCGAATACATAACCTCACATGCTCCTCATATATACCTATATGCCTTCCGAGCCCACGACGACGTCAACTTTGGCCACGGTAAATGACTGACGGTTCGAGGATGAGTCCGTAAATCTTCACCCAGACCAAATGTGATAGGCCCACCATCGGCTCTTGGGGGTCTTCCCTTAAGGGGACTGGCTGATGGATGTGTGGGTAATACGTGGTTAAGCTCCGGTGGGTGCATTAAGACAGACGACATAACTTGTCCATATTGGTTTGTCATGCTAGGATTTGCCGGCAGCAGATGGGGGGAAGCCTACCTGTCGATGTTGGGATTCGCGTACAGATTCTCCGGTAGATAAATATTGGGAAGATTCGGTAGAACTTTCTCTTTGCGCTGGCAAGTTGTCCTCACTTGCACGGAAAGAAATGCTGGCATCGAAATATTGCTTCATATAAATTTGAAAAAGATGCTTTGAAATTAACATCAGCTTCAGACTTCCTCACAATTAAATGTTTTTTTTTTTGTTTGAAAACACTAAATTGTTTCCTTAAGTCAGTTTCATCCAAATTTCTGTTTCCTGGCTCAGATATTTGAACCAAGTAGATTTTAGGAAAGTAAGTAGACAGGGTTGCCAGATCTTCCATGAACTTGAAGAAACAGTAAAGAAAAACATAAACCAAAAAAAGTCAAAGCTGTCAAAGCTGAATTCGCTCACTATGGCTAACCTGCGTATCATTCAATACCTGTAGAGGTCCTGCGTGTATCCTAAACGCATAAATTGAGAAATATGCTTCATTTGGCCCACCTGTCAGCTCAATATAGAGCAATTCCAGCTCAAATCAGGAATTTTTCTGGTACTTTTGTACCCGACCCTCTCCGATTTCAATGAAACTTTTTGGACATGTTATCCTAGGCCTATATAAGCCATTTTTGTGTATATGGAGCCAATAGTACTCGAAAATAACATTTGAGAAGGGCGTAAGGTATTTAAATATTTTTGTATTTTGCAATTTAAAAATTACTGTATCTCGAAGCCGTTGCGTTGTATCAAAAGTGGTCAAAGACAAACTTGTAGGAAATTGGACGGCTTTTGAAAAAATACACTGAAACAAAATACACGCCACTTCTATGAGATTTTCGATTTTAAGTCTAAAACTTAAATTTAAAGGTGTTGTCACGATTTTTTCGTTCAAAATTTTTGAGGAAATAGCCTAAGATGTTACCAAAAGACTGACGAAAAATGCAGGATGGTATGTCTCTCCTAAAAAAATACAAAAATCATTTACTAAAACTGTTTTTTTTTGAAAAGTGGTCTAAACGTCAAAATTTTCAAAAACCCATAGTGGGAATCGATTCCCCAGACAATTTTACATAAAAGTCTCCATATTGACCATTGTCCTATGTCCAATCCTTGGGAAGATACAGCGGTTTTAAAAATAAAAATATTGAAAAAATGGGTTTTTTGATGGTTTTTGGCAATTTCTATATGACAGACTTGGTTTTTCAGTCTCGTAAATATTTTTACCGGAAAGCTCGTCCAATTTCCCATAAGTTTGCCTTTGACAGCATTTCAATTGGATGTAAGAGCTTACAGATATAAGCTTAATTACATTGCTCATAACTGAAAATAGAATATTTTTTTCAGTGTGGTAGAAACCTGAATAGTAAATTAGCTTATATCTGTAAGCTCTTACATCCAATTGAAATGCTGTCAAAGGCAAACTTATGGGAAATTGGACGAGCTTTCCGGTAAAAATATTTACGAGACTGAAAAACCAAGTCTGTCATATAGAAATTGCCAAAAACCATCAAAAAACCCATTTTTTCATCATTTTTATTTTTAAAACCACTGTATCTTCCCAAGGATTGGACATAGGACAATGGTCAATATGGAGACTTTTATGTAAAATTGTCTGGTAAATCGATTCCCACTATGGGTTTTTGAAAATTTTGACGTTTAGACCACTTTTCAAAAAAACAGTTTTAGTAAATGATTTTTGTATTTTTTAGGAGACATACCATCCTGCATTTTTCGTCAGTCTTTGGTAACATCTTAGGCTATTTCCTCAAAATTTTGAACGAAAAAATCGTGACAACACCTTTAAATTTAAGTTTTAGACTTAAAAATCGAAAAATCTCATAGAAGTGGCGTGTATTTTTGTTTCAGTGTATTTTTTTCAAAAAGCCCGTCCAATTTCCTACAAGTTTGTCTTTGACCACTTTTTGATACAACGCAACGGCTTCGAGATACAGTAATTTTTAAATTGCAAAATACAAAAATATTAAAATACCTTACGCCCTTCTCAAATGTTATTTTCGAGTACTATTGGCTCCATATACACAAAAATGGCTTATATAGGCCTAGGATAACATGTCCAAAAAGTTTCATTGAAATCGGAGAGGGTCGGGTACAAAAGTACCAGAAAAATTCCTGATTTGAGCTGGAATTGCTCTATATCTTGATGTATTGAATATCTCTACAACCTTCCTCTTCTTTCCCACAGGGAGACTGGTGGCTGGCCCGCAGCAAAAAGACACGCCAGGAGGGATACATTCCATCAAACTACGTTGCCAAATTGAAATCGATCGAAGCGGAACCGTAAGTACACCTTCCTTCTTTTCCTCCATAAATAACGCAAAATTCGCAAAACTCAAACTCGGCAAAAGAGTGGGAGTGGGGGTTGTCTAGTGTGATAAAGTTTTATGTATTCTCGCTGGTGTAAATCAATATTATCAACTGAAGTTGGCACTGACAGAAGGCGGTGATATCGGACAGTTTTATGACACTTTTTTGGAAAGGGGGGGGGGGGGATTCTGAGACCTTCCTCAGTTCGATATTGGTCCGCAAAACTTCCACCGCCATCGATAAAGGAAGAGAATGGCTGAAAGAGTTAGTGAAGCGTAATGCCGATTTTTTTGTTGCTTATTTGCTACGTGTTGCCAAACACGTTAAACATGTAGGAAATTTTTGGCAATATGCTTGGAACGGTTCAGACCTTGGGGTTTTCAAGAGGGGAAGTAACATATTTTGGCTTTTTCTTCGTTGTCGTGCCATATTGTAGCACGTGAGTTGTTCTCCCCAAAATGAGCATTTTTTTTGTAAAAAGTACAAAAATACAAAAATACAAATATAAAAAAAATACAAAAATACAAATATAAAAAAAAACAAAAATACAAATATAAAAAAAATACAAAAATACAAATATAAAAAAATGCAAAAATATAAAAATACAAAAATACAAAAATACAAAAATACAAAAATACAAAAATACAAAAATACAAAAATACAAAAATACAAAAATACAAAAATACAAAAATACAAAAATACAAAAATACAAAAATACAAAAATACAAAAATACAAAAATACAAAATACAAAAATACAAAAATACAAAAATATAAAAATACAAAAATACAAAAATACAAAAATACAAAAATACAAAAATACAAAAATACAAAAATACAAAAATACAAAAATTCAAAAATACAAAAATACAAAAAATACAAAAACACAAAAATACAAAAATAGCCAAAATAGCCAAAATAGCCAAAATAGCCAAAATAGCCAAAATAGCCAAAATAGCCAAAATTGCCAAAATAGCCAAAATAGCCAAAATAGCCAAAACAGCCAAAAAAGCCAAAATAGCCAAAATAGCCAAAATAGCCAAAATAGCCAAAATAGCCAAAATAGCCAAAATAGCCAAAATAGCCAAAATAGCCAAAATAGCCAAAATAGCCAAAATAACCAAAATAGCCAAAATAGCCAAAATAGCCAAAATGGTCAAAATAGCCAAAATAGCCAAAATAGCAAAAATAGCCAAAATAGCAAAACTAGCTAAAATAGCTAAAATGGCCAAAATGGCCAAAATAGCCAAAATACCCAAAATAGCAAAAATGGTCAAAATGGCCAAAATAGCCCAAATAGCCAAAATAGCTAAAATAGTCAAAATAGTCAAAATAGCCAAAATAGCCAAAATAGCCAAAATTGCCAAAATAGCCAAAAATAGCCAAAATTGCCAAAATTGCCATAATAGCAACAAAAAAACAAAATTGCCAAAATAGCCAACATAGCCAAAATGGCCAAAATTGCCAAAATATCCAAAATTGCCAAAATATCAAAAATTGCCAAAATATCAAAAATTGACAAAAATAGCCAAAATAGAAACAAAATGGCCAAAATAACCAAATCAGCCAAAATAGCACAATAAACCAAAAATGCAAAAAAAATGCAAAAATTGCAAAAATTGCAAAAATTGCAAAAATTGCAAAAATTGCAAAAATTGCAAAAATTGCAAAAATTGCAAAAATTGCAAAAATTGCAAAAATTGCAAAAATTGCCAAAACTGCAAAAATTGCAAAAAAAAATGCAAAAATTGCAAAAATTGCAAAAATTGCAAAAATGGCAAAAGTTGCAAAATTTCAAAAATTACAAAATTACAAAATTACAAAATTACAAAATTACAAAAATTACAAAATTACAAAATTACAAAATTACAAAATTACAAAATTACAAAATTACAAAAATTACAAAATTACAAAATTACAAAAATTACAAAAATTACAAAATTACAAAAATTACAAAATTACAAAATTACAAAATTACAAAAATTACAAAATTACAAAATTACAAAAATTACAAAATTACAAAAATTACAAAATTACAAAATTACAAAATTACAAAATTACAAAAATTACAAAATTACAAAATTACAAAAATTACAAAATTACAAAAATTACAAAATTACAAAATTACAAAAATTACAAAAATTACAAAATTACAAAAATTACAAAAATTACAAAATTACAAACATTACAAAAATTAAAAATTACAAACATTACAAAATTACAAAATTACAAAAATTACAAAAATTACAAAATTACAAAATTACAAAATTACAAAAATTACAAAAATTACAAAAATTACAAAAATTACAAAAATTACAAAAATTACAAAAATTACAAAAATTACAAAAATTACAAAAATTACAAAAATTACAAAAATTACAAAAATTACAATAATTACAAAAATTACAAAAATTACAAAAATTGCAAAAATTGCAAAAATTGCAAAAGTTGCAAAAGTTGCAAAAATTGCAAAAATTGCTAAAAGTTTTAAAAAATTACAAGAATTGTTAAAAGTTTCAAAATTGCAAAAATTGCAAAAATGCAAGAATTGCAAAAATTGTAAAAATTCCAAAAAAAATTGTTTACCCTGAATATTTTTTTTCCATTTTTGTCATTTTATAAAACAAAAAATCAATTGAAAATAACCTAAGCACACTTTGCCACGTGCCACGTGCACGTGTAATTCGTTCGTCACGATCTACCATCACACGTTACGATCGGACTTCATGGACTTAAACGAAAGGAAGGCACTGAAAAAAACTCAACTAAATAACCAACAAATCCAAGTGATTTCACGGCTGCTGCGTGCAAATCGCTCGCGCATCAGACGATAAGTCTGTATATTTTTTGCTTCTTTCTCTTCAAGCGGACAAGCCATTTCGTAACGGCAAGTCTGCGACGCTGGCGACGAGCTTTTGATTGAAAATCTGTAGTTTTTTTTCGCTGATTTTGATGCTGTTGATGGTAACTTTTTTCATACATACTCCACATCACAGCTGAGTGATAGTGATAGCGAAAGTGCATTATTGGCGTCTTTGTTGGTCATTTAATTTTGCGCGGAGTTGGTTGACCAGCAAAGGTGAAGTTTTGTGTTCAGTCTCAGTCAGTTCAAAGTCAAGTCATACTGAGTCTTCTTGACTACTTCTAAAACAGCTTATCTAAGATCTGTTTGGAAATTTCCACCCCAATTCAGCGCGAACTAGTTTACTTTAAATTACTCCAAAATTCATCGTCACACGGATTAGGCAAACTCTACCTTGAGCGTCAAGTGCCCTTGTGGCCGCGCCCAGATGTCTTCGCACGGCTGGAAAACGGCGGGTCGGTATTCACTTTGAAGACCCTCGGCTGGAAGCTGCGGGGGAGGGCAGCTGTGTGTTCGCAACCAGCGCAAAACGAGACCAAGCTCCAGCTACTCCACTTTGCATCGTCTAGATGCCACTTGAGGCTTGCGTTCCTGCTGCCATTATTCACCGTTGGCTGGCTTATGAATGTTGAATGAGCAACGGCGACCGTACATGGGGGGTGACTTTGTCTCCGTGTATCCATCTGACTCCAGCAGATTAAAGTCCCTCGACTCAACGGTTTCAGTTTGTGGCCAAAAGTGGCGAAATTGTACGAGCCGAGCTTCGCGAAAGAAAGTTGTTTTTAAAAATATACATGGGCGCATGCATCTTCACGACCGCGCTTCAAACGAGAGTGAAAATTCCGCTTGGATGCTCGTAGAGCCTCGCGGCCTTATAATTATCATAACTGAACGAGCGGCGTTGAACTCGGCGCGCGGAATTCGGTACCGTTCCAACGTCCAAACCCCACCACAGTTCACAGCTTGAAAATTACCAAGTACTTGGCGGTTCGACCCCAAAGTGCACATCGCGTGTGATCGCAACTTGGCCCCTTGGGGTCCAGCCCACTTCACACATGGATGCGCTGGAACGATTGATCTGCAGTTTCCCTTTTTCCCCGCGCGCTGGAAAGAAAAAGGTAAATTAAATTACATTAATTTGGTGCGCGATCTTATCGCCAACGAAAGCCTGCTGCCGGCCCCGAAATGAAAGCGAAAACTGCACCAATTATCCGTTTTGGCGCCACCATCAGTTCTGTAAAGACGGGGCTCGTCGGTTAATTTTACACTTATTGGAATAATTTTTGCACTACTTATTTAAAGCAGTGCTGCCAAAATGGCCGTGATTTATGGGCGCGCGTCCTTAACCTCGGCTAGTTACGGGTTCGCGATTTCTGTGGAAATTAAGTGTGACCACAAAGAATTAGTGAAAATGTCCCTTTATGTTGGGTTTCCATGTAAAATTATCATTTAAACCAAAAATATGACCAAAAACCGATTTTTTGACACTTTGGTTCAATTCTGAGGACAGATTCAGATTCAGCGGGCAAAATTTCATGGAAAAGCATATATTTGGACAATTTTCGAATTTCGTTAGGGTGGTCCCATATGGTTTTCCCTAGAAAATTAGACTTTTTCAAATGAAGATATCTCGAGTTCAAAGGAAAATTCCCCGGAGATTTTTGTTAGCCTTTGTAGTGCTGAATCTCTTCACAAATTCAAAAATTGCAAAAAATTGCAAGAATTGTAAAAAAGGCAAAAAATTGCAACAATTGCAAAAATTCAAAAATTGCAAAAATTGCAAAAATTGCAAAAAATGCAAAAAATGCAAAAATTGCAAAAAATTGCAAAAAATTGCAAAAAAAAAATGCAAAAATTGCAAAAATTGCAAAAGTGGCAAAAATAGCAAAAATAGCAAAAATAGTAAAAATAGCAGAAATAGCAAAAATAGCAAAAATAGCAGAAATAGCAAAAATAGCAAAAAAAATAGCAAAAATAACAGAAATAGCAGAAATAGCAAAACTAGTAAAAATAGCAAAAATAGCAAAAAATCGCAAAATTGCAAAAAAATTGCAAGAATTGTAAAAGAGGCAAAAAATTGCAAAAATTGTAAAAAAATCAAAAATTGCATAAATTGCATAAATTGCAAAAATTAAAAAAAAGGCAAAAATTACAAAAATTGTACAGATTCCAAAAAATGTTGCAAAAATAGCAAAAAATAGCAAAAACAGCAAACATATCAAAAATAGCAAAAATAGCAAAATATCAATAATTGCAAAAAATGCAAAAATTGTAAAAACTCGCAGATTCAAAAATTGCAAAAAATTGCAAGAATTGTTAAAAAAGGCAAAAAATGCACAAAATTCAAAATTGCATAAATTGCAAAAAAATGCAAAAAATGCAAAAATTCTCTGAATCTCTTCTTTCAAATGCGCCAGGTTGCAAATTTGACTTTGCAGATTTGGCTTAAAATTTGACTTGCGCCTTTTCGAGATATTTATGCATCTTTTTTTTAACTTGAAATTAATGTAACTTTTGACCCTTAAGTTCAAATTGACTTGTTAAAAGTTAAAAATGTTTTTTTTAGAGCTGCTTAGATTGGCATTGGGATTTGGTGTAATGCCGCTTTTTCAGTCTAAATTGAGGTAAAATTACAAAATATATTTTTTAAATTACACCTTCCAAATTTACACAATTTTTTACTGTGAACTGGGCAGGTGTAATAGTAGTTTATGCAACAAGTTGCAAAAAGAGGATTTTTTCAGCACGAGTCGTACATTTATCCAACGAGGTTCACCGAGTTGGATAAATACGAAGAGTGCCGAAAAAATCTAGTTTTGCAACGAGTTCCATACAAATTTTTTTGCAATTCCGAAAAACACCCATTGAGTGAAATTTTAAGTCAAATTTTCATGTATTTTGTCAATAAATCGTTTTGAAAAGTGTTATTTTTCGAAACAAGTGCTGAAAAGTTCAACTTTTCAGCACCCATTTTAGTGCTGAAAAGTAGAACTTTTCAGCATTTATTTTGAAAAGTGTTGCTATTCGGTTCTGTTATTTCTGGTACAGGAAAGTAGGCTGTTTTGTCGTTCAAGAATGACAGGAAAAGTAAGTAGATTCACGACGGAATTGCAAAAAATGCATTTTTAAACATTTTTTTTATCAAATGGCATCTAATTACAATTTTTATATATATATATATTTTTTATTTTTTCCCCTACTCGACTTTGGCCGACTATTTGCAATGGCCTTACATTGTACCATAAATTACTCATTTTGGATTAACTTTTTTTTACAAAAAGTCAAATTAAAAAAAAAGAATTTGTTATTTATTTATATGTTGTTGTTTATTTTATTAACGTGACTTAAACCTAGTGGATATTCGTCACTTATTTTTTTATATGATTTAGTGAAATCAAGACATTTTTGAACAACAAAAAAGGTCAATTTCCAAAATCATTTTTTATTTATTTTTTTTAATAGCAAAAGTTATTAATCTAATCTAATCAAATCTAATCTAATCTAATCTGATTTGATTAGTTTAAGAAGATTAATTTAAGAAAATCAAATATTTTCAAAGATATTTTTTTTTTAATCATAAATAAGCAAACGAAAAGTGCCGTATATTTTCATTTAATGTTTTTGATTTTTTAGGTAGTATCCACGTAAAATCAAGCATGACATTTTAAAAGAGTCACAACTATTAATTTTGGCGCTTTTGAAAGGGTATTCTTGATTTTGGAAATAGTTTTGTTCGATAGACTGGAAAATTTTACAGAGTTTTCGTTTTAAACATTGAAAATCGTTCGAGATCGAAACATAAAGAGTTTTAAAATCTAGGCTTAGGCAGGTACAAATTTTATTTAAAGTGTTTGTCAAAATTGGCCCGGAAAATCTGGAGGCAATTTTTTTTTTTAAACTTCATAATTTAAATGGAACTTGAAATCAATTTAAAATGCATTCCCCTGCGTTTAGAATCATTTTTAGCATGTTTGGGTTGATTCAGAAATCATTTGAATTTTTACAAATTTTCGATGTTTAGTATCGCAAAAAGTTTTTGTTTTCGATAAAATTTTTGTTTTTGTCAAATCTTACATTTTTTTCAATTGTTTTCTCCACGTACCACGGCCAGAGCCGAGGGACCAAAACTTTGAAAAATATTTGCATCGGCCTTATTGGAAATTACTTCGTAAATTTTCTCAATTTCAGTTCAAATTTACAGTCCAGACTCGATTATCCGATCACTCGACTATCCGAAGTTTCGATTAGAATCTAGACTCGATTATCCGAAGACCTTGGAAAAATTTCACTTCGGATAATCGAATCGCGAAAACAAAACTTTTGTTTTCATATTTTTAATTGACTCCTGAACAACTTTAATGCGATTAAGAACTGGTAAATCCAAGATGGTGAACAAAATGGCGATTATGAAATTTAACTAAAATGAGGTATAAAACTTGTTTTTTTTTTTGGATAATCGAGGCTTCGGAAATCGAGTTTGGACTTTATCAAAAGTTCCATTATCCCAGAGATTGTATGGAATCCATCGAAAATATTTTTCGTAATTTATTTTTTATTTTTCAGAAGTTATACATAAGCTCGAAAATAAAAAAACAAGGAATTTTTTCTCGAGATTCGATTATTCACATCAGATAATCGAATCACGAAAAAATATATTCCATTATATATAGCATTTATTCCAAAAATTTAAAATTTTATTGATTGGCAGGAAATTCATTTAAATTCAATTCTGTCGATTGGAGCGTGTTAAGGGAGCCCAAATCTATCATACCTTGACGAGTTAAAGCATTTAATGACATAAAAAATTTCGAGTTGTGGAATCCAAGAAGGCGGTGATAAAATATTGAAAAATGCAACACAAGTTCAAATTTGACTAAAATGGTTTCGCAGAATTCGAATTTGATGATTTGACCTTAAAAGTGAGGATTTGTGTTTTGCTGACAGAAACGTTACTGCTGTAACGTAAGAAGCATTATATTTAACTATGTTGCCTTCAATTTTTGAAATGATGGTTGAAATTTGATATTAAATTCTCTTAGTCATAAACAAATTTTGTAATTGCTTTGAGTTAAATATTCTTTATACAAATTTTGGAGAAAAACGGTTCAGCAATACGTTGAGAATTTGCAGTCGTAGTTTGCCCAAGAGTTTTCATTGTTGTTCATTTTTTGGCTTTTTAATCCGGCATACACCTATTTATTTATGTAAATGAGCATGAATTTCCAATCGAATTTGTCATGTGGTTAGTTCATGATTTTCAGCTTAAAATTTGAATGTATCGGAAATCTAAACAAATTTTGTTCTTGGACAAAAAGCTTATCTTTTTCGATGAGTATGGATAGTAAGAAAAAGTTCGATTCAAAGTCAGTACCATTGCATTCCCAATATCTGCAAATGCGGTCTGGGATTCACTCACTCCACCAATGCACGCCCTTGAGTCTACTGCACCGTTATCAATATTGTTCACCCACAAACAAAACCCGCGCAAAACAACACTGTTTCGCGCGCTGTTCGATTGATTACCTGCCCAGCGCTCTCTGTACCTACCTGCTATTACCTGAGCTTTTGTCGAACCTCCACTGTCCAGTAGCTCCGTTTCGTTTCGTCAGCGCGCTTCGTCATGGTTCAGCGAATACGTCGATCACCGTTCAATCTCTTCACCACCTTTTTTTTCGTTGTTGTTAATGATGGAACGCTGCGCGTCCGTCAACTTGAGTGTAACACAATCCAGACGCAGAAATTTCGTAATGAACTTTGATTACCTTTTTTTGGAAGGTTTTTTTTTGTTTGAGGGAAAAGTTGACTTTTGATGGAAAACCCCTCGAATCAAATTTTCAAGCGAGTTGATTTAATCTTCTGCGTTATTTGAGGCGATTCAATTTCTTTTAAATTGAGAAAAGTGCGAACAAAAAAGTGCATCATTCATCCACTTGCAACAGGTGTAGGTCTGTGTATGGAATCAATTGCAAATTTTGACCGGCACTTTTCGCATTCGACATGCATCTTGCACACACACAATTTTTTATTGGCCAATATTTCCACAATATCTGCGTACCTCGCGGGCTGGCCAAATCGATTGTGGTAAAAGTTAAAGAAAAAAAATTGCAAACAAACTGTACCACTTGAGGCTCTTTGCTTTACTTTTTGTACACAGAAAAAACTAAATATTATTTTTTTGCTTTAATTATTTTTATCAATTTTAAAGTTTTTCTCTGTGCTTTGCAAGTCTAGTTTTTTAGTCTAGAAATATAAAGCATTATCAGTTGTTACGCACCACTGAGTTTCACTTTTCGATGCTGTTTCAGTAATTTGTAAAATAGGTCTTTGTAGTCACGCATTTGCGTGTCAACGAAATATGATTTATAAATGAACTACTAGTCCAGATAGTTTTTAGTGTATCGATTCACACACTATAAATTTTCGATTATCTTCCCTCTGTTGTTTACACATTCCAAATCTCCCCCAAAAGAAAATCTGGTTCATCATATCATAAACAAAAACCTCAACGATACCTCCCAAAAAAATCGTGCCTTTTCCCGATGCTGCGTGCACAATTAGAGTTACATTTCCGTTACCTTCTTGCTCTCTATCACACTAATCTGACCTATCGTGAATCATAAAACCTCATCATGGTGCAGCATATGTGAGAGAGAGAGAGACCCAGCATACCAGTCTCGCGCAAGTCGTGCGTTTTATTTATACACGCATCGCGCTATTTTTTCATTTTCTCTGTTTAGTTTTAGTTTATCGTTGAACATTGCCGCGACGATGCATAAATGTTTCTCGAAATGAAAAACTAGTTTTATGGTGCTCTCCGTTGCTTTATGAGGTTTCATTCGCTGGACGGCACTTTTCTTGGTGTGCGTTGCTCGATGCTGGCAGTTTACGCCTGAAGCTAGGCACCTGCTTGGCGAGTTGCTGTGAGTTTCCACGCATGAAGGTAGAGGAATGAAATCGATTTTACGAACTCGGGTGATTCACTGGTTTTAGCCTGTGGGTAGACTTTTCTAGTTGATTAATGTGGGTTTGGTTGATCGACGAAGAGCATGAGCAAATCAAAATTTCAAATTTCAAGCCTAGCTTTTCTACTTTTTTATGGTTCCAAAACCAAAAATTTGCAGAAAGTCTAAAATAACCCTGTTTGGTTGAACATATTAGAAGAAATGAGTTGTACCAGTTTTTTCAATGAAAATTTAAATTTTTACCATTATTTTTTTGCTCCCTGATTTTTTTTGAGGATTTTTGTAAGGAGGACAAAATTTTTAAATTAGATTTGCATCAAAATCAAAAAAAAAAATGATAAAGTAAAACCGGTAATCTAAATAAATTCAAAAGTCTGTATCTTTTGAAGGAATTTTCTGTTCGATTTGGTGTCTTCGGTGAAGTTGTAGGTGTCGCTAAAATCTATACATAAAACATATTTACTCGGATTTTGGCCTACTTTCAAGCTAATTTTTTCTTAAAAAAAACAAATTTAACATTCCCATTTTATGATTTTTTGAAATTTTTAAATTTCTTATAGGGAACAAAAATTTGCAACTTTTGCGCTGTAGAAAAGTACGAACAAAAATTTTGCCGCCGAGTTATGACTTTAAAAAATAAGTTTCTTAAAAAAAAAAAAAACAGAAATCGTGCAAAACAAATACTTTTGTTGTAAATGTAAAATCGTTCATATTTACAACATTTGCATTTCAAAAATTGAATTTCAAGCACAATTTTCATAATTGTAAGCAGAAGTATCACAAACTGCTGTGTTTGCTTAAACAGTTATTCTTGTGTTAAGTTATTCGAAATACCAAGTCAATGAATCATTTATAAATAAATCTTCAGTTTTGGTTCTCTTAACGGTTCCAAAATTTATTTTTTAGGGATTTTAATGAAAAAAAAAACTAATTAAAATAATCAAAAATTTAAAGTGTGCAAGTTTAATTGATAACGACGAATTAAACAAATGTGGGGTATCTCATAATAACTCATTTTAAACATTTCACAATTGAATGTTTGTTTATAACTAATTTTATAAAATTTTAATTAGATGTATTTAAATTTTTCGTTAGTTGAATAAAAAGTTTAAATTTGATCAACATAATTAGAAATATTTATTTCATAAAAATATCAACTATTATTACCGTAAAAACCAATTTAAATAGATGATTCAAAATAAATCACATTCACCAATAAACTTAGCCTCCTTACTGCCCGAAGATATTTTCGAAATCTGTTTCCATAACACTCAAAACCTGTTACTTGGGAACTAATTTTCAGTGTACTTAGAACAATGATTCCATACCATTCAGTTCGTATTACATTTGTATTTTTATTCTGCAAAAAAAATCTTCAGCCTCAGTTTATTGTACACGGAATAAGTCAGGATATATTTTTTCATTTTATCATCAAAAGTTGACATTTTTAAATTGCTAAAATTTAAAGTTTCAATTTTCTTTGTGTTTTAAAAAGTCTCAAAAAGACATCTTTTCGCCTAAGTTTAAAATTTGGGCTAAATCTGGTCTTTAACACTGGAACGCCCAACGCATGTCCAACGCATGTCCAACGCATGTTCAGTTTTCGACTCTGATTCAATATATATACATGAAGGCGGGTCTTCTAGCTTTAAATAAAAAGTTCATTTTTAGAGCAGGATTATAGCCTTACCTCAGTGAGGAAGGCAAAACGTATCTTAACATTCCAACGCCCAAGGCTCCAAAAAAGGTGGAACGGTAACTTCAACTCGCTGGTTCTCGGGCATTACTCAACCAATCAGGACGATTCTTGTTTCCAGTGATTTGTAGGAATGTCTAGATGATCCTTAACTGTTGCAGAAATTGATTTGAACAAATCTGTAATTTCTTCGACCGAAAACATCGTTCCACCTTTTTTAAATCAACTGCCTCCGCGGAATCTTTGGGGATTTTTTTTTACACGCGAAAAAAAAAGTTTGAACGATGTTTTTGATCGCAAAAATTACAGATTTGATCAAATTAAGTTCTTCAAAGTTCAAGAATCATCTAGACATCCTGACAAATCACTGAAAAGAAGAATCATCTTGATTGGTTGAGTTATGCCCGAGAACCAGCGAGTTGAAGTTACCGTTCCAACTTTTTTGGAGCCTTGGGAGTTGGAATGTTAAGATACATTTTGCCTTCCTCACTGAGGTAAGGCTATAATCCTGCTCTAAAAATGAACTTTTTATTTAAAGCTCGTAGACCCGCCTTCATGTATACATATCGACTCAATGTCGAAAACTAAACAAATGTCTGTGTGTATGTGTGTGTGTGTGTGTGTGTATGTGTATGTGACCAAAATTCTCACTGAGTTTGCTCAGCACTTGCTGAACCGATTTTGATCAAACCAGTTGCAGTCGACTTGGTATAAGGTCCCATACATCGCTATTGAATTGTTTGAAGTTTTGATAACTAGTTCAAAAATTATGTATAAAAATGTGTTTTCAACATATCCGGATCTCATTTATATGCATGTAAACGATGTCCGGATCCATCATCCGACCCATCGTTGGTTAGGTAATTGAAAATCCTTTCCAACGAGTCCACAATATTGATAATCTGGCAACCCTGTCTCGAGTTATGGCCACTTAAGTAATATCTGTGTACTTATTTTTCTGGATCTAAAAAAAATAGCTGAAATATGTGTCCAAACCACTCATATTACCCATTGTTGGTAAAAAGTGAGGAAGGCATCAACCACATAGGTGGATTAAGTTAGTTTTTTTATACATGTGATTGGCAGACAAAATTGAAATAATTGTCAAACAAAATTGAAAAAAAAATCAGTTTCAGATGCAAAATGTAATTTTAATTTCGAACATTGTTTTACAACCGTTGCACCTTTTTCATGTAACTTTAAAGACATCATTGGGATTTTAAAAAAGGTTCAATTTTCAACCATTTTTAAAAATATTACATGTAGAAACAGCATTCCTGCAAAAAACATGTTTAAACATGTTTGAAATTCTAAGAATGTGTCCTACAATTTGTTTTATTTGACTTTGTTGGTCTTTCTTTGCTGAGATAAACTGATAGTGATTGCTGAGATATAGATTCTAAAAGTTTGAATTTTGTTGTAAACTTAACATAAAGTTTAATAATCTTCAAAAAAAATCACCCTAAAAATGCCGTAAACATGAAAACCCTTTTATATGAAAAATGCCCTTTATATGAAAAATGCTAAGAATCGTTTGGAAAAAAAATTACGATATTTTAAATTTTTCCAAATTTCACAATTTTTATTCTAAGAATGTCAAATAAAAAATCGTGATTTTTCTATGTAATGTACATTTTTTTTCTTTTTCTAAAAAAGTCCCCATAATAACCTACAAGTTTGTCGAAGAATTCAAATCGATTTTTTTTCAACAAAAAGATTTTTGAATGTTCTCATGCCAATTTTTATGAAGAGTAGGGTACCAATAAAAAAAAATCGACATTAGAGATACCCCCGAATTCGATTCCTTAGGCAAAAATAAGTAACTGTGAAAAAATCGGTTTATCGTTGAAGTTGGTGAAAAAAATCTGTTCGTACAAAAAACGTCTTCTTTAACTCGTGAATAACTCGTCAGGGTTAACTCGGATCGTTTTGCAGTTTTCGGCAAAATTGTTTAACATAAAATTTTACATAAGAATCTCACTTTTGACAATGACCCGACACATTTAACGCCACCTTTTGGCTGAATTTAGAAATTTGTGCTTTTTCTCATACATTTTTTAGATTTTTTCCTTACAAACTTCAACGATAAAAAGCTACCCTTAACCCTTGACCGATTTTGCTAAAAATTTGCACATTTACTTATTTTTACCTAAAGAATAGAGCCAAAAAAACATTTTTTCTTGTCACCCTAATGGACAGGCTTATATGGAAAAACGCATGATCAGGCTGGTACAAATATTTTTAAAAGTTTCTTTTCAAAACAAGTGCTGAAAAGTTCAACTTTTCAGCACCCATTTGAGTGCTGAAAAGTAGAACTTTTCAGCATTTATTTTGAAAAGTGTTGCTATTCCATTCTGTTATTTTTGGTACAGAAAAGTAGGCTATTTCGTCGTTCAAGAATGACAGGAAAAGTTAGTAGTTTCACGACGGAATTGCAAAAAACACTTTTTTCATTTAAATGTGAAGACTATGGCTTGTTATTTAAATTTTTATTTTTTTTTTATTTTTTTTTTTTTAAAAGTTACAAAATTAAAAATCATGAAAAATTTAGCGAAATTGTAGAAAGTTACTCATATTCTAAGTAATAATTAATGATTACACAAACCTTAATAACTGAGGTAAAACGCACGAAAAGGTAGATATCAGTATGAGATTTAGGTTGCTTAGGTGTTTTACAAAAAAAAAATGACTTATATTGAAAATTTTATAAATCCAAAACTTTTCCAATTTGATTGATTGATGAACTGCATAAGATAATTTAAAAATTATTTCGTTTAACAACAGAATTTGTTCAAAATTTTGAGAATTGCTCAAAACCTTTTTTTTGGGAAATTTCACAGTTTTCTCTGAAATACGATGTAAAATAAAATTGAATCGAACACAATGTTGAAGGTCATGGGTTCAAACGAATTTGAAATACATTTCCATCACAAAAAAAAATCGGAAATCGTCCCTTCTGCGGACGGGGATCGTCACATGACCTCAACACGGCGGGGCAACGTGCAGTAACGCGAATGTCGCCGACGCTTCCACCGATGCGTGTAAACACTTCTCCGCGCGGCTGAGCGTTAATTCCGGGGCACTGCCGCGTTGTAAACAAAACCGGTAGCCGGCGGGGAGCTGGTGATGCCCGGTGACTGACAATCAGTTCTTTGGGCAGGAAGAATAGCAAGTTTTGTGCTGTGGAAGGACCTATTTTTGGGGGGGTTGTCATTGAGTTTGGGCCTTTAATTGGGTAATTGCATTCAAGGTGAGCCCTTTGAGGAGGATCTGATTGGAATCGATAATAGTGGTTACTTAACAATTTCAGAATTGTGACTCCCCGCCACTTGTTGACATTCTAGACGATCAACAGATCTCGGAAGCCAACTTGGGGAGATTTTTGACACTTTCGACAACTGCTCGTAAGATGGCTGATTTATGGAAAAGTTCCACTCTAACTGTTCATTCAGTAAGTGTGCGACCTTTCCGGACTGATCAGGTAGACTTCCACCACTTATGGAAGAATTTTATAGTTAGTACTGATAAGCATAACTGTCGGCAGGACGTGTCTCCAAGGACGAGCGGCGGGTCGCGGCGATAAATGAAGTTTTTATGATTCCATCGAGCCTGTGGCGCCAATATTGCAGGGTCTGGTAGCGTTTCGATGGCAATCGAGGGTGCTTAATAAAATTGATTAAACGAAGTGATTTGGATTGCGTGATGCCGAAATGAGTTTAAAAAGCTGGATGCGAATCAGAACCAGAATTCAGAACTTGAATATTGTGTAAAGTTTAATAAAAAGCTGCAAACGAATGTCAACCCTTTGGACATCGTTGCCAGATGACAATATATTTCAAACGTCAATTAGCACGCGTCCACTGAACGTTATTGAACTGCAAATAAACCAGTGATTGTATTGATTCACTGGGTTTTGTTCAAGGGTCAACAGTTCGTTCCCGCTGGAGCCCTTGTTTGTGCAGGGTTGGAGATTTATGGACTCTCTACCTTCCCTGACATATTGCACACCTACAATAAGCAATCTTGACACTGTGCCTTGCCTCGGTGGGAATGGATTCTGTCAACGCGTTCGAAATAGATCACGCCCAAGAAGGTGGAAGGGCTAATGGATTCTGTCGAGTTCTTTCTGCTATGAATGCTGTTTTAAGGGAGGAAAATTTGTTTTTAATGAAATTTTTATCAGGAAAAATACCTGCAAATTGTATTTTAGGATGATTTATGTTGAATTTGCTGTGTAAATACATTTTTCCCACAAAAAATCCTGCTAGTCAGTGCTAGAACAAATCACAATCATCTCTCGAAGTTCACCCCACAATCATGATGCTGGTGCAATGTAACGAAAACAGGTTGACCAGTGCGCGATGATGGGCCAAGCCCGCGAAAGAAGTTCAACGTATCCTCAAGGACGCACGAAGGCAAAGCCGACAGCTTCACTGGATTGGATTGGTAATCCAGGCGGATTAAGTGGGAGTGGTGCAGATACGGAATTTGGATTTAAAGTATAATTTTTGTTTTTGTTTCTCACAATTGATTAACCTGTCACACCGGCAAGCCGCACACAGCCACGCAAAATTAATACTTTTGCAACCGGGGCGTATCAGATGTGACTAATGGCGGTGCTAATCGGCGCTAACCAGCTGCCGTCTGACGTGCGGATGCCGTTTGCCGGGTGTGAATCATCTGTGATGATCCGCCGTGCGCACGCAACTGTTTGGCGATTTTACCATTTATTTGCCTGAGGCTGACGGCGATTTCGACAAGATTAAAAATCCACGACGGGAATTGTTTGCTTATGGATTTCGTGCGGTGCTAATTGCCAGGGAATATTTGTGCACGAAGTTTGCCTTGAAAAAATAAATTTATTGTTGTAGATCATTTTGCAAAAAATATTTTTGTTTTGGCAATTTTAATAGAAATGAAATTTTTATAACTCAAAACTGATAATCTGCTAAAACTATCAACCGACTACAAATTGCCTCGAGTGCTAATTACGCTTTTTGTCCTGCCCCCACTAACTGGATAAATTTACCTGCTACAGCAGTGAATATATGCTAATTGAGTGCACGGCACACAGAACTTTACCGGTTTTGCCAGGAGAACAAAATAAATACGAAGAAGAAATCTATAAAATAATGTCACACAAAGTTCCACCAGCATAAAAAAAAAGCTGCCACCCATTTATCAACCGGCACCGCAGCGGAGAGCTTTTTAACCAGTCAGCAGTTGCTTTTGTGTGTGCGGATGCTGTGCAAATTAATTAAAACCCAGTTCCTCTGCGCAGCTATGATGCTGGTTCCAAGCGTAGAACGCAGACAAATGGATGTAATTTTTCTTCAATAAATTTAATTTAGAAATTTGCAGTTTTAAATTTAAAATTTGTCCACCACTGATCGGAAATATACAAAAATAGTTTTACTTAAATTCAATTATGTCGATTCCCAAGCACTAAATATTATTATTTTGGAATGATTGTGTACAGGAAAATTACTGAAAAAGATAGCAGTAGTCAACCCGAGTAGACGGTAATAACTTGGGAATAACATTTTTTGATATTTGAAAATACTAGGCCAATAACATTTTATGTTATTTATTACAAGATTTGTTATTCGTCGTTATGATTTTTTTTGTTATTGGATTGTTATTGTAATAACAGACCAATACCATTTGTCGTTATTCTTCGAACAAATCTTTGTTATAATATTTTGTTATTTTAACAACTAATCCGATCATCCCAATAACAGATGAAGTTATTCTTCCATAACAAAAAATGTTATTCCAAAGTTGTTTTGGCTTTCAACCAATATCAGACCAAAAACAAATTTTGTTATGATAACATAAAGTGTTATTAAATCCTTATGCAAAAATGGAATTTTCAAGAACATTCCAAAACACTTTCTGTTATTTTAACAGTATTTGTTATTGAAATGGCATGAATATTTTCATTACCGTCTGCCCGGGAAAGACAATATAAAACCCATTGCTAGGCACAAAATAATTATTGAAAAAAAAACCTGATTCAATTTTGAAATATTTGCATAAAAAACACAGCCAAAGTTGACCCCTAAAAAAATTACATTTTAAAAACATTGGCAATGTCACATTAAACAAACTCTCGTTTATTTTTGTTTTATTCGCTGTATTTCAGCAACGATGCAATCTTCAATGTTTCTTAGGAAATTTTATTGGCAATTTTTCTTTACATGAAAATCTGTAGTCAAAATAGTTTGTTGGATGAAATTTATAGTTTGAACAAAATGCACAATTTAATAACTCGGTGGTATTTTTTTCTTTTATACTTCTTTGTGGCTCAAAGTTGTGGTTTTGGCCCCTTAAAAATATAAAAAAAATCAAAAATAATGATTTTCTGATGTTGTAAACCTTTTTTTTAAATAAGTTAATTTTAATTTCTGTGTGCCTATTTTTTCTGAATAGACGTCATCAATATTTACAACCATTCCAAATATTCAATCAGAATATTCCGGAAATACTATAAGTGAAAAAAGTTGTAGATCTGAGCATTTCAAAAAACTTATCCATTGATAGCCGTTATTCTCACTTTGTTTTTAATGATTCCAACAAATATAAAACATTGAAAATTGAACACAAGAGCAATCTTTCGGTTTTTAAATGAATTTTTTTTTCTTTTTAGGTATTTACAACTACTACTAAAATGCCAGTTTTAAAGTCCGGTTTAGAATCCCGGGCAGATGCTAATAACAAAATTCATGCCATTTCAATAACAAATACTGTAAAAATAACAGCAAGTGTTATGGAATCTTCTTGAAAAATACATTTTTGCATAAGGGTTCAATAACAATTTACGTTGTTACAAAATTTGTTATTGGCCTGATATTGGTTGAAAGCCAAAACAACTTTGGAATAACATTTTTTGTTATGGAAGAATACCGCCAACTGTTATTGGGATTGATCGGATTAGTTGTTAAAATAACAAAAAATAATAACAAAGATTTGTTCGAAAAATAACTAAAAATGTTATTAGTTTGTTATTACAATATCAATCCAATAACATAAAAATCATAACGACGAATAACATAACAAGTTTTGTTATTGGCCTAGTATTTTCAAATATCAAAAAATGTTATTCCCACGTTATTTCTGTCTGATCGGGATGTCAAAAATATCTCTTTGATTATTTTTGATAGCATTTATTTATTTTTTTTTTCAAAAACACAATTTAATAACTCGGTGGCTTATTTATGGCTCAAAACTTGCAGTTTTCTGTCCATCAAAAAATTTCAAAAATAAAAAAATATTTAGTTATAATTTAAATTTCCGTGCGCCGTCCTCACTTTTCCGAAGAAACCAAATCGATCATGAAATTCCAGACATTGTATAAGCGAAAACAGCTTTATAAAGTGATGTATTTTATCATGGTTTTCAGCAAAAGGTTGATTTGAGTATTTCAAAAAAGTTTAGAAAAAAATCCATTCATAGCAGTTTTTTTTTATTTTTTTTTTTTTTGTATGATTCCAAAAAACATAAAACATTACGAGCGAGTCCACGGGCAAAATACCCATCTCGCATCGACCTTACCAATCTGCCTAAAATTTTCAGGGGTTGTTTGAACATATAAAACTAGTATCTTGCCAAAATATGAGCACTCTAGGTCAATGGGAAGTGGGGCAAATCGGAACACAAAGTTTAAAAGTTTAAAAACGTCAAAAATATTAAAATGGCTGTAACTTGGCCAAAATGCAATTAAATTTAAAAATTCAAACTTTATTATCAATTATCTGCAACTCGTAAAACATTGTAAAGAACAATATCTTGAGAAATAAGTTTAAAATTCAGTTGTATGGTCAGGTTTATAATGTAAAAAATCTCTTTGAAATTTTCAAATTCCTAGAAAAAAAAATCCAAAATTTTAAAACAAACGTAACGTTTTTAGAAAGTCCAAATTTGTGTTAAATTGATTTACAACGATAGTAGCGCCAAATGTGGTAAGCTGTGAAACTACACTTTGTTTGTCCTCTGAATTCAAATTGACCGTTATCTTTAAGTGTTGAAAAAGTATGGAATAACACGTTTGTTTGTCTGTGCACCTGATGGGCGCTAACCAGTAGCATGTTGTGACAGAATAGACCGACAATAAATTCAGTGGCTTTTCAACACAAACAAAAATATATTATTTTTCCTGAAAATATAATTAAAATTTACATTTTTTCTTTTGTTCAAAATCTAGCAAAATTTTTTGTTTTCAATACTAAAAAAGACACTTTTTTTAGAGTGTAAACTAAACAAAAAAGGCATCAACGATCTGTGACTCACATTTAAAGCAGCTTCGTCGCCCGACCGGCAAGCTTTGCGTTCTCATTAAGTCTGGTTGATAATGCTAGAAGCATACGAAATGATCGCGGGCGCGCCCGTAGTAGATTTCAGTTTTCCGCTCCGCAGATAAGAGCTTTATGGATTCTTATGGTTGTGTCATAAATTAATTAGAATGGTTAATCAGAACCGAACAAAGCGGCCCCATTGCTAATGGATTGCTCAATTTCAACGCCGTATTCTTGCGGCTAATTGAAGTAAATAAGTCTTCAATTAATCTTCACTATTACCCAGCAGTTACAATAAACATTTACAAAGAACAACACGGCGACGTTTGGGGCGCATCTTGTGCGCTTTGCATTCCGGCGAACTAATTACGGCCAATCCTTCAAGGATGGCATTTGGAGCCGTCGTGAGTTAATTGGTGACGGCGAGACGTCTCAAATGTCAGTTCCCTTCGCAATGTATCGGATTACAGCGCGGAGCTGTCGTGCTAGAAAAACGACGCATTAATTGTGCTGTTTCTCGTTTGTTTTAAGCCTAGAACAAATATTTACTCAGATGAATTTTCATTCGTTGATTTGTTCCAAAACGACAATTTTGATGCAAAACAGGATGACGGACAAACAAAAAGCTAGCTTAAGCTGTTCAAACTGTTTATTTCGAGTGCTGAAACGCAAATTGAGAGAAAAAAATCTCAGGAATAAAAGTCGTCCCCCCAACCACAAGCAGCCACTTGTTCTCAGTTTTCCCTTTCAACAAACTTTGAATGGAAACGAGAAATTGCCAGGCCGTTTGTTCAAGTGCTTCAGCCTCATTTGTCGACCCTATTTTACCCACAGCAAACGTGTTGATAGTGGATAAAAAACAGACTTTTTTCGTGAGGGGGAGTCTCATTACAAAAAGTGCACCAACAAAAAAGGGGGGAAATTGGAGCACCGGCGTCACCCAGGAAGTGGGATTCAAATGAGGGGAAAACTAGTGATGTGCAAAACGAGATTGATACGATTTATTCAACTTTTGATCTAAAGCTGTGACTCAGGATTACAAAACTCCCCCCCGATGATCTGCTCCAGTTGATACGTTCTACGCCGTTATCGAGATTCACGTGATAAATTATTCATAACAGCTTCCTATATCCAGAAACTCCTCCTGGAATTCCGCACCGAGCACCACCACGCGCTGCACGGGATGATGAAATTTATTAGCTTGTCACAGAAAACCCGTTTCCAGCGACTTTGTGGTCAGTGACGATCCGCAAGTCATTTACATGGCGAAAATTTGTTATGAAATTTGCAAAGCTTCATCTATCACAGTTTTGCATTGCATAACGATTTACTACATTTTCAATCTGTCAAGTGGCTTAGAATCAGGCGATTTCGCTGATGAAATGAGAAAATTCTTGCTAATCATGCGATGGAAATCGATTAGTGGACTGACTGTCACCGGCGATGATCAGCACTCTACTTTGTTTTAAAGAGTGGTTATTGGCTTCCCGGAATCCATCATGCACAACAGTATTGTAGGTGGGTTGTGGTGAAATTCACGTGAATTCAGACGAGTTAGTATTAATTTTATCAGATGATTGTGGGATGGGGTGACTTTGGCTAGAAATATTCGAATTAAATCAAAGAAATTATTAAATTTCGAAAACGAAACGAAACTATTGGCACTACGCCCCCCGGGGCATGGCCTTCCTCTAACGTGGGATTTCTGCTCCAGCGCCTCTGACGAGACAGGAGAAACCGGGACCGACGTTTTACTTCACCATCCGATAGAAGCTCAGTGGATAAGGCGGGAATCGAACCCGCGTCTCATAGCATCATCGGGATCGGCAGCCGAAGCCGCTACCCCTGCGCCACGAGACCCACAAATTTTTGTGGATTTTACAATCCACAAATAATAAAAAATATTGATGTATGGTTTAGGAATGTTTGCTATCAAAAAAACTTCACTTGTTTATTAGAGGAGTAATTTAAGATTAAAAAAAAACATAAATTTTCAATATTCGAAAGTGACATGTATCACTTTCTGCCACAACATTCATATATTTAAATGGTAAACAAAAATCATGTTATCAGAAAAAAGAATATAGAGTGAGTAAAAAATTTTACAAAAAATTGACTGAAATCGCTTCAAACATTTAAATGTGTTTAAAAAGTTGATGTACATGCTTTTATACATTTGATCAATTCTCCTCCAAAACCGGAAATGGATTTTTTATATTTTTAATTTGGTTCAAACTATGTGACCCATTTTCTGTCACTGGTTCACCCATACAAGGCTGCATACAATTTTGGCAGCTGTCCATTAGGGTGCCCAGAATATGGGACTTTTTTTCAAAACCTCGCTCCACAAGCTGAATATTGTTCCTTGACCTATTTCAGGACTCTGGGCCAAATATGAGCAAAATCGGTCATCATTTACCCATTGATACTCGGAGGTGAAGTTTGTATGGGATTCTTACGGTTTGGTCTGCACGGTGCGCTACTTCCATCCAAATATTCTCAAAAGTGAGATTCTTATTGGAAATTTAATGCTCTACAACTTTGTAGAACATACCTAAGTTGTAAAACTCGATCCTGAAAAGTTATTAGCGATTTAAAAAAGTCATTTTTGAATGAAAAACATTTTTTTCACCAACTTTAGGCTCGGGTATCAATGGGTTAATCTCATCCAATTTCGCTAAAAAAAAACACAGATGCCTAAAATAACCCAAAAAACCGTTTTCCGCTTGTGGAACAGGGGGTCATTTTTTTCTGGGCACCCTACTGTCCATGCAAACATGGTACGTAGATATACCAAAATCTGTAACTGTTGAAGGAATTTCTGATCGATTTCGTGTCTTCGTCAAAGTTGTAGGTATTGCTGAGGACTAAAATAAGAAAAAAATATGAACGTGGATTGTTTGTAATTTTTAAATTAGCTTTTTCATAATATTTATTTCATTTTACGAATTATTTTTTATTTTTGAATTTTTTTCAATATGTTTAAATGAGACTAAAAAACTTTAGTTTTCTTATTACTTTTTCTTTCATTTGCTGTATTTCAGCAACCAGAGGTCCAATATTCAATGTCTCTTAGGCAATTTTATGGGAAATTTCTGAACCTTTCGAAGAAAAGAAATAGTTTTGTGAATAGACAAAATATTATCAAAAATCTGTGAGTTTTTTTTTCAAATTTCTGTTTTTCCTAAAAACACCATTTTTTTAAAGTTACTGCTTTTTGTCCTCTAAACCATTAAAAATAATATAAAAAATATACGGATTTTTGAAAATTGATTATTTTGTGAATGAAAGTTTATTTACACTTCGGCCAAAAAAATCCCGTAAACATTTTTTTATGAATAGTCCCCATCAACTTTGCCAAAGAGACGAAATCGATCAGAAATTTAAAAAAAATTGGAGCTTACTGTCAATATTTTTTGAAAATCATATTTTTTCATAACTTCAATACTTGTTTTGTCAATACTTTTCATAATCAAAAAAGCTGCCTGCTAAATAAGTATTTCAAAAAACATTGCTTTTTTGTCATAGGGAAGCCCTCTAGAAAGTTTCTGCCAACCTAATAAATAATTTACTAGGTAAATAACTAGATATTCGTGGAGAAAAAAAAGGTAAAATTTTATATTTTTCTTATTATTCTTAGAATCTTTAACATTTACTATATTTAATTGGCATTTATTTTATTTATAAAAAATATTTAAAATTTTTGTCAATTCCCCCTCCAAACTTTGCCCGAAAATTTATGTGCTGAAATCGATTCAGAATGCTTTTCCCTACGTTTAGAATTAGTTTTAGCTTGTTTGGGTTGATTTATTTTTTTTTTGAATTTTTGAAAATTGTCTAATTGGTTAAGGGCGTAATATCGAATGTTTGGACCTTTTGAAAAAATGAAAATATTGTTTTCGAAAAGATCGGGAAATTTCACGAATGTTTCAATTTTGGACATTGCAATCGGAACATCAATTTTCCTGTTTTTAAATCTTAGAGAATTTTCTCAGCTTTTCAAAAATATTGTTTTCAGTAGTGGGTAAACATGGGAACTAATTTAAAAAAGCTAAAAACTGCGACTATTTTCATAAAAGTTGCCTAAAAATGGCTATATGTAACTTGAAAACGGTGCACTTTATCAAAATTTCACTTAGGTACTGTTTGATTGAAAATTCGATTTCATATCCAAAAATGAAGTTGGAAAAAATTTGCAACCGATATTTCGATTTAAAAAAAACCGCATTGATTAAAAAAAACTCATAACTCGGACAAAGATTTTTCGAACATTCTGGAAATTTCTGAAAAGTTGGCATTTAATGTCTCTTAAACATATAAAAAAAATAAAACAAAACATTAAAAATAGTGTTTTTTTTACAAATCAAGTTTTAGTGACTTTTTGGATCAGAAGATTCAAGAAAAATGTTTGAAATTCAGGGAAAAATGTGCTATATCTGAATACCCCTTGATTCAAGGATTGGTTTAGTTTATGGTAATTTTTAAGTTACTTTTAGGTTGGGTTATGTTTTCTTACTATTTTTTTTCCTCATTGTACCTAGTGTTACAAAAATGATAAATCATATACTTTTAAAGTTATAAAAATGAACAGTGTTTAAATCACGAAAAGCAAACTAAAGCTGAAGAGCCACAGCTGACCACTTATTATTTAAACCAAATGTTATTATTATAAGAAAAAATCAATAAAGTATATTTAATTTAAAAAAAATTCAAAAGTTTTAGTGACAAAAAGTTAAATTAAAAATCACCACTTTTTTACCGTGTATTATTTTTTTAGTGTAGTCCTTATCCATTATCGAAAAATAATCTCGTCTATCGGTTTTTACCGTGTACTACAACTTTGCCAAATACATGAAATCGATCAGAAATTGAAAAAAATATGGAGCAAGCTTTTCGACCTATTATCGTCACTTTTGCAGTTTGCCGCTATTCAAACTAAATTTTCAGATATATTTACTATGGAGAATTGCTTGCTCACTTTTAGTTTAGTTTTTTATTTCTTTGAAGTAGTCAAAACACTTTATGAAAACTATTCATCAACAATGTTCTGATATGCCGATAATAGAATTGGGCCGATTGACATTTTGATATTTTTATGCTTTTCAGAAACTGCAACTTTTATTATCTTGAATTGGTTTGATCATTGAACAAAATTATTTTTTCCCTAGTTAGTTTCAGTTTCACCTAAATTGTTAAATTATTCCAAGATAGACACATAAATTAGCACCTTGATCGAAAATGTCGTAAATAGAGGGTGACGACTCTCGAGATTTTCAAATTCCCGGGAATCGAGAGTTGAGTTTTGCTATTTCCCGGGAATTCCCGGGACCCGGGTTTTTTTTTAACTAGCCAATAGTGTCAATAACTTAAAAAGAAAAGTAAAAAAACGTTTCTTTTAATGAATTCAGATACAATTAATTTATACTAATCCAATGAGTGTAAATTTAAGTAACCATTGTTTTAAGAAACTTTTTCTTCATTTAAATTTTTTACCTCAATCTACAAATACAAAATTGTTTCTTGAGCCTTTTTGGGACTCGAAATTGCAGTTTAAAATGTTTACGAATCTTCATTCGCACTGAGTAACTTTCAAAAGTTGGACAAACTTATTATTAGATTTTTTGAAAGTAAAAATATAACTAATATATAATTTTCCATTTATGCAATATGGCATTTTTGCAATATGTTAAATAACGACACAAAGTAAAAACTTTAAGTTGATTTTTTCCTTCTTAAGATCAACTGTAAATGTTCACAATTAGCGGACACTAACTCTACAAATTATGCCTTATTTTTATTCCCAACATAAATATAATTTAATATGCAAAACACAAAATTACTTATTGACATCAAAAAAGGAAATTACCTCGATACAGCGAGAATTAAAAAAAACAAGATTATGAGTTTTTCTATGCTTGATAGAGGATATGGAAATCAAACTTATCTTGAAAAGGTTTTCCTGCTTAAAAATAATAAATATTTCATTCCTGGTGTGTTACTGCTTCCAAGGTAAATTTTGGGGTCCACATTTTTTGGTTACTCTCAATTATAGTTATTAGAATTTTTAAAAGTTTAAATTTACACTTTTAGAATAAGAAGATTAGAGAAGCATTGGTTTATTCAAATTTGAGAATCGAACATTGAACATCCAATATTCTAAACAATTTTGATTTTTTCAAATGTTTTTCTGATTAAATTTTTAATTTTGGGTCGATATTTGTAAGTATAAAATTTCCCGGGAGTCTCGACCAAATTTCCCGGGAATCGAGAGGTCCAAAAATGGCCGATTTCCCGGGAATTCCCGCTCGTCACCCTCTAGTCGTAAAGTACGATGCCCTGTTTTTGCCTTCCTCACTGAGGTAAGGCTATAATCATGCTCTAAAAATGAACTTCGTATAAAAACATCGTATACCCACCTTCATGTATACATATCGACTCAGAATCGAAAACTGAACAAATGTCTGTGTGTATGTGTGTGTGTGTATGTGTGTGTGTATGTATGTATGTGACCAACAAACAAGCTCATGTTTCTCGGCACTGGCTGAACCGATTTGACCCGAACATGTTGCATTCGACTTGGTTTAGGGTCCCATAGATCGAGTTTTATACAGATTGAAGTTTCGATAAGTAGTTCAAAAGTTATGTATAAAAATGTGTTTTCACATATATTTGGATCTCACTTAACTGTATGTAAACTATGTCCGGGTCCATCATCCGACCCATCGTTGGTTAGGTTATCAAAATACCTTTCCAACGAGTCCAAAACATTGAAGATCTGGCAACCCTGTCTCGAGATATGGCCACTTAAGTGATATTGATATACTTTTTTGAAGCCGGATCTCACTTAAATGTATGTAAACTATGTCCGGGTCCATCATCCGACCCATCTTTGGTTAGATTATCAAAAAACCTTTCCAACGAGTCTAAAATATTGAAGATCTGGCAACCCTGTCTCGAGATATGGCCTCTTAAGTGATATTGATGTACTTTTTTGAAGCCGGATCTCACTTAAATGTATGTAAACTATGTCCGGGTCTACCATCTGATCCATTGTTGGTTAGGTTATCAAAATACCTTTCCAACGAGCCCAAAACATTGAAGATCTTGCAACCCTGTCTCGAGATATGGCCACTTAAGTGATATCGATGTACTTTTTGGAAGCCGGATCTAAAAAATAGATGAAACTTGTGTACAGCCATTGTTGTGAGGAAGGCTCCAACCACATAGGTGGATTAAGTTAGTTTTTTTCAGACGCTGAATATATAAAAAAAAACATCAGGATTACCTTCTGACTCGATTCTTCAGGCAAAAATAAGAAACTTTGAAAATTTTGAACTAAATCAGTTAAGGTTAAAGTGACACTAAAGATTGTTAAAATTGGTGAAAAAAAACTTTTTATACAAAAACGTCTTCTTTAAATTGGTCATAACTCGGATCGTTTTGTGGTCTTCCACCTATTATTGTCCCTTTGGTCATAATACTCGATATTGCATAAATGCAAATATATTTTTTTGTACACTATAACTTATAAATTAATCCAAAAAATCACCCTGAATTGCTTGAAATTAAATTTCAAACAAAACATCAAATCCATAATATTACTCCTTCAACACCAGCTAACGGTACCCAATGACTGGAACTTTCCAGCAGAATCTGCTTCGGGAAAGCTTTCGCTTTCTGTCGCAAATTATCGCTGCAGTGCTAATGGTATGCGCAAGCACTAGCTGAAGGTATCGGAAGATTTATACGGGCTGGTTGGCAACCCGATCGTCAGACTACAATCGACGTTTGGCATCATCGTTTAAAATACGAGAAATATAATCGATCTAATTGGCGTTGATCCCACTTTTGATGGTTGAGCTAATATTTGCTACTTTTTGCAAAATATTTGCTCGCTGTTTTATTCAAGAGTTCTTTGATCTTTTTGATTTTGAACAATATTGTTGTCCGTCTGAGTGCAACACGTGTCTCTTTATAATTCAAATAAAATTAATCCTTTGAAGTTGGTGCGATTCAATTTCCGAATCGTCACAAGGTCTGCCACTTCCTGCCGTGGTCCCCGCGATCGGCCCAAGAAATGACGAAATCCTTCCATTCTAGAACATCACTCGCGCTGTGCTGGAACGAGATTTCAACTTTGTTGACACCTCCTTCGGTACGATTTGCATACGGTGAGACGACGGTCTAATGATAGTCCGCGCCAGCTGCACAGCTGCCGCTGTTGATCTTTGAGATGGCATTGTGCTTTGTTGTTGCAATTGCGTATTTGTCATGTTTCACACAAAAACAGTCACAATTTCCAATTCTCAAAATGCAACAAGTGGCAAGACAGCACAACGCCACCAAAGAGAGGTACAAATAATAATGTCAATGACACAGACACGCGCATGGCGGCCGGGTCTTAACCATCGATCAGCTAACGCTTAGTTCGCGAGACTTCGAGACTGCTGCCACTGAAGCAAGTACAGTTAAGTCTTGCTCTGACCTCTGACTAAACGACCGACGTCAGCGTCATCGTCAGCTGTGGCCAGAGCCACGAAGGAGCTGTTGTTATTTTTTCTCCTTTGCTTCTTCTAGCGAACCTGGTCGGTCTTGCGATCAGCTGCGATGTTACACCTTAGAGGTCTGCAGACACAGCATCCGCTGAACGGTTGTTTCAGTTGGAGCGTTTTATTGTACACCTTCCAAGTTCGGTGGAGAAACCCTTTATTAACTCACACAAATATCAACACTGTGTACGTGTATTTGTACAATCGCTGTTGCATCTCCCAAAAACCTCTGGAAATCTTGTCTCTTTGTCAACAAAACAAAGCGGGAAGACACCTGTTTGTGTGTACCTTTCGTGCCTCAACCCTTGCTGTTTGCTCGGGAGAAACTTGCTTCCAAAGCAAATCCCACTTTTACTCGTAGACTAACCTTTTCCTTTTCGTTTCTTCTTTTCAGGTAAGTGTTATTGACCACTGCGAAAGCTTTCCGGATGACCCGAATCATTCTACTTGTGAGTACTAGCTTCTCTTCGACGGGTCCCATTCCTGATGACAAGAAGGTTACTTTTCATCTCTCGACATCGATGAAAAGGAGAGTTAAACGTGAAGTTTATTGATTTTTTGTCTTTTTATGACAACCATAAACATCATCCATTGAATGGTCCTTTTTGGAGAGAGAAGAAAAAAAGGATGCGCCCTTGGACTTGCTAGCTTAAAAAATCTGTTGCATTGGGAATTTTCCATTCAGCATTCAATTGGAAATTCCTCAGCAAAACTGCATCCAATTGGAAACATGGTGTTATGAAACTGTTTAGAATTAGCACTTCACTGCGAATCGAAAAAGTGATCATATTTGGTATTTTTATCCCGCTTACGCTTTATAAGATTAATTTCAGAGTAGGTCTGGATTCAGCAGTGCTATTATTGTCTGCTCACCAATTTTTAAACGTCTGAAATTGGCTGAAATTTAAGGTAAAGAAACTCAAGACATATCTCGTGTGCATGACAAAGAACGATTTTTGAATTTTGCTTTTCAAAAAAATACAAAAATCAAAAACTGATATTTTTTATATGAAAAACACAAAAATATTTTTATTTTTGAAAATCGGGCTTCGCTGGCTTAACGAGTCTTAACCAAAATTTTGAGCCGATTTAGGCAAAGCAGTGTTGAGATATTGTGGCACCAGTTTTTTGAAACTGGTAACTCAAGTACCTATATCTCGCCAATGATACATCCAAATATCTTCAAATTTGTTTTGTTAATAAATATACATGTATATTTTGATGCCCTGAAAACTGATTTGAAAAAGGTTGAAGTGTATGCCCACCCGGGTTACCAGGTCAAAATTTGAAAAATCTGGCAAAGTATCGATTAAAAATCTGGAAAAATCTTTCAGACGAAAATCTAACAATTCTGAAAGATGAAGATGAGGGAGTACATGAATTAATTCAAAAGTTTGTAGAATTCAGATGTTTCAACTGATTTTTGGCCTAAAAAATGTTGAATTTACATTTACTCTAAGAAGAACTCATTTTGAATTTTATGATTTTCAATTAAATTGACTCGTTTTAATCAAAAAGTTGTTCAAAATAGGCATTAAGTAAAAAATCTGGCAAAATCTGTCAATATCTGGCACAGAGAAGGTTGAATCTGTATTCTGGCTAACACTTGAAAAATCTGGCATTCCCAGATTTATCTGGCAACCTGGGAACCCTGATGCCCACTGATTCTTTTGCCGATTTACATGTATGTAACCCCTTTAACCCTGCAATGGTGTAGGGAAAGAAAGTGTCCATAATAAAACTCAAAATTAAGGATAATTGAATCGGGTCTGTACCTTTTCCAATATATGATCCGTAAAATAACATTAAAAAATTGATAGATGCATTTTCAACAAACAAAAAAACTGAAAATTGAAAGGAGTTTTTTTGACACAAAAAATAAAATTATAGTTTAAAACAAATATTTAAAAGAAGTAGGTAACGTTGGACGTAAACAAACAGTTCATCTCGCTGTTTTTAGTGAATAGTCCTGTCACATGATCACACTTATAATGTTTTTTTTTAAATTGTAATTTTGATTGTATGACACCATTGCCACAAAAAATGTCAGAATTCTTTTTTTATTTAATTATTATTTCTTCAGAAAAAATAACCCAAAGAACTTTTGAACTTTTCGCTCTCTGTTTCAAGATTCAAAAATATTCATAATAGAAATAAGAAGATTTTAACACATTTTCGTTTGATGGAATATAGTTTCCCGGGCAGACGGTAATAACAAAATTAATGTCATTTCAATAACAAATGCTGTTAAAATAACAGAAAGTGTTATGGAATCTTCTTGAAAAATCCATTTTGCATAAGGGTTTAATAACAGTTAATGTTATCATAACAGAATTGGTTTGTTATTGGTCTGACATTGGAGGAAAGCCAAAACCACTTTGGAATAACATTTTTTGTTATGGAAGAATACCATAACAAAAATCGGATGATCGGATTATTTGTTAAAATAACAAAAAAATAATAACAAAGATTTGTTCGAAGAATAACTTAAAATGTTATAAGTCTGTTATTATAACGACGAATTTTATCCTCAAGTTGTTTTGGCTTTCGACCAATATCAGACCAATAACGAATTTTGTTACGATAACATAAACTGTTATTAAACTCTTATGCAACAATGGATTTTTCAAGAAGAATCCATTACATTTTCTGTTATGTTAACAGTATTTGTTATTGAAATGGCATGAATATAGTTATTACCGTCTGTTCGGGTTATCTAAGAATGTTAGAACTTATGAAACAAATATTTTCATTCGAATTTTCGGTTGAAATCATCTTAAAAAATGCATTTTTTTTTGTTTTTTTTTTTAACAATAAATTCATCTTTTCAAGTCTCCATTTAGTTATGACAGCTGCCCATTTAAAAAAAAACTATTAAAATATTCAAAATTCTTTATCCTGAGAACAATATTTTGATTAATTTGGTGTTTCCGGCAACGTTGTTATTGATTAGGACTTCTAAGAAAAATTTTTTACGCAAAATAACATTTATTTGATAATTCTCAGTTTTCAAGTTATAATCGCTGAAATTATTATTATTTTGTTAAAAACGTACCCGAGCAGACGTAAATAACTTGTGAATAACATTTTTTGATATTTGAAAATACTAGGTCAATAACATATTTTGTTATTTATAAAAAGATTTGTTATTCGTCGTTATGATTTTTTTGTTATTGGATTGTTATTGTAATATCAGACCAATCACATTTTTAGTTATTCTTCGAACAAATCTCTGTTATTATTTTCTGTTATTTTAACAACTAATCCGATCATCACAATAACAATTGGCGGTATTCTTCCATAACAAAAATGTTATTCCCAAGTTGCTTTGGGTTTCAACCAATATCAGATCAATAACAAATTTTGTTATTATAACATAAACTGTTATTAAACTCTTATGCAAAAATTGGGTTTTCAAGAAGATTCCATAACACTTTCTGTTATTTTAACAATATTTGTTATTGAAATGGCATGAATTTTGTTATTACCATCTGCCCGGGTAACTTTTTTCTGTAGAAGAAATTGACAAGCTTGACAAACTCTGAAAATATTGTTTCTAGATTTTTTTTAAATCCGAAATGTTGCTAGCCTCGATTTTAATATCATAATATTCCATTTCTTGAAAAAAATCTAAATTTTCAAATTAGTATGCATTAGAAAAGCTACTTATTTTGACAATAAGAAACACCTGGGTGAAAACGGAAAATTTTAGTTTTTTTGCATTGGAAATCGGACGCATATGCATTATGCGTGATGCATAAAAAACTCATTTTTTTTTTGCTTTTTTCAATCAAAAATGTTTTTAATGTTGATCAAATTGTGTAATTGCTCAGTAGATGCTAATTGTTGTCATGTAAAAGCGAGATTTTAAAGAAAGATTATTTTACGCTATTTAATTTTTGGTGTGTAAAATCGAACTAATTTTTTCAGCTTGCGACCTGAAACTGAAACATGTTAAACTTTCACAATTTTATGTTTTAAAGTAAAAAAATGTAATGAGTTTCTCCGTTTTAAGATTAACGGCATTTTAATGTTTCATGCAACTTTTTCAAATTATTGGCTAGGTCTTTTTTAAGACACAAAGATATATTTCTTAAAAGATATATTTCTTAAAAGTTGTTTAAAAGCTAGAATCGCTTAAAATTATGAGGAGAAATTTTGAGGCTACTTTTCCCGTCTTAGTCATTGGCTACCTCGAGAAGTAGTATAATAATTTCAATTTTTGGAGCCAACCAAACGGCTCAAACAATGGTCAGATAAAAAATACCTGTCTAATCATTTGGGGCAAGAAACCTCGTGATTAGTTTTGGGGCCAGAGTTGAAATTTGAAGCAAAGATTTAAAACAATATATTAGTTATGTTATGTTGAAAACTGGACAAAAAAAATCCATAGAAAATGTTCCGTTTCATAAACCGCTAATCAAACCGGTTCCTCCAAAATCAAGCAGAAGAAGCCAAGTTTTTACAATCAATTCATTTATAACCCTAATTAACACGTCTAGCATCAGCCAGTGAGATTATGGTCTCTTTTTCATCTCTGCTAACTACTTGCCAAACAAATTTACCTAATGTTTCTGAGCTCTTTTCCATTCATGACAATATCCCCAAACCAAAACAAGAGCCTTTATATCTTTCCACCCCAAAAAAAGTGCATCCAGCTGCAAACTGCAACAATTTCCTCCGCATTCTCACGCTCTCACCTGAGCAAGCTTTCGCTCTCCCAAAGCTCCCTCTCTCGCTCGCTTGCTGCGCGAGCTTTTCCGACTCGATTCCGATCCAACAGGTCGGTCGGTCCGCGCCACCAGTTCGTCAGTTGTCTTCGGTATCGCGCTCAGAACAGACGTGTGTGCATGTGGTTGACGGTCCCCGCGCGCTCGAGAGACCCCACAGCAGCAAAATTTGTGTTTGTACTAGTGTGAGTTGTTTTAATGTTTAAGTTTGTGTGCGTTGGGGGACCTGGATCCAGCTTCCCCAGCCGTTTCTCTACCAGCCACCTTCGGCAAGGTACAGATCGAGTCATTTTCCTCGCACTCCGTGAACACTTTTCCAACGCGCTTATTTTTTTGCTAAAGTCGCTTAGAAGTTGGTGGTGCTGTGTTGGTTTGGTTTCGCACGAGTTTTTACTTTCTATAAACCGCTCAGCCGGGACTGCGCGTCGACTTGAGGTTGGCAACAAAAACCGGAGCGACGACGAAGCGCTCCAGGAAGAACGCGAAGTCGTGAAACCAGCACAAAGAACGCGCCACGAAGGTGTGGCAAAGTCGTGGGCTTTTGCCAAACCAGCAGTGACTTGAATGCCGCCGAGACGATCGCAGGCGACGAACCTGCGACAGCGAGAGCCACCCTCGCCGGAACCGACCTCTCGTTGTGCAACTGTCCGCGTCCACCGTGCCATTACCGAAGACCGGAGACTCTTGAACTTGAAGAAGTGAAGGCGCGCTCGCGAAAAAAAAAAGTGATAAAAACTCGGACGAATGGCCTCGAGAAAAGGACTGTGAGAAGGAAGCAGCCTCAGTCGGTAATTGCAGGTTGGACTTTCTTTTCTGTTCCGACGACGACGGCGATCTGCCTCGAACTTTTTGGTCGCAAAAAGTCAAGCCAAAAAAGTGCTCTCGGAGGACAAGGAGGCAGTGCACGGCACGGTGGACACACAAGGACACACCAGCGAGCTTGAAGAAGAAGAAGAAGAAGCACAAGAAGAGCTGGTGCAAGAAGTCAGTCAGCTGTGCGCAAGTTTTTGAGCCTCAAAAATGCCATCGTAGCAGTTGTTGTGGTGGTTGTGAGGGGGGTCGAGTGTCGTGTGAGGGTGGCCTTAACTGCGGGTGAAGTCTCTCAACTTGAAGTTTCCTGAACTGGTACTGGTTTCGACTTTTTGTGAAATTCTCTGAATTCGATTGCATGGATATTGCAAAGGGCATCATTTAAAAAAAATAATTTAAATTTTAAAGCTAAAAAGGAAATTAAAACTAAAAAATGCAAAGAATCTAAAATTGATAAATTAGCTAAAAAGTTTGTCGATTTTTCTAATTTCAAACTGGAAAAATACTGCCAGTTTCGAAAGCCGACCATTTTCATTTAACTTCAAAACTGATGTGACTTGTTTTTTTCAGTTTTCTTGCTACGTTTTTTTGATAAGTAAGTCAGCTAGCTTTTGGACTGTTCCAAAAAGTTTTTTTAATTTTTTCAAAAAATCCACTTCTGCCAGCACAGTTCTAACAATTAGCACATCATAGCAGGTTTATTTAGTATTCTTGAAAAAAAGATCAACCAAATTTCAAAAAACAAAACACTCAGAAAAAAAAACAATAATAAAAAAAGCAAAAAAACAAAACTTCAAAATAAAAGCAAAAAAAAGAAAAACAACCAAAACAAAAATCAAAAAACTAAGAAAAAAGCCGAATTTTAAAAATACAAAAATACAAAAATACAAAAATACAAAAATACAAAAATACAAAAATACAAAAATACAAAAATACAAAAATACAAAAATACAAAAATACAAAAATACAAAAATACAAAAATATAAAAATACAATAAAACAAAAATACAAAAATACAAAAATAAAAAAAATACAAAATACAAAAATACAAAAAATACAAAAATACAAAAATACAAAAATACAAAAATACAAAAATACAAAAATACAAAAATACAAAAATACATAAATACAAAAATACAAAAATACAAAAATACAAAAATACAAAAATACAAAAATATAAAAATACAATAAAACAAAAATACAAAAATACAAAAATACAAAAATACAAAAATACAAAAATACAAAAATACAAAAATACAAAAATACAAAAATACAAAAATACAAAAATACAAAAATACAAAAATACAAAAATACAAAAATACAAAAATACAAAAATACAAAAATACAAAAATACAAAATACAAAAATACAAAATACAAAAATACAAAAATACAAAAATACAAAAATACAAAAATACAAAAATACAAAAATACAAAAATACAAAAATACAAAAATACAAAAATACAAAAATACAAAAATACAAAAATACAAAAATACAAAAATAAAAATACAAAAATACAAAAATACAAAAATACAAAAATACAAAAATACAAAAATACAAAAATACAAAAATACAAAAATACAAAAATAAAAAAATACAAAAATACAAAAATACAAAAATACAAAAATACAAAAATACAAAAATACAAAAATACAAAAATACAAAAATACAAAAATACAAAAATACAAAAATACAAAAATACAAAAATACAAAAATACAAAAATACAAAAATACAAAAATACAAAAATACAAAAATACAAAAATACAAAAATACAAAAATACAAAAATACAAAAATACAAAAATACAAAAAAAAATACAAAAATACAAAAATACAAAAATACAAAAATACAAAAATACAAAAATACAAAACTACAAAACTACAAATATAACAAAAAAAATGCAACAACTCGCAAAAAAAAATAGCAAAAATAGCAGAAATAGCAAAAATAGCAATAATAACAATAATGGCAAAAATTACAAAAATTACAAAAATAGCAACAAAAAAGCATATCACAAATAGCAAAAAGCAAATAGCAAAAATACAGCGATACAAAAAAAATACTAAACTACAATAAAATTTAAATACTCAAATACAAAAAGAACTAAACTAATGATATTAAGAAACTCAAAAGTACAAAATTAGAAAACATTTGAAACTAAATTTAAAACCCTTTTTCATGCCGCTGAAAGTTCAGAGTAATTTGCGTTCAAATTGACAAAAAAAAACGAAAAGCGGTAATAACAGTAATAAAAAGAGACTTTGGTGAGAAAAGAGCAGAAAGCAAGAAGCAAAAAAAAATACACAGAAATGGAGAGAAAGAGAGCGTTGCATAATACACACAGGCAAAATGTGTGCAACAGAAGAAAACAATGAAGGAGGCGGTTTAATTCTCCAAACATTTGAAAAATTCGACTCGCAAACGCACACATCCAGGGCGATGTGCAAATGAAAACAATTCACGTGCACAGCTGTGTTTGTAAATCGTTGATTTGTTTGATATGAACAAGAGAAGGAACAGTGACAGAAATAAAAGGAAGAAGAAAATTAAATTAAAAAAGACGAAGAAAAGAGTGTGCGTGAACAGAAGAAAAGGAACAAGAAGCAACAAATACCTGCAATTTTTGTGTGAAATATTCGTTATTTATTTTCGTGACGCTAACGACGACGGTGGTGGCGTCCGATATGTGACATGATTACATTTGGACGCCGGGACTGAGGTGGTGTGCGTGTCGAGCTAGTGTTCCGAATTTGAAAAGTGTTTTTTTAGACAGTTTTTAGAAACGATTTTTATTATCACATTTCGATAAAGATAATCGCAATACAGACTTACAGTTGTACAAAGATATTATTTTGAAATATTGAAAAAAATGCTGGAGCTGGAAACCCTGACAACAAAACAATACCAAAACATTCAAGGTAGGAGCATTTCATAGTATTTTTGTAACAGAACCAAACGAGTTTGCATAGCTTCTATAAAACAAATTTGAAGGAATTTATAAAAATCTCACAGTTAATTAGAATTACTAAAAAAACTGCATTCTTCGGAAACATTAACAATCTTTTTTTGCGAATCAATTCAGTCGATGAATCGGTGAAATTCCTAATTTATAGCTACGCTGAGTTCAGTTATACCTTGCATAACTTGAGTGAAAGGAAACAACTGCCTCTTACAGAACAATCTTCTAATTGTATTCTTAGAGGAAAAAACCGTCGTCACTTAATAACACTACCAAGATCGTCACTGCGCGCAAACAACTTCTTTCGAAATGTCAAACAGTGTGACCGTTCTAGCCCGTACACACTCTACACAAAAGCCATGATTGACAGTTATTTCTTGCCGCAAAGCCCACATGCAATTGTGTTAGTACAGAACGCCATTAGCGCAAGAGTCGCGCAATCAGCTGAGCGCAACTCTTTTATTACACCTTCTCGAATCGAAAGCCAATTAGCCAATCTGCTCCCGGCTGGTGGTCATGACTTGGCAAATCCGATTACCAATCTGACAGCTGGAGAAAAGACCTTCCCGGCGGGAAGGCGCGAATTTCGAAATTCCCTAATTGCTTAATGACTTGGCGGGAAATCAATTCCCAGCTTCCATTCGCAGCTACTGTTGCTACCCCCTTTTCGAAATTAGCCGAGGCTAATGATCTCCGAGGTGAGGAGCTGCTAATATGATTTCTAGTCAGAAGTCAGATGGTACGACCTAGTTAGTTTACCTTCTGCGATCGAAGGAAAACAATTTACGCAAAACTTACTCTGAATCACGTCTGGCAAAAGTGTTCAACTAACGCGAGAGCTGCTTTAAAACGAATTTGCAGCTGTCCCGATGATTCATCACCTTTTCGCGGCCCCCCGCGCGCCGTTGAGCACCTTCGCTCCTACTCTCTTCTATAGGGACTTTGAGGTGGCGACGGGGTAGTTCAGTGGAAAAATTCTGCTCTTTTGTAAATAAAATATACGAGCTGACAGTGTGTACTGTTGGCGACAAACTGAGATATAGGCTTTGTTGAGGGGTTTGTTTCGCAAAGAGGCGTGTGTTTTTAAGGTTGTGTTTGGTTTTACGTAGACGCCCTTGTTTGGATTGGCGTTTCGACAAAAGTTCATTTTTATCAATCTATTAACTATTTGTTTTATCCTTCAAAAGCTCAACATAACGTGAGGTTCATATAGACGCCCTTGCTTACAATGGCATAGTAGGTTAGACGCCCTTGTTCAGATTGGAGATCATTTTCAGGGCGACTTTGTTCACATTCTTACAGTAGGGTAGACGTCCTTGTTCAGATTAGTGCTTCTCAACTGAGAAGATACCACCCTCAAACAATGGACCGCCCAAAGGGTTCCACGAATCCCAACGACATTACCCTCGAACAAGGGCGTCACGTAAAGTCACAGATGATCGCGACGAACATTAACAAAATCAAAATGGCTTTCGCCAGCTCCATTTCGAGATCAGAACTGCGGGACCACCCCTGACCAGAACGTTGCGTTAGGATCGCGAGTAATTAGCGATTCCAGTGGTGTGTGGAACGTCTGCTGCTGGCCGAGAATGGCAGTTCAGCAATAAAGCTTCGAAAGAAAAATAGCTAGGCCCGGCTAACGCCGGCAAGCAAGCTCGCAAGAAATGTGTTTACAGTAGCGGCCAACTGCCGAACGTTTGTTTTTCGTTGGGCTTTACGATTGCAAGGGATCCACTAAGAACTAATTTATGTTTGGGTAATCTATAAATTTAGTCAATCCAATATGATTCAACGCGAATTTGTCAGCTATTAAGTTTCACGACCTGGTCACGCCAAGTTTAATGGCGTTTGAAATTAGATCCAAGGGGTTGAACCTTGAAAGTTTGTCTAATCCGAACTCCAGACAATGCGCGCGAGGGTGTTTGTGTTGAGGTTTCCTTCGTTAATGGCCAATAATTGCTCGGGTAGTTGTGGTTGTCGTGGGGCACGCAAAGAGAAAGGGATCGTGCCCGTAACCGACACAGGTAGGGCGGCAAATAGTTACTATCAGTAATTAATGTTAATGGCCACGGAGAACTATGCGCAAGCGCCTGGTCTCGGCTATCTAAAATGATCTGAACCCGCCGAAGTACTCCATAACCAGTAAAAGGTGTGAACCCCTTGGGGAGATCACATTACCGGGCTTGAAGTCACACTTCGAAAAGATCCCATGGCGCAGTCCATAACTAGTTCAAGTACCTCGCCCCAGCGAAACCCAGCTACGCTGAACATTGTAACAAAACTGCAACTCGATGCAAAAAATAAAAAATAAATAAACCATCAACGAGCCTACCAACTTCAGGTGAGGTAATCTAAAGCATCTCTTTCTCGCGCTGCGTTCACCAACAGTCTACTCAGCAAAAAAAAAAGTGAAGTTGCAAGGTTGGGTTGGGCCCACCTAAGTAAATAAAAGGGCACAACGCCACAACGTTACACGCTGAGTTGGGGGTTTGGACACGTCAAAATCTGACCCTCTTGGAGTAGATTAGAATCAACCTCATTAGCTCGCAGTGGGATGTACGGACTTGAGTGCTGCAATACCGCACCTACGTTACACAACCTGTCACCACGAACAAATTACGTCAAATAATGCGAAAGTGTTCTCGGCGGATGCACCTGAGCTAACAGCAGCTATCCCGGAAGGTAAACAAAGATGCATGATGAATCAACGCTGGTTTACGCACGCTATCATCGTGGTCGCAATATGTAGAACTTTACAGCTGCGGGAAAATCCCTGACGATCATCAACATTGTCAATGGGGGGCAGAACAAGAGAACGTTCAGATTGGTGGGATTTTTGCTCGGAGTGGAAGCACCGATTAAGGTCAATGCCGGAGATTGTTCTTGGTTGTGAAATATTTTTTCAGGAAAATCCGTCATGAATACAAAGATTTGCCTTCAAGCGGTTTCCGAGTGTTGATTCGCATTCAAACAACAAAGCGAAAATAATCGAAATTACATTCTGATAACAACAGTTTTTTTAAAGGCTGTTTGCAAAAACTTTTCAAAGTACGGCTACGAAATTGTTGAAAAAAAAAATCAGACTGAAAATGTCACTATGTCTTCGACCCCTTATGTCCCGGATTCAAAAAAATATAATCCAATCAAAGTGTAATCAAAATGACAAATTCCCAACCTGACGTGTATATCAAATTTCTTTGCCGGATTCCGTCGCTAACATAGATGACTTCAGGTAATTAACATTTAAATGTTTAGTTTTGGTGATTTTAGTATGCTATGAACATTTTGAATCCAAAGACATTCTAAAACCTACATTTTTATCGTTTCTTTAATCAAAAACGATTTTTTTTTTCTTGACTCGATCATAAATGGAAAATTACCCCTTTATCACAATAACTGGTAGTATCAAAATACAGCAGAGCAATTCTCTGAGATTTCGGTCTTTCTATTTTTTTGTTGTATTTTTTTAATCACGCCGAAATTTTTTCGGTGCCTTTGCGACGGCCAAAAAAACGATTTTGCATCATTAGTTTGTCCATATAACTTTCCATACAAATTTGGCTGTCCATAAAAAATGATATATGAAAATTCAAAAATCTGTATCTTTTGAAGGATTTTTTTAATCGATTTTGGATCTTAGGCAAAGTTGTAGGCATGAATAAGGACTACAAAAAAAAGTTGAAAAAATGTTACACGGTAAATTATTTTTTGTAGTTTTTCATTTCACTTTTTGTCACTAAAACTTGATTTGCAAAAAATTATTATCATTTTTTTTTTCAGATAAGTTTTAGGAGACATCAAATGCCAACTTTTCTCAAATTTCCAGAATGTGCAAAAAATCTTTGACCGAGTTATGAACTTTTGAAACAATACTGATTAAAAAAAAGAAATATTGATCGCAAAAAGCATTCAATATTACGCCCTTTTGAAATGTTGGTCTTGATTAAAAAATAAAATATTGTTTTCAAAAAGATCGGAAATTTCTCGAAAGTTTCATATTTTAACATTTAAAATCGGACCGTTAGTTGCTGAGATATCGACATTAGAAAATGGTGGGTTGTTTGGGTAAGACTTAAGGAGTTACATACTTGTAAATCGGCAAAAAAATTCAGAGGCTAGTTCGTGCACACGCTTATACTTTTTATAAAAATCTGTTTTCAGGGCATTAAAATATACATTGTCATATTTCAATAAAATGAATTTGAACATATTTGGTTGTATCTATGCCGAGATTAAAGTTTGAAGTTTAAAAAAAAAACAATAATTCGACCAAATCGGCTTAAAATTTTGGTGAAGACTCGTAAACTGGTTCCGTGTGCATGACGAAGGCCGATTTTCAAAAAGTTTATTTAAAAAAAAAATTAAAATATGTTTTATGTTTTTCATATAAAAAAAGCTTTTGATTTTTGTATTTTTTTTTAAAGCAAAATTGTTAAATCAAGCATCGTCATGCACACGGGATATGTCTTGGGAGTCTTCACCCGAAATTTCAGCCAATTTGGTCCATCTCATCTCAAGATATCGTGGCACCTGTAAATCAACTCGGTGTTAAGAGAAAACCGCTCACAAAGTTTGACAGTTCGCTTTACGCATGGCAACACTTTAAGCTTGAATCACCTTTTTAATGGATTTAATAAATTTTCTGGATTATGAAATGTTGTGATTTTCTACATGTATGTAACCCCTTAAAAAATATCAATTTTTCTGTTTTTAAATCTTTGCATGGCAATTTATCAGCAACTAATGGTCTTTTCAACAAAGTTCAAAAAAAATGTCAGCTTTTCAAAAATATTTTTTTCAAAAGTGGGCAAACATGGGCACTAATTTAAAAAAAAAACTGCTACTTTTTTTTTCAAAAAAAAAAACCTAAAAATGGCTCTAACTTGAAAACGGTGCTCTTTATCAAAATTTTACTTAAGTACTTTTTTTTATTGCAAATTTTTATTTTTTCGGTATTGATTCAAAAATTCATAACTCGGCCAAAGATTGTTTGCACATTCTGGAAATTTGGCTTTTGATGTCCCCTAAAACATGTAAGAAAATAAAAAAAATAAAAATATTGCAAATCAAGTTTTAGTGACAAAAAGTGAAATTAAAAATCACCAATCAGATTTTTACCGTGCATCATTTTTTTCAGTGATAGTCCTTATCCATCCCTACAACTTTGCCGAAGGCACCAAGAAAGTTTCAGTCGGATTAAAAAATATAAAAATTAAAATTCAAAGAAAAAACGATTTCGTAGAGAATTGCTCAGCAGGTAAAATACATTTCATCGCATATGACAAAACTTAGTTCTGTTAAATTCCTCGTTCCAACTTTAAGTTAAAGCAGACATTGTCGGGACAGGTTGGACCAGATTCTTATCTCTACCCCCGTGAGCTGCCGCGCTGGAAGAACCCGTTCTTTACGCTCGTAATCCTGATCCTAATTCCTCACCCAGCAGACGCACGCACGTCACAATTCGTCCCCAGAACGTTTCTGCTGTGTTGCGGTTCTGGTTATGTAAATCGCTCCCGCTCGATCTGAATGCTGTTCGATTCTACAACCTATAAGCTGACTCGGAGAACCGTTGTTTATTTATGCAAATTTCTACGGGCGCGCGCTGGTTTCCAGCGTGACGACAGCAGCGGCGCGACGATCCGATTCCAGCTCCCTCGCAGCTGATGCACGCTGATAGAAATCTACACGAAATCAGCGCGGACCTGCAAAACCGTGTCCGATTTCAACCGAACACTCACAGTCGCTGTTGATTTTGCAGGTTTGTGTGGTACAAAGCTCCACTCAAAGTGTTGTTTGCTACTGGAACTCTGGAGCACTCCCCTTTGGCAGCGAACTACCTAGCTTCGCAGTGAAGTCTCGCTCACAGCGACAAACCAAGCGCCGTTTCGTCAGCCGCGGCCTGAATCTGTTCCAAGGTCAACGAATCGCGCGATTGTATGTTAAGTTTTTCCAGCCAAACGCCAGGCAGTTGCATTTTCGTGAGCATCGGGGAGTGTTTTGTTTGAAGCTCACTCACACTAACGTGCTGTACCATTGTTCACGGGCGCTTGAACACTCGATCAATTGATGGGGGTTGTGAAGCGGTAGCGGTGGTAGTCTGCCAATAACTGGACAGCAAGCAACACTTCAAGTTGGAGAACGCCAATCGACTCTGTACCCTACAAAGTTTGGTGGGAACTTGCGGCTTTTCAAAGGCCAATTTCCTCCAATATTCTTCGCACTTTTGAAGTAGTTGTGAGTGTGTGCGTTTTAGCACTTTACGCCTCGTTGCGCACCACACACGACTGTTGTGGCTGTGGTGATGATACCGAAAATTTTTGCCTAATTATAATCCTGTTTTCGGTCGGACAAAAGTTTTTACGGCCAATAAAAAGCTAATCGATCACAGCGCAACTCGGTGGCCCCCGACAGTTTCGACGGGTGGTGAAATGTGAGCTGGTTGGGGTGCTGGACGCGTGACACACACTAACACCATGATCAGAAGGGGGCGTGACCCTTTTGAAATTTTGATTGAATTTATGGATCTTTTTATACAATTTTATTTGACGGTTGATCTGCAATAGAGTAAACATCGAAGATGGAAGTTGTGTTTGCCGGATACTGTGAAAGAATCGAGTTTCACAGATTTTACAGGGAAAGGAGGATACGTGGACATACCGTACCAAACGCTACGATTTTCAATTGTTTATGCAAGTATTTTTGAAAATAAGCTTCCCGGGCAGACGGTAATAACAAAATATGTGCCAATACTGTTAAAATAACAGAAAATGTTATGGATTCTTCTTGAAAAATCCATTTCTGAATAAGAGTTTATTAACAGTTTATGTTATAATAACAATATTTCTTATTGGTCTGATATTGGTCGAAAGCCAAAACAACTTTGAAATAACATTTTTTGTTATGGAAGAATACTTCCAACTGTTATTGGGATGATCGGATTAGTTGTTAAAGTAACAAAAAATAATAACAAAGATTTGTCCGAAGAATAACTAAATAACTATTAGTCTTTTCTTTCAATAACAATCCAATAACACAAAATTCATAACGACGAATAACACATCTTTTTATAAATAACGTAAAATGTTATTGGCCCAGTATTTTCAAATATCAAAAAATTTTATTCTAACGTTATTTCCGTCTGCTCGGGTTCACAGCTCGTTTTAGGCAGAAGTCGGAGTTGTTATCGTTGGGAGTCGGAATTAAAATCCGTGCATCAATCATGGCGTTGAGTCCTTTTGATGAACTGAAATCAAATTCGGGGTTGCCCGAGCAGACGCGGACAAGGAACTTGGGAAGGTCAGTTTTTGATATTGTGAGAAGATCGAAATATGTTATTGGGATGATCGGATTAATTGTTAAAATAACAAAAATCAATAACAAATATTTGTTCGAAGAATAACTTAAACTGTTATTATGTCGTTATTGGAATAATAAACCAATAACACAGAAGGAATCCTGAAGGAATAACTAGATTTGTTATTTTGTGCGGAGAGGTTGAGCAGCATAATAACAAAAATTGTTATTGAACTTGTATGTCTCCATAACAAAAAAGTTTTTGTTTTGGTTTATTTGTAATTTGCAAATAAACCTGCAGTTGCCATAACTCCTCTGTACTAGTCAGGGCTGCAGAGTCGGGTACCTCCAAGCGACTTTGAATCCATACTTTGAAGACAACGCCGACTCTGGATGCAGGATATGACGTCAAAGACGACTTCAGCTCTCCAAAAATACCCGACTTCACAGATTCCGACTCCAAGTAAAAGTTGTTGAAAATTTGCTGAATCCGATGCAGTCTCCAAGGTCTCACTCCAGCTTGAACTTCAACGTCAGCTCTGACTTCCTGGCTCTGTGAAAATAATAACAGTTTTTTTTATTCACACTTCAAAAATTCTCAATTAATGAATCAATTCCGTTAGGGAATATAACAAAATTAAAAAAAATGAACTCTCAAAAGTTAATTTTATCGGATTAATTTTAGCTTGAAACCCCATTTCATGGTGAAATAAATGACCCCGATGAAATTGGTCAAAATTATTTCATAGTTCTAGTCAATTTTAGTAAAATCCCTTGGGAAGTATATCAAATAATTTAAAAAATCAGCTTTCAAAATTTCAACTTTTTAGAATAATTTTAGCTTGAGGACCCCATTTCATGGCTAAAATAATGACCCCGAAGAAAATGGTCAAAATTATCCCATTGTTCTAGTCAATATTAGTAAAGTCCCTCAGGCGGTATATCAAATAATAAAAAAAAAATGAACTCTCAAAATTTCAACTTTTAAGAATAATTTTAGCTTCAGGACCCCATATCATGGCTAAAATAATGACCCCGACGAAAATGGTCAAAATTATCCCATTGTTCTAGCCTGTTTTAGCAAAGTCCCTTAGGGGGTATATCAAATAATTAAAAAATCAACTTTCAAAATTTCAAATTTTTAGAATAATTTTAGCTTTAGGACCCCATTTAATAAATAAGCCAAAATAATGACTCCGACGAAAATAATCAAAATAATCCCATAGTTCTATCCAATTTTAACAAAGTCCCTTAGGGAGTATATCAAATAATCAAAAAAATCAACTCTCAAAATTTCAGCTTTTTAGAACAATTTTAGCTTAAGGACCCTATTTCATGGTCAAAATAATAACCCCGACGAAATTGGACAAAATTATCCCAGAGATCTAAACATATTCAACAAAAGAAAAAAATAATAACAGATTGTGTTATGGACACTTAAAAACTTTTCCATTTGTGCGATTTATGGTTATTTTATTTCTAAGTCAGAAAACCATACGAATAACAAATCTTGTTTTTAGGAGATTTTTTGAAATGTATAACATTTCCTCTTATTAGCGTGTTATTAAACATTTTCAATATAACATCACTTCAATAACAAATCTTGTTATTTTATCAGAAACTGTTATTATTTTTTTCTTCTTGAAGTTGAAGTTCAGGATAAAATAATGACACTTTTTGTTATTATAACAGGATTTGTTATTGAAATATTATTAATTTTGTTATTGGCGACTACTCTTGAGTGGTCAAAAATTTCCTTATTTTTAGAGACCTGAACTCTGAACAATTAGGTTGGTTGGCTTCAACGTTCAGCGGTTTTCTGAGACAAAGCCAAACTCCGGGCTCAACCATCCCCCAGCCTTTACTTTTCAAGATCACTCGCGGCTAGACATGAACGCCTCTCCGCTCGTCATCTCGATGTTCTATATAACTAATAAACCGAGGTGTTTATAGTTCACCTAATGCAAAAAAAAAACGCATAGCGTTAGACCGCAAACTTCGAGAACCAACGACGAGCACACACACACAACCATGCTGAAACCTCTGTATTTGTGCAACACACTCCTTGGCTGTGGCCACACTGCAGCAGAGGTCGCACCTGCGGAGTGGTCCCCGCTGCACTATTCACCGAGTGTGCAATAGTCGTGAGCGCGCACACGCTCTTCACGCGGCGTGGCCAACCAGAAGAATACTAAGCAGTCTGCGCCGCCGGTCAGCATGAGGGCACACACGAGTTTGCCATAAAACACCCCGGCCGAGTGGGGGTCTCTCGGTCGAGTTGAAAGTAAAACCATGTACAGCGCGAACGCGGTGGGTTCGAAATGTGGAGTTAGAATGTATAAAAAAAACTTTTGAGATTTGAGTTTCAACGCTCACGAAGAGAATAGCGGAGTTCCAAATTAAACTGTTTTAATTTAATTGAAAAAATATATAGTTCTGGACCACCGTGCCGTGAGGGTAGTACTCTATGCTTGCAGCCATCAGGTCTCTCGACCAGAGCGCAGCAAAGTGACAGCTTTATGTAGCGGCGACGCGGCCATCAACGGCTGTTAACATAGAAACAGTCGTCGTCGTCGTCGGCGGTAAACTTCAGCAATTGAGGGCAACTTGCGCGTACTTGGTCCGTGGCAGTTCCAAATTATTCACGGCTACTAGCTACCGGTGCCGCCGGTCTTGAAACTACCGAAAAAAAAACGGTCAATTATTTCGAGCCATTGCAGCCGTCCAAGCGCCAGCTTGAAAACTCTACTATACCGATAGCGCGTCGCCTGTATTGGTGAGCTTCAATCGCGCGGCGTTCATCAATCGGCAAATAGTGCGGGGGTCTGTTGTGTACTTGGCCATTGGCCAGGCCAGGCCGGACGACGCGGTGGTATGCTCTTTGCAAAAATTATGTAAACATGGCGTTCCTCTCCGCACTCGACACCTCACTCGGATCGGGTGGTTGATGTTGTGTGTGTGTGCTGAAGAACGCAAAAAGTTCACACAGGTGGGAAATGACCGCGAGCAGACATGTGTTAATGCACCAGATCGTAGCGAAGCAGCAGTTTTGTTCCGAAGCGATTGTGGTAGAGGCTGATTTAAATTTAAATGGTCAAAGCAATGGAATTTTGAAGAATTCAAAATATTTACTTTTTAAGACATGTGTTAATGCACCAGATCGTAGCGAAGCAGCAGTTTTGTTCCGAAGCGATTGTGGTAGAGGCTGATTTAAATTTAAATGGTCAAAGCAATGGAATTTTGAAGAATTCAAAATATTTACTCCATTTAATTGAAAAAAAAACGGATTTCTGATCTGTCGAGTAAACATGGTTTATTTTCAGTCTTCACCTTAAACTGTGAATCTAAATGTTTATTTCTCTAAACAATGTAATGGCGAATTTTTAAACAGTTTGTTTATTACATTGAAAATCGTTCCAATAAATACGAGGGTTGAGAATAGTCAACTTTACCTGAATTATAGACGCTTTTGTTGACGCTCACAAAACATATTTTTTCCTACTTGTTTTTCTACACCAATCACATCACAGTTTTCCAATTACGCTTAGTAAACTGTTTTTTTAGCTGAAATTGCATATTGTTATTTTTTAATTAAGTATCGTTAAAATAAACTATTTTTAACACGTTTTTCACAAAAATATGATTTTTCCAATGTTACTGTAATTGTTAAGCATTTTTTTTTTCATGTTCAAAGTTTTTTGCCTTTCTTAAAAAAGAAAGGTTTAAGGTTTGCTTTTGGAAAAACGCTTTTCTCAGAAATCTGGCCCGAAACCCGGAACTCAAAGTGTGATTTTTGAGAGCTCTTTTTCTGAAATACCGCTCCTAAAAAATTGTGTCATTTGTGTCATCATTGGAAAACCGCTCGTAAAACTCTCCATTTGTATAAGTCAGATTTGTAGCCGTGGGGTCGGAGACGAACATTTTATTTTACAATTCACAATTTTCGACCAATAAATGTGGTCAAAGCCATTTTTAGAGGTATTTTTTGGACAATTTTACAGATTACACTATCAAATAAAAAGAATTCAGTTTCAGACAATAATCCATTAGAAAAAATGCGCCATAAACTGCTTGGGCACAAAATTTGAAGCTTTTCCAAAATGTAATTCCAAAGATATAGCCATATTAGTGTTTTTCGTCTTGTTTTTACCCTATTTTTTCCCCTTTAAATTTTTGGTTTTATACAGAATCATATACTGAACATCAAATTCGAAGTCCCGGCTCGTCAAATCGAAGCATAAACGCCAGCACATTTAAGCTTGCGCGTGAAAATGTTCTTTCTGGCTTCTCATAATAGATCGACAAAGTGCAATAGCGATACATATTTTTTAAGTTAATCATAGACTAAAATTAAAGACTGAGTAACCTTTATTTTTTCTGATAATGTCAATCCAATATGTTTTTCCTAATTAAATTTAAATATTTTGTGATCCATAATGTACCTCTGAAATTTAAAAAAATGTCATTTGAGGTTTAGCCTAAAAATATTTGAAGCTTTAGGTCAAATTCTCACTGGGTGGTATCATTTTGTTTCTAAAAAAATAATTGCACCAATATATTTGTCGGAGTTTCATCATTTTGTAAGAAAGGCTGTATTTCACCTCTGGTGATATTAAATCGGGTTTTTTTTATTTTTTCTTTACTGCGCAACTCTCTATTTTTGTGTCTTAAAAGAGTGGCTTTTTTTCCTCAATTATTGTCATCAACTTTGGTTTGCCTATTTTCCCAAAATTGCTAATTTTTGCTAGAACTGAAGATTCTAACAATGCGAAATAAATATCACTTTTTTAGGCTTCATCCATAAAGTACGTAACCCTAAAATTAATTGAAGATTTCCAGGATACTCGATCTTGTTCTGCCCGTCCCCAGTCAATGACAATGTTGGCCGCCTTTTACTCTCTACTGCCCAAAATTTTTTCGAAAGTTTCAATTTTTCCGTGTTTTGAAGCTTTTTTTGAGAAACATTTGTACTACGAAAAACTTGACTTCTCTTGTTTTAGTTTTTTTTTCTTGTTTCATTTTTAGTATTTTTAGTTGCATTCATCATGTTCAGTTTATGTTAGTTTTTCATAGTATTAGGCTTATTCTTCCACCTCCTATCATAATCTTTTGCTTTATTAGTTGTTTTTCATCATGTTTTTACAGCTTTTTTTGTTTTTTGCTTTTTTCACATTTTCTAAATTGATAGAAACATGCATAGAGTCATTTAAAAAATTACTGCATACTTATTCTACAACACATATAGGATATGTTAGTGAAAAACACGGCCAAAGTTGACCCCAGAAAAAAAAATCATTTTTAAAACATATAACAGCAATGTCACATATAACAATTTAATCTTCCAAGCCTTAAATTTGCCTAAAATTTAATGAGTTTTTCTCTCCAATGCTTTTTAAATATCAAAAATTTGTTGAAAAATGGAATTTTGGCGTATTTTTAAAAACCTTATGAATATGAAAAGCAGGATCAATATAGCGTCTTGACCGCATCAAAGAGTTTTTAGTGTAAAATCAATTCAGTGTAATTTTCAAAAAATACAGTACAAAAAAAATACTCAAAAATTCATTATTTGCAATATGAGTTTTCAAAACAGAAAACAGGGCGAAATTTTGGATACATTTCACAGCATTTATGTTTTTTTTGCGTAAAATAGTGACATTTTTTAAAATATTTTTTTTGCCAACATCATGGATTTTTTGGAAGATTCTTTTCTACATCGTAATTTTTAGTGCAAATCACAGAATACAGTTTTTCAGCACTATTTTTTTTTATAGTTTGTAAAATTGTGATTTCATTTTCACAAAACTAGTTTTTTTTCAAATGCTGTATTTTAAAATAAAAAAAATAAATTTAGAATTTAGATATTTTACACAGAAAACTTTGCAGTAAAATAATCGTCTGTGGGGGAAAGTTCCGTACCGCAAATTATAAAAAAAAGTTAAGATATATATTTAGCGCATATTTTAATTTTTCACAGTGTGAAATTCACACTGAAATGACGTACTGAAACTCTATAAAAATTAGAAAAAAATGAAATTTGAATTCAGTCCAGGCTCGATTATTCAAGGATCCTATTATTCGACTATCCGATGGTTTGTATGGGACTTTGAAAAACCAAATCATGAACAAAAAAAAATGTCTTGTTTTTTTTTATTTTCTCACTTTTACATCAAATACGAGTTCTGCTACCCCATTTTGGTAAAAATTTGAATGGTTGATTGATGATCAAATTACCAATTGCATTTTTTTAAATTTCACCGCCACCATTTTGAATTTAATAATTCTAAATCATTTTAAAGTTGTTGAGAGGTCATACTGGAGCTAGACAACAAATTAATATTTTTTCAAGATTCGATTATGTGAAGTGACATTTTTTTAAGTTCTTCAGATAATCGAGATTGTATTAAATGTTTCATTGCTTGATTTTTATATGTTATAAACAAAAGTGCTTCAATAATTTTCCGTTTTGCTCTTATCATTGCTAATATAGTTGATAAACCTTTTCCGGTACAAATTTAGTTAATTTCCGCAACATTTCGCTTTCATTTCAACGACCTTGGTTTGCTTGTAAATAACACAAACACAACGCAAAGCTACTCGTTACTTCCTCTCTTCCTAAACTTCTTCCGAAACTTTACTGTTCAACACCCGTTCCGTGTTGTTTTTTTCCCACTCCTAATCAGATTGAAGATATCTTGCGAAGCTTCAGGCAGCGACGACGCGCGCCTTGTAACAAACAGCTACATACCTTGTCTAACTCGCACTTGTCGTAAACAAGTCCCCGCGATAGCCACGTATTCGCAGCATTTGCGCAAAGATTACAGGCCCATAAATAGCCACCAGTTTATGGTCGATAGAACACAATGTAATTTCTTCTGATTTCAACTGCTGTGCTTCTCCAAAGTATTTCAAGACCAGCTCCAGTTGCAGCACGCCAATTTATGACTCCATTGAGAAGGGGGTGGTATCAGGGTTTCGTCGATTAGCATAAACTTTAACTTGGTCAATGCAAGAATTTTCTCTTTTCAAGTTACGGCTGCCAATTAGCCGAATCTTGAACGCCAATGAACTGTCCAAGTTTCTGCAGCGTTGCGTGCGCTTTGAGGAAGTGTGTGGCTATCGTGCCCGAAATGCATCAGCAGCTGATCCGAACCAACAGTTCGGAATACGTTTTAAAGGTATCGTATCGTTTGTGTAGATGTCCGGCGACCAAGACTTGGGGAGACCGGCTGGTCGTCGCAGGGTGTTTACGAGTTACGAGCACGTCCGCGCAGCTCATTAAGTAATTACCGGCGTTTCTCAAGGATGGCTTGGCCGACGAGCACCCGAAAGAGTGTCTTCTAGCTGGAGCTGTTGTTGAGGTTGAAGTCGCGCGAGTTCACGCCGGATAGCGCGCAAGAATGTGTCCGTCGACCGATCGATTTGATTGGGCCGCGTTCAAGCACAAAACGGTTGCCGATTGAGTCGTTTAGATGTCCGTGAACGGCCCTCGCGCGTGTGTGTGTGTGTGGGTGTGTGTTTGGGCTGCTATTCGCGACCATAAGCCACTTAAGCCAATTTAGGAGGCGTTGGTCACGGGTTGGTCGAGTTCAACAGCTGACCGACCTCTGCCCTGATGTTTGATGAGAGCTTGTTGAGGGTGTCGTGACTTAAAGTTGCAGTTTTCAAGGGTGACCTACAAAACGGCAGTAGCTGTCACGCGCTATCTGAAATTGGTATTAGCAATAGATTACAGAGTCCTTTGATGTAAATGGATTTTTTTTGCAGAGGATCCAAATATCTTTATAATGATTTACGATTACTCAATTACGACTATCAGCATGGTTCAGAAGGCGTTTCGACCTCATTTCAATAATCTTCGACTGTCAACGATTACGAGGTCACTCGCAAATGTTGGCCATTTCTCCAAAAAAACTACCCAATCGCGGCGTCGAACGAGCCCCTACGTGGTTCCGAAAAACGCTCCTTTTTCATCGTTCGACCTAAAAAATCCAAACTGGAACTCACTGTTAGCCCCATCTCCGGCGAACAAGTGCGTAGGATTTTCGCCAAGGCAAGCAAACCAGCCAGCCACCTCGCGCAGAATCTATTAATCATTCCCGATCGTTGTGGCGTCGGTCGTCGCCATTAGGCCCCCTAACAATAATAATAAACAAGCGCAAATCGCTTCACACCACATTACGTAACCTCAATTACGTGATTCCCGAGAAACTTTGGGTCCAGCGGTACTCGCTCGGTTTCCTTCTAAAGGTACCAACAGCAAATCTTGACCCGGCCTGACCTGAATAATCTCGGCCAGAGAGGAAAGGGGAGGTCGGACAAAAGACATCGATGAGCGCGCGCGCCCTGGCGACGAACCTTCTTCTCGCGGTTTTGGCAAATTTGCTGCGGCCTGACCCCGCCAAGAAAAGGGGGGCATCATTTTGGCGCAGAGATTCAAGAAGTGGTGGAGAAAATTTGCCAACATCGTTTTTTTTTTTGCGCTCGTCAATCAATTGACGCCTTTGGCGATGCGATCAGCTTGTTTTTTTTTATTGTGGAAAAAATTTTTGACCTTCATGAATCCATGGATTTTTTTTTGGCAAACTGCGCAGTAAAATAAACCATGGTAATATTACATTTTGCTGTTTTGGCAAAAAAATGTAAATTTTACATCTTTCAAGTGTAATTTTACAAATTCCTCAAAAATTTACGTAAAATTGATGGTTTTGAAGTTCTGGAAAAAAATCGAAATTTACATCTTTTACGTGTAATTTTATGAAATTCGCAAAAATGACGTAAAAATACATTTAAAAAATAATAATTATTCCTGAAGTGGCGGAATGCGATCAGATTGGTTTTTTATTTGCAAGCCCTCACAGTAAAATAAGCTATGGTAATATTACATCGAAGAATATTACCAGATGTTGATATTGTTGTTTTGGCAAAAACAAATGTAAATTTACATCTTTCACGTGTAATTTTACAAATTCCTCAAAAAATTACGTAAAATTGTTGATTTTGATGTTCTGGAAAAAATGAAAATTTACATATTTTACGTGTAATTTTACGAATTCCGCAAAAATGACGAAAAATTACATCAAAAAGAGATAATATTTTTTCCTGAAGAAGTGGCGGAATGCACTGCGATCAGATTGGTTTTTTTTATTTGCAAGCCCTCACAGTAAAATAAGCTATGGCAATATTACATCCAAGAATATTACCAGATGTTGATTTTGTTGTTTTGGCAAAAAATGAAAATTTACATTTTTTACGAGTAATTTTACAGATTCCTCAAATATTTACGTAAATTTTTTGATTTTGTTGTTTTGGCAAAACATGTAAATTTACATCTTTGACGTGTAATTTTACAAATTTCGCAAAAAATTACGTAAAATTACGTCAAAAAGAGATAATATTTTTTCGGAATGCAATCAGCTTGGTTTTTTATTTGCAAGCCCTCACAGTAAAATATACCATGGTAATATAACATCGAAGAATGTTATCAGATGTTGATTTTGTTGTTTTGGCAAAAAAAAAATTATATCTTTTACGTGTAATTTTAAGAATTGCACAAAAATGACGTAAAAAATCATTAGATAGAGGTAATATTCATTCCTTATATTTTTGAACCATTCAAAATCAATATTTTTTGCTTCGAGCATTGCATAGCCAATCTATTGTCTTACGGAACTTTTAAAATTGTGCCCATCAGGAATTTGAAGGGTTCATATTTAGGCTTTTTTATCCGGCATAATTTAGCGGATTTGAAGCAATTAGGCAACTATTGTGTGTGTGTTTACTTCACTTTGTGTGTGTGTGTGAGAGGCAGACTTCCTGCTCATTTCAGTCTTCTTCCGCTGTAATTAGCTAATTTGTTACGTGAAGCTTTTTGTGGGAATAGCTAACAGTAAATTTTGAAACTTAAGTTGAACATCCGGCTTGGGTTCAGACAAGATTGTGTTATGAATTCTATAACTTATTTGGGAAGATACTTTAAATTAGTTTGAGTGAAATTCGTGAAATGAATTCATGTTGAAAACTTGCTTATTTTCAGTACACAATGGCAAACCAACACAAAATTTCTGTGAGTCATATTATTAACATTTTTTCGCAATCTGTCAATGTTATTTCCGCAATCGGAAGTGGCTTTAATTGTGCAAATTTGTTCTACATTTCTATACATAAAATTGAGCACGCAAAAAAAATCAACAAAAAAGGCACATCCTCCAATTGCAACAAAGTTGATGCCGTGCAGCCATGTTCCGAACCACACAGCCATTAGGCACACCAAATTACCCCAAAAAACCATGGTCATCCGGGTCGCAAACCGACCACAATTCTGCAAAGCTACCGTTTTTTTTCTGTGTGTGCGATATTCTGACATCACCCCCACCCATTGTCGAAACCGCCCATTAGTCACGTCAAATTATCTAAACGAAAACCTCCTCACGCACACACAAACGTTCCACCTATCTATCATTGATCGTATTATTCAAAGCCATGCAAACTCAAGTTCTGTTACAAAAAAATATTGCGAAAAGCTCCCCCCATTGTGATGTGTTTTTGCCACGGTTTTCAGCCCCAGCGAACGACCGTTTTGGAAAAATCGTCGTTCTAAAGCGAATCTCCCCCCGACTTTCCCAACGTTTAGGTAGATTTCAACGGTAGCGGTTACACGAATCAAGCGACGAACCTGAAAATCCTTTGTGTGTTGTGATTTCACCCCCGTCTTGCCATTAGAAGTTGATGAAGAAGTGACGACGCCGACGACGTCGGAAGATCAGGAAGAAGAAGAAAAAGTGCAAAGAGTGTGAGTGTGTGTGCGTGTGTGTAATTTATTGCCTATTGAAAGGTGCGCGCTGATCGTTTTGTGTGATAGTAAATTATTTATTTAACTTACCTGGTAAGAGTTGGTCCCCAATGTGACTGTGCGTTAGAGTCGACTCGGTACGTGATAGAATCTGTTGGTTGAGCGATGTCGTCGACGATGCCCGTGGTGTGGTGCACCGATCCGAACTCGTCCGGGAAGCGGCAACCGTTCGCGTTGCAGGGCATCCAGCTCCAGGGGAACATCACCGAGAAGCATGTGCTGGCGATGAAGGAACTCATCAGTGCGGCGTCCGAGGGCCGCTTGCTGCTGCCCAGTGACGGTGCCATTGTCCTGCTGGACTGTGGCCTCAGCATCGGGTCCATGGTGATCGAGGGCAAAGCTGGCCGGGAGGTGGCGGCGGAGGTTGGCAATCATAAATCAATTCTGCCGGCCGTTCCCGAGGTCGGTGCCCCAGGCAGTAATTGCCCGGATCATAACAATGCTAGCGGGGAAGACGGCGATAGAAGCGTTGAGGGCAGCAAGGTCGTCGACGAGGATGACGTCAGAGAGGACGCGTTCCTGACCGAGCTCGAACAGGAGGAGGGAAAACCTCCAGATCTGTGTGGGCTGGAGGGTGGTGGCGGTGGTGAGGTCCTGTACGAGTTTCTGTGCTGTGCCAAGTGTATGAACGATCCCACGTCCAGTTGTTTTAATCCGCCCAGTCATCGTAGTCGTAGTTTAAATTCGCTCAACAACAAATCGCAGCTGTTGTCTCGATTCCTTAATGGACGGGCCAAGGCGCGCCTCTACTGTGATCCCCTGTACAACATCTCCAACCGGTACTTCAAACGGTTGGCCAACCACAAGGGCAGCAAGAGCCGGCAGCCGGACGCCCGCCGGAACGTAATCCGCAAGGCTTCGATCCGAAGTGACCGCTCGGCGGGCGGCAAGGTGGTCAAAAAAAGCTCCGAAAACATCCCGATCTACGCCACCGTCAACAAGAAGATGAAACTGCGCACGCGGCTCGAAGCCCTCCGGCGGCAGAACATCGACGCGGACGCGCTGGCACTGCAAATTGCCCTGGACGGCCAGCAGATGATCAAGCGATCGTCGGATATTATCAATCAATCATCGACTGCGCCCGCCGCAGCACCACCCTCCCAACAGCAGCCATACAATAGTTCCAGTAGGAAAACTAGTTTCGATTCAACCTGCACCGTGAGTTCAATGGATTCGGGCTTTATCGATCAGCAGCAGCGCCAGCAGCTCCAACAGCTCCAGCAACAACTGCAGCAACAGCAGCCAATAACTGTACATTCGAGTCCCCGCGCAGAACGAGCTGACCGAGGGGAAAGTCCGAAAAAATCGGAAGAATCCCTCGCGAGGACGCCATACGACGACGGTCTGAACGAACTGTCCAAGCTGCAGATCAAGGAGTGTCTGGTGACGCAGTCACGAAACCGCCGAAAATCGTATGAAGAGTTCAAGTCCCTCTTCCGGCAGCAGCAACAACAGCAAACCGAGTGCCGCAGCCGGCTGTCCGTGGTGAACGAGAAGGATCCCGGCGCCACAAACGTTAGAAGCAGTAGCGTTAGCAGCAACGTTAGCATAAAAACGCGACGAAAGTCTTACGAAGAATTCAAAGCTTTAGTCAAAATTTGTGATAGTAGCGTTAGTAACTTAAAGCCCACGTCCGAGGAGGACGAGGCCGAGGCGGAGAAGCAGCAGCACGGCAAATCTTCGACGACCGTCGTCGGAGGGCTGTTCAAAATGAAGCGCAAGAACTCGCGCCGTCTCAGCCTGAAGAAGCTGAAGATGAACGATAAGGCTGACCAGCACGGAACGGCGGAACCTGCCGCCGCCGCTTCCGTCCCAGCATCAGTGATTAGCAATAGCGTTAGTAAGACCGCCGAAGACGGCGGTCACGTTAAGAGTAGCACAATCTACGACATTCTCCGGAATCGGGGCAAATCCGCGGAGCGCAAGGACTCGACGGCGTCGGCCGGGCGGGAGTTGACGTCGAAGGAGGAGATTTACCGCAAAAACTACAAAATTTACGACAAATTGCTCTCGTACGGCAGTAAGGCGTACAAAAAGTATGACAAGTACATGACGTACGGAACGATCTACGAAATCCTGCACCGCAAGTCGGACGCCGCCGAAGACGTCTTTCTGCGCAAACGAGCTCTCTCGGAGAAGTTCGCCAAGCGAAAGCACAGCGTCAACTCGCACTACAGCTCGCTCAAGCTGGGCACCATCTACGACATACTACAGGGTAAACAGTTCAACGCTCTCGAATCCGGTACCAGTGATCAATCCCTGAACAGTAGCAGTAGCAAAGAGGCAGAACCCAACGCAAGTAGCAACGCAAACACCCTATCAACGATCTACGACATCATCCACAAGAAGGCCGATTCGCCCAAGCAGCAAACCCGGAATCGCTTCCTGGTGAAGAAGATAACCGAAGAAGAGTTCATCAAAGGCAACGAAAACAATCGCAACGAGTCCAACGCTACGGCCACCACCGTACCAGAAGACACCACCCCGAAGCATACCCCACCATCCCCAGACTACACGACGCCCAAACCGGTAGATGCGTCCAAGAAACCAACCCGGGCCCGTCGATTCTCCAACATCCTCTCGTACAGCCCACGCCATACGCACACGGACCACTCCGAATCCGCCAAGCTATCAACCGGTAGCGCCACCCGCCTGAAACAAATCGCCGCCAGTGACGAAGATCTGTACAAAAGTGCTGCCTCCAAGCAGAAGTCCTCCCACCGAGGTCGCACCACCGTCCACCCTGCCCAGTCCCCTCGCCCCTCCCAAGACGATGACCTGTACTCCCGCATCGGGAGGCTCCGCAAGTCCGCCACCGACTCCAGCACGCTCTGCTCCAAGATCGACGAAGTCGCCGAAGTACCGCGGAACCAGCCGGCCAAGCAGGAAAAACCCGACCGCCTACCCCAGCCCGGGCCGATCTTCAAGTCCAACTCGCTGGACATGCTCGCGCCGGCCAAGTTCGCCAAAAACCCGCGCTGGCACAAAGCTTCCGGCGCGAGCCCCATCCGTAAGCTTTCGCCGCTCGTAATGCCACGGAAGTCGCAGCCGCAGCCCAAGAAGAGCACGCGGCGGCTGTCGGAGTTTACCCGCGGCGAGTTCCTGAACGAAAAATTGTAAGTATAACCAGAGCTAAAAATAAAAATATAAAACCTGCCATCTCCTTATACCGCTAACTCCAAATTCGATCGCGTTGAACCAATTGCCCTAAAACGACTAATTACTGTTATTGCCAGGCGGTAGCTCTTGACCAAGTTGGCGCACGATCAACAAAGTAGTGCAAACAAATTTGCAACAAATCTCGCGCGCACTCTCTCTATTTAGCAAGTCGACACCGTCCGTTTTAGGTCGCCTTTACATAACTCGACGCCACGCGTACTGTGGTGGCACCGTTACTCGATGAACTCTCCCGAGAACGTCGTCCCAGAGGAGATATCTCGTGCAACGGGGGATGTAATTGGAGTTGGTTGAACCCTGGGGTTGTTCAAGGTCAAAGGCCCCGATGACGCTGGACGGCGACAACAACAAGAACGCCAAGGCGTTCAGCGGAAACGCCTTCTTATGTAACAACGCGAACTCAAGTGGACTCCGCGGAACATGTGTAGAACAAGGCTGTTCTAGGCGGCGGCCACTGCAGATCGTTGGCCTTGGCCGGGTCCGGTTCTTGCATAATCGTCGCCAAGAGTTGCGTGTCGTGCGATCTTGAAAGGGGAGTGTGGGGGGGGGGGACTCCCCGCGGGTATGTTCTACAAATTTGTTCTGATTGGATGCGGTGCGGCCCGTCGATATGAGTTATTGCCAGGGTTCTTGCCGTGGATGCGACGAGCGATCAGATGGGCATCGCGATTAACGAGGCATAAAAATAGCCATGAATTATAACCACATGGGCGTGGGGATGGTCAGGATCGTATCCAGAGATCGCTAGTTGGAGCACCTTGAATCGCTCTCTTGAGTGTCGAGAACTTATCATTACTGGCAGATTTGATCATCCCTAATCCGCCTAGTGTGTTACGGCACAATGCACGGATCTTCTCCGCACAGACCGTAACTACTATGTGTGCTACATAGCTTGAGTCCGGCCAAGAAGAGTGCATCCAGACCTAGCGGTCAACGTTTAATCGAGATATTGCATAATCGAGTCCGTCGTGGTTGCATCTTGCAGACTGCATCCATTTAGTCCGGCGAGATTGAGTGCATCTAGGTTCGAATTTGAAATTTCTCGTGACAAAAAGTGTCACTAGCCTCTTCCCAATATCAATTTGTATTCGAAAGTTTTACGACGAAGATTTGGTCTCGTGACCAACTGCGAGCTGAAACCAGTTACAGAGTGGCCCCCCCCTCTAGGAGATAGCTATGAAAATGCCAAATTAGAATAAAATTCCCATCAATTTCTACGGGCTCTCGAGGGTGGTATCGGTTTTATTGGTTGCTTTATTTGCATAATCACGAGATCTTGATTGTTGGAAGATGAGCTATCAATGGGCCATAAAACGCGGACGTTCCGTTGATAAGAATTGGCTTACATTTTGTACAACTAGATAGGTATTTTGTTTTATCTGCAGGAATAAAAACGGTAATGTAACATCTGGGAAGGAGTACATGTTTGATGTCAGAAAAAAATGTTTAATGTTACATCCGAAAATTTGTAATTTTACCACCTTTCTTATGTAATGTCACTTTTTCAGACCAAATTGATGTAAAATTACATCATAAAAGAGGTAATATTCAATCTTTTAAATTTACACAATTTTTAACTGTATTTTTGGCACCGGCCTCTTTTTTACGATTTTCTAGAAAACTTTCAAACTAAAATGAGCTATTGGCGAGATACAGCGATTTGACTGAAAAAAAGTTTGGCTTTGCGCTGCACTCTGTCCTATGAATTCAAATCCGAAATAAGTTTCTCACATATAAAAAACTTTGTTCAGTAAAATCGCTGTATCTTGCCAATAGTTAATTTTAGTTTGAGGTCTACATTGATTATTATGTAAAATTGTCCGGGGAATAGTATGGTGATAAAATAAAACAAACAAAAATATAAGGAATTGGTGAAAACTGAATTTTAATACTTAAAACGTTAAAATATAATATGAGTGGGGATTTAACGGTTAAAATTTTATTTTTATCGAATTCTTTGGACAATTTTCTATAAGATGCATCCTGTACAAAGTCTTTTGCTCAAATAGTTGCAAATTTATGATTAAAAGAAAAAAAAGTTTCAAGAAAATCGTCAAAAAAGAGGGAGGTGCCAAAAATAGAGGGATGGTCAAATCAGCACCAAACTTGAGATTTCTGTCGATAGATGAACACGATGAACGTTTCCTCCAAGTTTGGTCCAAATCGGTGAAGGTCGAGCCCAAAAGTGTAACCAGTTGACCTGGAATGACCCCTATTATATTTTTCCTAATTCCGTTTTGAAAATACCTGCTTTTAGTGTCATTCTTGTACGAAAAAAGTGGCCTACTTGTCATCACCAAAAATAACAATGCTAACAAATTCATAGCCATACTGATTTTCAACACTGCTTTTATTGTAGAGTTGAAGTAACTCACGGACGTCAAATTCTATTAAAATGAGTTTTTTTATTGAAAAAAAAATGTTTGCCTACCATCGCAAAGCTCGATTTTTTCAGCACTCTTCGTATTTATCCGACTCGACTTGTGCTGAAAATGTCATCATTTTGCATTTAAGCAATTCTCTACGAAATCGGTCATTTTTTCTTCAATTTTAATTTTTGTATTTTTTAATCCGACTAAAACTTTTTTGGTGCCTTCGGTATGCCCAAAGAAGCCATTTTGCATCATTAGTTTGTCCATATAATTTTCCATACAAATTTGGCAGCTGGCCATACAAAAATGATATATGAAAATTCAAAAATCTGTATCTTTTGAAGGAATTTTTTGATCGATTTGGTGTCTTCGGCAAAATTGTTGGTATTGATATGGACTACACTGGAAAAAATGATGCACGGTAAAAAAATGGTGATTTTTTATTTAACTTTTTGTCCCTAAAACTTGATTTGCAAAAAAACACTATTTTTAAGTTTTTTTTATAAGACATCAAATGCCAACTTTTCAGAAATTTGCAGGTTGTGCAAAAAATCTTTGACTGAGATATGATTTATTGAATCAATACTGATTTTTTTTAAATCGAAATTCAACTTCAATTTTCGATGTAAAATCAAATTTGCAATCAAAAAGTAAATCAACAAGTTTTTTTGAAAATAGTCGCAGTTTGTCAATTTTAAAAATTTTTGCACGTGTTTGCCCACCTTTGAAAAAAAAAATTGAGAAAATTCTCTATATTTTGCTTTTTTAAATACTTCGATTTTTTGAAATATTTAGATTTTTTGAATATACCCACAACTTTGCTGAAGACACCAAATCGATCAAAAAATTCCTTCAAACGATACAGATTTTTGAATTTTCATGCATCATTTTTATATGGACAGCTGCCAAATTTGTATGGAAAATTATATGGACATATTATGCAAAATGGCTTCTTTGGGCATACGAAGGCACCAAAAAAGTTTCAGACGGATTAAAAAATACAAAAAAAAAACCAAAGGCCGAAATCTGAGAGAACTGCTTATTTGCTGGAATTACATTAAAGCGCTGCAAGATTGAAAAGAAACTAAAATTCAATTATCGTTTGAGCAATTCTCTACAAAACCGGCCGATTTCGACCATTTTTATTTTTTGTTTTTTTTATTTGGCTCAAACTTTGTGGGGGCCTTCCCTATGACCAAAGAAGCCATTTTGCATCATTAGTTTGTCCATATAAATTTCCATACAAATTTGGCAGCTGTTCATACAAAATGGTACGTATATATTCGAAAATCTGTAACTTTTGAAGGAATTTTTGATCAATTTGGTGTCTTCGGCAAAGTTGTAGGTATTGTTAAGGACTATTTAGAAAAAATAGGTACACAGAAAAAAATTTCCCGATTTTTTATTAACTTTTTTTTCACAAAAACTCAAATTCCCAAAATACGTATTTTTTGATTTTCGAGATTTTTTTATATGTTTTAGGAGACAAAAATCCGCAACTTTTGAGCTATAGAAACATGGTCAAAATCTGCCGCCGAGTTATGATTTTTGAAAAACTGGTGATTTTGGAAAAAACGAAATTTCATGCATAAAATTTTTGACCTCATTTTTATGCAAAATTGAATTTGCAATCGAAAATTACTTTACAGATTTTTCGATAAAGGGCCCCGTTTTCAAGATATAGCCACCGAAAGTTTGATTTCAGCGAAATATTTGCAGTTTTTCGATTTTTAAAAATAGTGACCATGAGTGACCATTTCAAAAATATTTTTTTTGAAAAGTTCAGAAAATTTGCTATAAAATTGTCTAAGAGACATTGAAGATTGGACCTCTGGTTGCTGAGATACAGCGGCTTAAAGAAAAGAAACACGAAAATTGAAGTTTTCTAAGTCTCACCCAAACAGCCCACCATTTTCTAATGACGATATCTCAGCAATTAATGGTTCGATTTTCAATGTTAATACATAAAAAATTCGTGAAATTTTCCGATCTTTTCGAAAAAAATATTTTGAAAAAAATTAAATCAAGACTAACATTTTAAAAGGGCCAAACATTGAATATTATGCCTTTTAAAAATGCTAGTATTGATTTAATTTTTTTCAAAATATTTTTTTCGAAAAGATCGGAAAATTTCACGAATGTTTCATGTATTAACATTGAAAATCGGACCATTAATTGCTGAGATATCGTCATTAGAAAATGGTGGGCTGTTTGGGTGAGACAGAAAACTTCAATTTTCGTGTTTCTTTTGCCGCTGTATCTCAGCAACCAGAGGTCCAATCTTCAATGTCTCTTAGACAATTTTATAGCAAATTTTCTGAACTTTTCAAAAAAAATATTTTTAGAAATGGTCACTCATGGTCACTATTTTTAAAAATTGAAAAACTGCAAATATTTCGCAGAAATCAAACTTTCGGTGGCTATATCTTGAAAACGGGGCCCTTTATCGAAAAATCTGTAATTTTCGATTGCAAATTCAATTTTGCATAAAAAAATGAGGTCAAAAAATTTTATGCATGAAATTTCGATTTTTTCCAAAAATCACCAGTTTTTCAAAAAATTATAACTCGGCGGCAGATTTTTTGACCATGTTTCTCTATAGCTCAAAAGTTGCGGATTTTGTCCCTAAAACATATCAAAAATCTCGAAAATCAAAAATACGTATTTTGGGAATTTGAGTTTTGTGAAAAAAGTTAATAAAAAATCGGGAAATTTTTCCGTGTACCTATTTTTTCTAAATAGTCCTTAACAATACCTACAACTTTGCCGAAGACACCAAATTGATCAAAAATTCCTTCAAAAGTTACAGATTTTCGAATATATACGTACCATTTTGTATGAACAGCTGCCAAATTTGTATGGAAATTTATATGGACAAACTAATGATGCAAAATGGCTTCTTTGGTCATAGGGAAGGCCCCCACAAAGTTTGAGCCAAATCAAAAAATACAAATAAAATCCATTTCCGGTTTTGGTAGAGAATTGCTCATTTGAATTAAATTTTACTAAAGGCCGATTAAATCATAAAATCAAAAAAAAACTTATTTTTAATAAAAATGCACCTGCTGCTACCGGTTACAACAGTTCCTGCATCCTTATGAAAGAATCCAGTGAAAGCTCCATCGCGAAAGTGCGTCCCCCGATCTCGCTGAACACCAAAGTTTAAGGCCAGAAAAAGACTTGCTAATGAAAAGCCATTAACCACATCGCAACAACAGCAAGTCCGGCCACGCCAGAGAAAAGAAAAGTTTCCAAAGATGAGTTATGGATCGCTGCTGGACTCTCGTCCCCGTGCACACGTGTGTTACGAAAAGGTTACCAACCAACAAGAGTGTGTCGTTTTCAACGGATTTTATGAATAGTTACACCGGAGAAAAGTGCGCTGGAAATTGGTTCGTGCCAAATTTGCATCGCTAATTAATTGAAAGTGATAATCGTGATTTATAAGCAGCGATTCCACCGCGCGCGTACTAGTCGTGGTCGGGGATGTTCAGCTATTAAGGTCATCGACGCGCTAAGAAGCCCTGCGGGACGCTGCGAATCGGTGCCAAAAATAAGTGCAACAGTGCGACGACCAAAAGATAAATGTAACCAGACACGAAACGTCTGGCCGTTTAAAAATTACAAGGCCAAGGAAGGGCCAACTTCTTCGTTTTTTGCGCAAACCTTCGAAAACCAGCTGCGCGCATAAATTTGACACGGCAGCATTGAATCCGGGTCTTAAATTTCAATCGCTGGCCGTGTCTAAAAATATTGCCCCCAAGGAAAAAGTGTACTCCTTTTTGGGGCTTGTCAGAACACGAGAATCGAAGACGAAGCAGAACACAAAAATAACTCGTTTCCCAAGTTTAATTTTTTTTTTCGAACTTTGCGAAACGAAAAATTAATAACAACTTGAGGGTCGGACATTGGTGAAGATGCACAGCGGTTCCAGGAATTCTTGCACGAATAAATTGAAATTAGGAGGGCCATTCTGAGCGCGCCCGCGGGTCAAACGATGGTGCAGCCCTTTTTGCAGTTTCGCGATGAACTTGCGCCGAAATTGTTTCTAAAGCCCATTCAAAATGTTAAAATTGTGCAAGAGTCGTAACCGGAATCGGACAAAAAAAAACTTCAATTTTGGTCATGTAAAAGTGTGGGTGTGTCTTTCCTGAGATGTTTGATGTGGTTGTGATTTGATTTGACGACTATTGGCTAATATCAAAATCTGAGATATTCATGGGACTACTTGTATTGTTTTTCTTGGGACTTATATTGTTGTTTAGTCTGATTTTTATAAAGTGATTATAAATGTACACAACCCCATTTGGACTCAAAATGTGAAAAAAAACATTGACGGTAAGCGTCTTTTTTGTGTATTTGGTTGACCGAATGGTTTTTCTCCAAAGTTTGTATGGAGAATTAGTGCTTTTCGCTACTCCCACATATTGCATTAAATTTTTGCTTGTATGCAACAGCGACGAACCGCCTTAATTCTTCATACAAATTTTGGAGAAAAATTAATGTCCTCGTGTTTCTAGGGACCTCAAAGTTCATGATACCCATCGAATTGAGCAAGCGCAGTAATTTTTAATAGGTCAGTGTTTTGCGTCTTAGACAAAATTGTTAGTTAGGATTAGGATTTTTAAAAATGCCAATTTTTGCTTTCCCTAAATCTTTTTTTTTATCTTATTTTTTAAATGTTTTGGAGATTGAAAAGGCATCTTTTGCGCTTGAATTTAGTATGGTCTAAAATTTAGTACCGTTAACCGGAGTGACATTGCTAGAATTTCAATTTATTTTTCAAATATTTTTTTTATCAGATACATATTTGTAAAACATGTACTGGGATAGGCCTCACAATGTCGATTTTTTCAAAAAAGTTTATTTCAGTAGCGATGTCAAAAAAAAATTCGTAAAAAATTGTGTAAATTTGGAAGGTGCTATTTTGGAAAGTAGAATATCACCTCTTTTATGGTGTAATTTTACCTCAATTTAGACTGAAAAAGTTACATTACACCATAAAAGTGGTAAATTCCACATTTTCAGAGGTAAAATTACACATTTTTTGTTACATAAAAGAAATTGTAAAATTACACATTTTTTTACATAAAAGATGTACTCCTTCCCAGACATTAAAATCAGTTAAGCAAAACAAAAAAACTAGCTAATTTACAAAGCAAATATAAATTGGCCTTTCAACTAACTCCGTTATTATTTACTTTTGAAGATTACTAGGGGACCATCTATAAACCACGTGGACATTTTTTTTTTGGGAATCTAAACCCCCCCCCCCCCCCTCCTCATCGTCGACAATTCCCATACAAAAAAAATAGTACTCACAGCTAAAACAAGTAGTAATCCAGCTGCGTGTAAAAGGCCTGGGTGTAAAATAAATATTGCTTTATTTTATGCAATTTTATGTGATTTTACACCCTGAAATATGTAGCCCAACCTACTTGACCGAAATGTCAAGCCGATGTATGCGTTTATCCTAACTGCTTTTCATCGGTCTGGTGGCCGAGTGGGCTAAGGCGCCAGTCCTACTGTTGGGTTTGAATCCCGTCGGTTGCAACTTTTTTTTTGTGTTCGCAAAAATTGTACATGCAGTGTGTAATATTAAGTGTTTATTTTGACTAAGGTGATGTGCATATTTTTGCATACGATTTAACCATCGGATTTTTTGCTGTGGACAATCGCCATAATTATTTTAATTACGTTTTTGCTGATTGCTGAGCAATAGCCTCTAAATGTTTAAATTCGATGGAAAATTAGTTTATCGCAATGTAAAAATACATAATTTTGAAATTTCGAAAGCTGGCCAAACATTTGAATATGTCCACAATAAGTGTTTTAGCCCGTCCAAATGGTTATTTTTAGTGTAATAATTCGTAATTTGAAAAAGTTTTTTTTATCATTAAGCTTCTTTTGAAAAAAATATTCCAGAGTTTCTAAATCATGCCTAATTTTTTAAAATGTTCAAATAATACTTTTAAGCCCTTTTGAAATATTACTTGTGATTTTTTAAATCACGGATATATTTTGTTTAATGGTAGTACTATTAACCAACGGTTTGTTTTTGGGACATTGAAAATCGGCTCTTTAGTTTGCGAGATATTGGCGATTGAGAGAGAGCAATGTAGTAGTATTATTTCAAAGATTATATCTCAAGAACCGTAAGTCGGATCACCAAAGTTACAAAAAAAAATAGAAAATTGAAGAGCATTTTCTCAGTTATTTGTAAATATTTATTTCAAGGATAGAAGAGGTTAGGCACTGTTTTTTAAATTTGAATGACAATTGTATCAAAATAATGGCATAAAAATGCTAACTCATAAACTCACTTAATTAAAATTTCACAAAATTACTTTACGATTGCGTTTTCAATTTTACACCTTTCTTTTTTAATTGCAAGTATAACTCATGTTAGACTTCTTTAAATTGAGATGTTGCAACCACGGTTTATAACTTATTTTTTATTTTTTTTTTCTGGTAAGTCCTTAAAAAAGTTAAAAAGCAATGCGTGTAAAAGCCCTACATTTAAATTAAATTTTGCATTATTTGTTAAAATTTTATGTAATATTACATGCACAAATATGTAGCCCATCCAAACCTTCTTTTTCCAAAATGTCAAGCTGTTTATCAATTCCTCTCTTCATCGATCTGATAGCAGAGCGGGATAAGACCTCAGTCCTCTCTGTGAGGGTTGGGTTGGGTTCCCGTCGGTTGTAATTTTGTTTTGTGTAGAAAAACTGTACATGCATTTGCATGCGATTTTACCATCAGATTTTTTGTTGTGATAACTAAAAACTTAGCCGATGATACCAAATTGATCAGAAAATCTATTGTCGAGGTACGATTTTACGAATATTTTCATAGCACTTTTGTATGGACAAGCCCCAAAATTGCATGGAAAATAGTTTTATTTTTGAATAAAAAAAATTGTCACATGATAACAATACCGTTCTCTTCCGATTCAAAAAAGCCAAATAATACGATTTTGATTAATGCTTTGATAATTGCAACCACTCTCGCTCTCCCGCGTTGATTGCGTCGCGCAGATCGCGCTGAAAGGTTCGCAAATTTAGTAGGTGGTCGTTAAAAGGGCACTTCCCCATTTTATAGTTCCCCGTTAATGACCCGTCGTCGGGTTGATGCATTAATTCAGTTTTGATGCTGTCAACAGATCTTCGATTTCCGGGAAGCTAGTACTCGCATAATGTTTGTGTCGCTATCTTTAATTGTTTCATGCTACATTTTCTCTCTTTTATCTCACTTTCCAGGTAAGTCACACCTTTTGCGTCACCCTTTTCTGACGGTTTGGCAAACAATACGAAAAGTTTCCCCACCAGGTAGGTCACCACCAGAAATCCGATCCACGTGGCGCGCTCAGTTGCACAACCGGAGATTGAGTCCAAACGCTGTAACGCACGGATCCTCGCCTAGTTGCATTCCACCGTATAAAGCCCATAATCCGCCTTATTGGGTGCATCCAATCTAGGTTACATCTCGCGTTAGATATGGAGGCTGCGCGCGCTGCACGACCGGGTCTCCCAACTTTCCAAATCCAGTAACGCAGCATTCTTCTGCGGCATCAATCGCCGGGTGTTAGAAACGGACGGACGGATGCGTGCGTCCGCGTTGGCATCGGCTAAAAATAGCGTCTCCATAACCACACACCGTCTTGACCATCTTTTAATGACCGTTTCAAAGCCCCCACGAGAGATGGCATCTCAAGCACTTCTGCGCTGTGGCGTGCAGTATCGCACATGGTTTACTGTCACGGCGAAGATTCGATCACCATTTGTCAGGTCGAGTTTCGTGATTATGGGCAGTGGCTATTTTTAGAGCGATGTTTTGGTTTGAATGACCAGAAATGGGGTGTTGTTTGACCGTTATTTTGGATCTTGGCCATGGTTCGTGTATGATACAATTCATTAGAAGAATGCTCAAGTGGGCTCGTAATTTGATGCAAGAGCTACCGACAAACTTGTCTGCAAAGTTAACATGTAAACATGACATTTTTACAACCCGCATTTTCTCAGTTTTCCGCTTCACCGAACCTCCGCGAGATCATAATCTCAACGAGCAGCGATTTTCTTTTCATAATCTCTATCGAACCCCGGCTAGATGATCGATGATTGGATTCGATTCGCCCCGCTCATAATCACATAACTTTGGCTCCACCGGCCGCGTGCAGTCCGGTTGGCTGTTTCTAACGCCAAGCCGTTGCACTTGAGCGATGAGTTTGCAGATTTAATTATCTCCTTGGTCACCCCGATTGGGCCTGGCGCACCCCAGCGTTACCATCCATCCTGCTGGCGGCTGGCGGCCCTCGAGGCTCCAGACTGGGCAGCACAACTGACTCCTAACCAGGGATGCCAGATACACAGATTTGTCTGTGTTTCACAGACATTTGAGCTCGTGTCAGACATTTTTTGAGGTACACAGACTTTTTAAAAACTTCATTAAATTGTTATTTTGTTAAAATATCAATCGAAACTTATTTCGTAAGTCTTCAAATGCTTAAAAACACAATTTTTTATTGATTTCTATGACTGCAAATTGATTTATTTGAATTTTAGACAAAGACACAGACATACACAGACTTTTTCACAGACATTTTAAAAAATCATGTGGCATCCCTGCTCCTAACTGAATATATGTATTTTAATTAGAGAGAAGAAAAATGTGCACCTTCTGCTAAAAATAGCCTTCAGTTGCCAGTGGCATTAGTGTACAGATATATTGGCAGGTGCAAACGAACCAATCCGACCACACTGTCGGGGGGGCTGAAGAATGTTGCAATTTTAGTATCAGTTTTATTGGATGAAGTTTTTTTTGTTGTTGAACGGAGCGTAAATAGCCGTCTATCGACTCGATGGACGATGCAATTTGCTGGCCGGCGAGGCCGTTGGTCTACGACATTATCTAATGGCTGCTGGAGTTCACGGCGTTAGGCACGGCGTTCCAAAACGCATTTTAGACTTTTCCATAATTTCGTAGCCGGCTGTAGATTACTGCTAGTGTTGAGCAGTTACTTCGGGCTTTGGACAACAATATTTTTTTATATTTATTTATTTTAATGAAATTTTACGTGCTCGTTTTATGACTAAAGAAGACATTTTGATTCATTCGATCGTCCATACTATTTTGGCCGGTGTCCATTAGGGTGCTCAGAATATAGGACTATTTTCAAAACCTCGCTCCACAATCTGAATATTGTTCCTTGAGCTACTTTAGGACTCTGGGCCAAAAATTAGCAAAATCGGTCAACATCGGCCTTTGACATTCGATTAGAGATGTATGGAAAAAATGGAAAAATGTATGAAAAACACAATTTTCTTACCGTTTTGTCGGCAGGACGCGCTACTTCCATGAGATTCTTATTGGAAATTTAATGTTCTACAACCATGTCGAACATGCCAAAGCTGTCAAACTCGGTCTGAAATAGTTATTATTGCTTTAAAAAATTCATTTTTGTATGAAAAACATAGTTTTATCAACTTTAGGCTCGAGTCTTAATGGGTTAATCTTAACCAATTCCGCTCAAAATTTACACAGATGCTTAAAATAACCTAAAAACAATGTTTTGCTTGTGGAGCAGCGTGTATTTTTTTCTGGTCAGCCTAATGTCCAATTAAAAAATATTTATTCAAGTATTCAAAAATCTGTGTTTTGCGAACGGGTTTTCTAATCAAAACACCAACTTGGTTTGCTAGTCACACTCTAAAAGAAACCCCTTCACAGAAAAAATATGATGGTAATATTCATCAGGAAATGGTGACAGATTTTGTGTCAAAAAAAGGTTAAATTTTACCTCAGAAAATGATGAATTTTCATCAGTTTTTGATGAGTATTGATCAGGTTCACAATTTTACTCATTTTTTATGTAATATTGCTCAAAAAAAGAGGTAATATTCAACCTACCAAATTTTCAACATTCCAAAATACAACTTTGTTGTGTTGTGTGTTGTTAATTCGAATTTTAACACACAAAATTGCATCTTTTAAGCTACGGTTGGTTAATATTTATTCGGCAATGTTGTCATTTTTCGAAAAATCATTATTTTGGAAAAACGTGAAAAATATCCAAAAACGTAAATGCATTTTCTGTAAATACGTGACTTGTTTTACCTGTTGAAGTCATGGCCAAACTTGACCAACTCACAAAATATTTTTTAGAAAAGATCAGAAAATTTCCAGCAAATTTACTTAAAAATACATTAAAGATTAAATCAAGAAAAAAAGTTTTGTTTCATATTCATTACAAAAAATAGTCAATTTTTGAATGAATTTTCTGAAAACAATATTTTCATATTTTTTTAATTAACTCTAAGATAACTGTTCTAAGACCTTTCCAATAGTTAGACCAGAATTGAAAATCTGGATTTTATTTCAAAAATACTGATATTTTGTTAATGGTTTCATTTTTTAAGTCTTTTAGAAGCAGTATCTTTAAAACCATTGGACCATTCTTCATTGTCTTTTGAGCAATATTGTAGGAAATTTTATGATCTTTTTGAAAAAAAATGACTCCTACAGGTAAAAAAGTCACATCTTATAAAAAAACGAAATTAGTTAACGGTTCACTTTTTGATTGCCAAATTAATTTGTCGTCCCATAAATAACGTCAAAAAAATTGAAAAACTAAAAAAGTCTGTTTTTTGAATGAATTTTCTGAAAACAATATTTGCATTTTTTTTAATCAACTCTAAGATAACGTTTCTAAGACCCTTCAAATAGTTAGGCCAGAATTGAAAATTCGGATTTTTTTTCGAAAATACTGAAATTTTGTTAATGGTTTCATTTTTTAAGTCTTTTAGAAGCAGTATCTTTAGAACCATTGGACCAATCTTAATTGTCTTTTGAGCAATATTGTAGGAAATTTTATGATCTTTTTGAAAAAAAATTACTTCTACCGGTAAAAAAGTCACGTCTTATAAAAAAACCAAAGGTATTTAACGGTTCACTTTTTGATTGCCAAATTAATTTGTCGTCCCATTAATAACGCTAAAAAAATTGTTTGACTTTTTTTACACTTTTTTTTTTCAAAAAATATGTTTTTTTCCCTAAAATTGGCAACACTGCACACTAGATACGACCGCAAAATTTAGTGGAAAAATGTATTTTCTGAAAAATTGTGAAGTACTGAAGCGTTGGTGCCTTCAGAAGAGTTGTTACAAATACGGCTTTTGGCTTCGTTGAACATTAGGGTGGTTCACGATTAGGCTGTTTTTGAAAATCAAACTTCAAACATAAAAATGCAACTTTGTCCAAGACACTCAAATTTTATCTTGCAATCTGCGCCTTCTACGACCAATTTTGTCAATAGCGCCAGAAAAAAAATCAAAACAAAAAAAAAAATACAAAACGCTGAAATAATCTCAAAGGTATTTTTCTTTAAACCTTAGATATCTTTTTACGAAAATGTCTAATTTTAGAGGGAAAAGTGCTTGGACCACCCTAACTAAACGCAAAAATTGCCCCACTATATTTTATGTCATGTAATTTTGCCGGTTGAATCTGAATCCCTCAAAATTGAGCTAAAGTGTGTCAAAATACTGATTTTTTGTATGTTTTTTTGGGGTTTCAATGCACAGTAAAAAAAACATGTTCAAATTACAAAAGGGGGTACATCTTTTATGTCAGAAAAAGGTATAATTTTACCTCTAATAATGTGTAAATTTACATCTGGCAGACGCTAGGAAAAAATATCTGTAATCTCAAAAAATATAAAAAAAATTGAACAAAAATTTAAATTTTGACACTTTGGGATCATCCATAAACCACGTGGACACTTTCATGAGAATCTGTTAGCCCCCTCCCCCTCCCTCCCCCCAGTGGACAATTGTCCATACAAAAAAAACTGTTCTGTATGGATCGTGGACAATCGTCATACGCCCCCTAAAGTGTACACGTGGTTTATGGATGGTCCCTTTAGCTCAATTCTGATTTAGAAACCAGTTACTTTAGATCAAAAGTTGAGCACAAACCACGGTCACGACGAATTACAATGGAGCACTTCCATTCGAGCAGTTTTTGCTTTTTTCTACAATGTATTTCTTATGGAGCGAACTGTCAAAAACTGCTCGACTGCGGGTGCTCCATTGCAAACGCTGGGCATTCTTATGAACTGATCGTCTTAGTCGGTTCAGTCGTGAAGATCCGCAACTAGCCAACTTCTCCAGATATTGCCATCCAATGTTTGCTCGTAATTCCGATCATTAGATCTGTGCTCTGCACGCGACCTTGCGCTTCGGCTCAACTCTCGACTCCCAATTCGAAGCGGCCTCTCGTGATCGCTGCATTACAGTGACAACGATTCGTCCCATAAATCTCTGTCTCCCCTCTCTGTACACCTGACACGACTGACTGACTGACACATCTACCGCGGACGCCGTTTTTTTTTTGACGAGCTTGTTTAAATTGTCCCCTCGTCAAGCTGCGCAGTTGACTGCATAAAAATGAAAGTCTTTCTGCGCGAGAGTTCGTTGACCGCGGGTTGATCGGGCGACTACGCGTCCAAACTACTCTGCCCATCCATCGCGGGGCACGACTTGCAGCAGCAGTGGCCCGTCATGTAAATGGCGTCACGACAATGCTCGCAGGGTTGTAGGACGCGGATCTTTCGGGCGATCGCGGGTCCAGCTGTCAATCAGCTGGGTGGGTGACCTTCGCAGGAATTTCTTCGTTGACCTCAAAACTTTAATTAAAGTTTCCCAGCGGGTGGTTGATCCCGGTTTTGGACGGCGCGTAACGGAACCCGTTGAAAAGCCGTTCGGATTGGTTTATGACTGTCGGTCAACCTGCGCCCGGATTGATTGCGACTCTAGAATGAGTCAGAACAGGCCGAGTGTCGGGAATATCAATTAGCGTCGGGATATTGTTTGGCTGCAGAGCGGGGTGACACACAGTTGGGGGTACCGTTGGAATTCGCAAGTAGAGCAACAAAGGTGTAGTGGTGAACGCCGCAAAGTTCTACAGAACGCGATCAACCGTGATCTGCTTCAAGGTCTACCGATCGCGATCGACCGACCAGTGACCCCCTCCCAATTTCCATAGAAATTGTCCACCACGATCACGTGACTCACTGCGTGGAATTCCCGCAGCGATCGCGGGTTTGTCCAAGCGCGAGTTGTCCTCGCGCGATCTTCTTGGAATCGATTTCGCAGCAGCAGCAGCTGCTGGGAGTCATCACATTCAACACCATGAACTTGAGCAGCCCCCCGATCGCATCCGTAGTTTCTCCGGGCCAACTGTTTCTCTTCCGTTCATCAGTCAGCTTTCACGCGCTTCCCCTTGATCGATGATAAATAGCTGCGACCAACCTGCCACATTAGATCAAATTTTACGAGCTTAACACCGCGCGGCGACGACGACGCCGCCGTCGTCTGGCTGGTTTTCGTAATTTTTGCCAAGGAAAACCGCTTCTCCGCGGTGTGACATTCCACACAGCTGCTGGCGCTCTCGGATCAGCTGGTTTTAGTTGGTAGGTGGGATGATGATTAAGCATCTTGCCGCCTCGTTTGGCATTTAGCTAGAGAGAGATATTCCATTTCGGTTTCGCACACACACACACACTCATTTGTCTTGATTGGTTGCACTTGAGGCCTGCCTCCACAGTCGATGCTGTCACGACCGTTCGAGGTTATGCAATGGATGCACTGCAGAAATGTGCAAGGACTTATGCTGGCCGCATCGGGGTAGGGTGGTATTCACCCCCTTTGAATTCGATCAACACTGAAGTCTGTGGGTTGAAAGTCACGTACTGCATGTTCAGAACCTTGGTGCAGGTCTCCTGGGCATGCTGCAACCGGAGTTACGGATGGAAGATCGCTGTAACTCTTATCATAACATGTTCTACAGTCCTTCTTCGGGGTTTTTCCTAAATTTTGGACTACATGCGAGTCGATCTTCTACTGTATTGATCGAGTTCAAGTAGCACGCCATTTTGAACTCGATCAATCTCAAAGTTGATCGTTTGACGAACCTACCGCGATCATTCAGAACATCTGTCGAGGTGTACAGGTCACTTTGCACCTCAAGTTACAGTGATCTGTTAAGCAGATTTGACGGCGGGTGAGTTCGTGGAGTTTGGTTATACGAACTCGCCCGCCGTCAAATCTGCTCAACAGATCACCGTAACGTGGGGTTCAAAGTGACCTATATACCTCGACCGATGTTCTGAATGAACGCGGAAGGCTCGTTCAACGATGAACTTTGAAATTGATCGAGTTCAAATGGGTGTTCTGCTTGAAATTTTATTAAATTTAAAAATTACAGCGAAGAACGATCGACCTCAACTGAATACCTCCCTGGCCGCGAGTTGCATTTACCTCTGCGATGCGCGCCGTCACTTTAAAGTGTGCGTCGCTGCAAACCCCGCGCTATAAAATCGCGCAAATTGATTGGCGATGCATTTCTTATTTTTAGACGCGGGACCCACCCCCAATCGCTAAAGTAGTATGCATTGTGCAAAGCAAAAACATGATCACTTGGTACGTTTACGGCCAGCACACGCGCGCCAGAGTGTCGAGGTTGGGACTGGCGGCCCAAGGAGAGACTTGGCGCCAAAACGCGTTGCAACGCTAAAGTGACATTTGGGAGGGGGAGGAACGGCGGGGTATTTCTGCAAGAAGCAGCCACTTTTGTAATTTGATACTGCTATCAAGTTGAGGCACTGTTGATGATAGTTGGTCTGCACCATTTCATCGCGTTCGGGTACGGTATGTGATCCGTTCAGAGAATCCTCGCTGCGGCTAATTCAACGCAGTAGGTCTGGCCGCTTTAATGACTGTGAGACATTCTGAAAGTTCTCGAAAGTTCTACTGTTACCAATAATGACAAAAAACAAACCTGTGGCGTCAATATAGTTTCACATAACTTCACAGCCGGCCTACGGATATTTAATTGATTGCAACCCATAAATTCTTAGCCGGCCTGGGCAAATATCTAGGTACGATACGAACTTCGGTGGGATCCCAAGATCATGCGTCAATACCAAACCCACCCCACGGTACAGCCTGTCGTGCTCTCTGGTACGGCCTTTTACACCCGGGTGGCGCCACCTTAGCCTCAATTTGCAACGCCTTTCTCGTGTAGTTCTTTCAAATCGCTTAGGACTACCTCCAACGATCTTGCACGACTAGGCGTGCATGTCTCCGCGAAGAGAGCGAAAGAGGGATGCACCTTGGATGCACAGCTTGGGGAGAGTGGCGCAGCTGACCGACCATTTGTTTCGGAATCATATTTGCATAATTGATAGAAGAGAGAAATGGAAAGAAAGAAATATGCACGGTAATCAAAACAAAATTACAACCCCTCGCGTCGGACTCTTCCCGCTGCTGTGATTTGATCTGGCCACGGCTAGGTGGACGTTTATGAACGCTGCACAGTGGGCTTGAACATGGTCAAAGTGCAAAGTCAAAATTTAAAGTTAAATTCATAGTCAAAATTCAAAGTCAAAAATTCAAAGTCAAAAATTCAAAGTCAAATTTCAAAAAAGTCAAAGTTCAAAGTCGAAATTCAAAATCAAAGTTCAAAGATAAAATTCAAAATCTAAATTAAAAGTAAAAATTCAATGTCAAAATTCAAAGTTCAAAATTCAAAATCAAAATTCAAAGATAAAATTCAAAATCAAAATTCAATGTCAAAATTCAAAGTTCAAAATTTAAAGTTAAATTCAAAGTCAATACTCAAAGTCAAAAATCAAAGTCAAAATTCAATGTCAAAATTCAAAGATAAAATACAAAATCTAAATTCAAAGTCAAAATTCAAAGATCAAATCTAAATTCAAAGTCAAAATTCAAAGTTCAAAATTCAAAATTCAAAATTCAAATTCAAAATTCAAAATCGAAATTCAAAGTCAAAATTGAAAGTTCCAAATTTAAAGTTAAATTCATAGTCAAAATTCAAAGTCCAAATTCAAAGTCAAAATTCAAAATCAAAATTCAAAGCTAACATTCAAAATCGAAATTCAAAATCAAAATTTAAAATCGAAATTCAAAGTCAAATTCGAAATCCCAATTCAAAGTCAAAATTCAAAATCGAAATTCAAAGTCAAAATTCAAAATCGAAATTCAAAGTCAAAATTCAATGTAGAAATTCAAAGTCAAAATTCAATGTAGAAATTCAAAGTCAAAATTCAATATCCAAATTCAAATTCAAAATTCAATGTCAAAATTTGATGTCCAAATTCGATGTCTAAATTCTTAAGTCAATTTAAAGTCAAGTCAAAGTCAAGTCAAAGTCAAGTCAAAGTCAAGTCAAAGTCAAGTCAAAGTCAAGTCAAAGTCAAGTCAAAGTCAAGTCAAAGTCAAGTCAAAGTCAAGTCAAAGTCAAGTCAAAGTCAAGTCAAAGTCAAGTCAAAGTCAAGTCAAAGTCAAGTCAAAGTCAAGTCAAAGTCAAGTCAAAGTCAAGTCAAAGTCAAGTCAAAGTCAAGTCAAAGTCAAGTCAAAGTCAAGTCAAAGTCAAGTCAAAGTCAAGTCAAAGTCAAGTCAAAGTCAAGTCAAAGTCAAGTCAAAGTCAAGTCAAAGTCAAGTCAAAGTCAAGTCAAAGTCAAGTCAAAGTCAAGTCAAAGTCAAGTCAAAGTCAAGTCAAAGTCAAGTCAAAGTCAAGTCAAAGTCAAGTCAAAGTCAAGTCAAAGTCAAGTCAAAGTCAAGTCAAAGTCAAGTCAAAGTCAAGTCAAAGTCAAATCAAAGTCAAGTCAAAATCAAGTCAAAGTCAAGTTAATGTTCAGTTTTGTTTCTTTTTTTTGTAATTTAACTCAAACTTTGACCACCATTTCTCCCACCGTGCACGAGCGTTGCATCTCAACCAAACCAGGCTAAAGTGATTAACGATGCCCGGATAACCGTGTGACGACGTCGATGGCTCCAAAGTCCATCCAGCGCGACGCCTGTGTGTTCGCTTCCACCAAATTACACATGCTGTCCATCAAAAAACTAGTCGCCATCGTCTTTTGCTGGAGCGCACAAGCCCGGGTACTACCTGCTGAAGAAAGAAGAAAAAACTTTCCCGGATTTGCCCGCGACAGACGGTGGCGCCGTAACTTCACCCACCTCCCCCCGGCGTTCGAGACCCTCCGAGGTCCGTGGCGCACATTCTTTGTTTTCATTCTCTGCGAGCTGCCAATAGTTTTTCCGCGCGAGATAAGACGCGCGCGAGGAATTTCCCCGGTGTGCGAGGTTCGTCGTCTTCAGTGCAAGTCACTGGCGCCGAGATTTTTTTTTTTCGTTTGGCCGACGACGTTTCGCGGGTATCGTTGCAATCTTTCTTTTTTTATTAGGGCTCGATTGCGCCTTCCGTGCAGCCTTGTAATGATAGCGAGGTGCCATTACAAGCCGGAGTGGTGGAATTCGTCGTTGACGCGGGTATCATATATCTTAAAGGCTGCTGGCGAAATGGTCAAGCCTCGGCGATTGGAGGTGATCGATAACGAGCGATGTAGTGCCTTGAAGTCGATGTTGGAGTCAGCTGATGGGGTTCGAGTCGAAAAGCTACAGACGAACTTCAAATTTTTGAACAAAAATTAAAAGATCCTCGGAAGTATAGTCTTGTAGATCTACTGCCGTAATAACAAATCGAAATTTACTTTTTTACAATGATTTATGTAGATATAGTCAAACTGATCAAATCTGTACGTTCCATTACAACCAGCGCGCCTTCTGGATCACTGAGAATCTCCCGAAATGTAATACCTGAAGGTCTACTAGGCTTCTAGATCATCAAGGAACTTCTTAACTAGCGAAGTAGCTCCTTTCGTAACTTCAAGAGAGAAATAAATACCACACAGCACACACATTCCTGCCGGCATTGTCCGGCCCAGGTCGTAAACAAACCACCTTCCTACCCTCCAACAAACTGGACATCGGGACGAAGAATGTCTTCTTATCCACTACCTCTCGAGAGATCAACCGAAGATCTTGGATTACGAGCCAATAAAAACTAATCGCGCGATTGTGTGTTGTGCCTGCGATTGGTTTGTATACAAACAACCCTCTCTGCCCCTGGGGGAGAGACTGCGTGATAGATGTCGCTGGCATCGAAATAAACAAACAACCAAGAAGAAAGGCGCCACCACCTCTACCACTTTCTCGGGACGGTTTTGCGAGAGAAAAAAAAATGGACAAAAATGGCGTCAAGTTTGAATTTTATAGTTGCTTTTTTTTTAGGCTTTGGTTGATTGACCTTGGGTTCCGTCAAGCTGTTTTGCTCGTCACAGTCTGTTTACAACCGCAAGTTTGTGATTTTTTCCCCTCCCTCCGTCCGTATCTGTGTCAAGCCTTATCGTTGCGAAAATCTCGGACAACAAAGGGGGGTTGTCAAAACTCCGGATATTTCGAGAAAAGCACCCGACTCTTCGCGATCTGGCTGGGTGAGTTAGAATCTACGCTGGTTGAACTAGATCACGCAAGTTGCGTGTTACACCTCGGATACACAGTGTTGTAGACGAGCGTGTTAAGGGATGCCCCTCGAAGAATAATGAGATGATGAGACGTTTCGTTCAAGTCAGAACGACTAAACAATCAATTGAAGTGTGAGAAAATTAGATCGTGACACGCTTTTGCATTACTTAGCAACCTGAAGTGTTGATTGCTTCCGTAAGATCAGGGGGCTTAAAAAAATAATCAAATTGAAAATTGTCTGGCAACAGTTTTGATATGATCTACCCTAAAAATCGCACCAATCGTTGTAAGGAGTCTGATTGAGAACAATTAAATAAGATGTGGATGAGGATGTGTGAGAAACGATTGTTTATCTATTAAGTTAAAGTTTACATTTCATATTGGCATCGGGCGTTAATATAATTATTACATAATTATTTTTATTATATTGCATCATTTTCTTAACTACACGGAGAAAAAAGTGTTCCCAAAATCGTGAACAAGCGTTCATGAAATTGGGAACCTTGATCAAAGTGTTGAAATGTCATGGTACGTTTTTTTTTTTTCATAAACGTGGTTCCCAATTTCATGAACCCTTGTTCACGATTTTGGGAACTCTTTTTCTCCGTGTAAGTGGACCATTTTTGAGTTAAGCAGTTGCGAGTTTTATTTTAATGTTGATGATTCAATCCTATTGTTGCAAATTTCTTTCAAAAAAATCAAAATATCAGCAAATTTATTTTTATATTTATTTTTAAACCTTTGTAAAATTTTCCTATCATACGTCGACTTACATTTGAGCAATTTTTTACGAAATTGTTATTTTTTTCTTAAGGCTGGTACAAATATTTTTAAAAGTTTTTGTCACCCCCCCCCCCCCTTCAAAATTGGCCCGAAAAATCAGGGGGCAAAAAAAATATTTTTACAATAAATTTCAAAATTTCAATGAAAATTCAAGTGCAACCAGCTGAAATCAAATTAAAATACATTCTCCTGCGTTTAAAATCATTTTTAGCATGTTTGGGTTTGTCAAAAAATCTTAAGATTTTTTTGAAAATTTTCGATGCAAAATCTTTTTTTTCGATACAATTTTTGTTTTTGTCAGATCTTAGATTTTTTGAAAACTAACGATTGCAAAACAACTGAACTAGTGTAAAATGCCTTTTAAAACACTTTTTTCATTGAAATGTGAAGACTATGGCTTGTTATTTAAATTTTTATATTTTTTTATTTTTTCGATATCCCAGCAACTAATGGTCCGATTTACAATGTTAAAATATGAAACATTCGTGAAAATAATTTTTAAATCAAGACTAACATTTTAAAAGGGCGTAATATTGAATATTTAGCCCTTTTGAAATGTTAGTCTTGATTTTAAAAAAATAAAATATTGCATGGCAATATCTCAGCAACTAAGGGTCGTATCAACAAAGTTCAAACAAGCAAAATATAGAGAATTTTCTCAGCTTTTCAAAAATATTTTTTTCAAAAGGCGGCAAAAGTGGGCACTTTATCAAAATTTCACTAAAGTACTTTTTGATTAAAAATTTGATTTTACATCGAAAAATTAAGTTGAAAAATTTTTGCGACCAATATTTCGATTTTTTTTAAAAAATCAGTATTGATTCAAAACTTCATAACTCGGTCAAAAAATTTTTTGCACAACCTGGAAATTTCTGAAAAGTTGGCATGTTTGTCCTCTAAAACATCAAAAAATAAAAAAAATAAAAATAGTGTTTTTTTGCAAATAAAGTTTTAATAATAAAAAGTTAAATAAAAAAATAACATTTTTTTTTACCGTGTATCATTTTTTTTTTTCAATGTAGTCCATATCCATACCTACAACTTTGCCGAAGACACCAAATCGATCGAAAAATTCCTTCAAAAGATACAGATTTTTGAATTTTCATGTATCATTTTTGTATGGACAGCTGCCAAATTTGTATGGAACATTATATGGACAAACTAATGATGCAAAATGGCTTCTTTGGGCATACCGAAAGCACCGAAAAAGTTTCAGCCGGATTTAAAAATACAGAAAAAAATCGAATGACCGAAATCTCAGAGAATTGCTCATTTAAAAAAATTAACCCTTTTCTTCTACCCTCTAACTTGATTAAAAAAATCAAATTTTATTTATTTTATCAACCGAAATAACAATTTTACATCTTGTGTGATTGGCTGAGTCATTCCTTGCAACTATTTCGTTTTTCATTTACAGGTCATTTACAGGTAACAACAAGCTCTTTAAAGTCAATTAAACAAAAACTAAGGGAAATTTGGCCAAAAGACTTTTCAAGCTCGATACTGTTTTTTTCCAAAACTTCAAAAAAACTTTTAATTTGTTCTTCATTTCAACTAACAAAAATAAGCCATTAGTTCAACTCAACTTGAGAAATCCTTCTGCAAGATACTGATTGTCGAATATTTTAATAGAACTTTTGTACACGGAGAAAAATCAGTTCCCATAATCGTGAACAAACGTTCATGAAATTGGGAACCACGCCATAAGTGTGCCAAGGAATTTGAACACTTTGTTTGGGGCTCCTAAATTCAAGAGTGGTTGTTCACGTTTTTAAGAACTGACTCTTCTCCGTGTATGAATTGCCCCCAAATTTTAGTGCAGGCGCCAGATCGATCAGTTTTTTCCTTTCACGTGACCAATTTTTAATATTTTGTTTGATTGCTTAAAGATTATTGTATAGCCGGACCAAAATTCTATAAATTATGCAAATTAGGAAAAGAACTCATTAAGTTATGACTGAATCATAAATGTAAAAAAAAACTATTCTTTAAAAAATTTGCTTTCAATGATTTTCTATGAATTAAACCATTTAATCATTCTTATTTTTGGAAACCTTAAGCAACTTTTAGATCACCCTTTAAACCCAAACAAAAATAAACCAACAAATCCTCCAACGACCTTGCATTACTTAACAAAACAATTTCGACTGTTCGCACACACACACACAAATTCCCAAACCTCAATCGCGCACCGGCGATCGCTTTCGCTTTCCTCTGTGTTTAACGGCATTTTTTGTTGTTGTTGCTGCTGCTGCTTTGGTTCGCTCTCTGTCCGTTTGTATTTGTGTTTTCTTTCGCAAAATTTGTCCACTCCTCCGCGCAGAGTTCATTAGCACCGTAATCCAATTTCGAGTGTTTCTTTTTTGTTTTATTCGCTTCTCTTTTTTCTATTTTGTTTTTTTTGATAACCTGCAAGCCATTTAAACTTTTTCGGAAGACTTGTTTACCATTTTCTTGATGCAATTTTCGCTTTTGCAACAGTTGCATCGCAAAGCTGCGAGATGAGTAACTATCTGAGATTGTGTTTACTTCGCGATAATTTTCCTCCCTCGGCGCCCGGGTGTGAAACAAAAAGTGAACGTGGTAACCTAGATTTCGAGAGATTGTCCAGCGCAACGTCACGATTTTTATGACGCCGCCGCCGCCACTGTCGGTGGTTGTGTTTTTATAGTCCCAGCAGACAAAGTCACTGACTTTGTTGACGCGCTTCGAGATGGGGGGGGGGGGACTTCCTTGAGGCTCACAGTCTCTGCCGGACTTGCCAAGCCTTCGAATTCCATCCCATGACGGTGGGACTAGGAAGCTCTGTGAAGTTGATTTGGATTTTCTCTGTGAAAATCTTTTGAAAACTTTAAGAGTATTTGAAGAAAAATTTATTTGAAATCCACAATTTCTCAGAGAACCTTCAAGTCTTCAATTGCAAGAAATGTGTTGCAAGTTTTATGGCATATCTGACACCAATCAGTTACAACTCATTACAAACGCAACTAGATCAGCAGCTACCGTCATGAAAGTGTGTACCCCTGTCAAGAGTGCAGCAGAGTTGGGTGGAAATGGTGTTCCAATCCGCTAATTAGCCCTCACTGTATCAACCGTGGTAACATTTTGAAAAGGTGCATCAGGAAATGTTATCAATATCAGAGTTATTTTTCACACATGATCAGACAAACTAAATCGCTTCTACACAGAAAAAAAAATCATGGTAATATTACATCTGGGAAGGGGTACATCTTTTATGTCAGAAAAAAGGTGTAATTTTACCTCTGAAAATGTGTCATTTTACCACTTTTCTGGTGTAATGTCACTTTTTCAGTCTAAATTGAGGTAAAATTACATCATAAAAGAGGTAATATTCAACCTTTCAAAATTACAGCTTTCAAATTTACATTATTTTTTTCTGTGTAAGCTTAAAATGACATTTTGAAGATGCGACCTCATGCAATGTTACCACCCCAACAGTAACAGGTCGTCGCGCCGCGTCAACAACCAATTGCGGATTGCACAATCCACCTCACAAGAGTTTGCAATAACCCGCGAGTCTGCATCTCAACAAAATAAAAACCGCACGTGGTGGCGGCACCGAGCTACTAAGCAAGGTTCGTGAGTTCCATGAAGGCAGTTATCGCGATAAGCGAGCGCTCAATTTTCGTTGCATTTCCAGGCCAAACATAGTTTCATCACGAGTCGTAAAATACGGTTCCCGTTTTGCCTCGGCCGGAATTCGGCTTAACCTAGATGCATTTCTACGGTGCCCAAACAAAACCAATCTGCCCCCCAATATATCAATAAATCCAAGGATTTGGGTCAAAGTAGTCGACCGCGGCGGGCGGCGCCACTTCCTTCAGGGGGATATCCCCAAATGGGGTCACGTTCTGTTCGAAACAACATCAATAAAATCAACTTTGAAAATTTATCATCCAACGCGTCACAACTTGCCGCCACCACCGGTTGATAATCCGTCGAGAAATTTGCGAAAAATGTAAATTTTATGTCCCCAAAAAATCGCACCTCTCACCTTGACTCCGTTTGGTCGACCGGTTGATGGCTTGGCCGCGCGCGCCGGTTGACGGATCTGTTTTGTCGATTGGTTGTGTGAGTTATGACTTAATAGAAGCTCTGTTTGTAAACATACCGACAGCACAGAGTTCTGTTGTTGCGGGCTGTCAGAATGCTGACATTCATACGAATTGCAGGTTTAACCTTCTGCAGATTGGTTATGGTTACAGATATTTTAGTATTTTCAAAATTAAAGAAACTATCGTTTTATTTTTTATGCTTCCTCTAAAGTACAGGCTACTAAGCGATTCACAAAAAATTAGCCTATTTTTTACGAATTTTTTTTTTTTTTTTCATGTTTAGGGAATCAATTTGTGCAACTTTTGTTCTGCGAAAACATGTCTTACTTGTGTTGTGTTTTCTTCCTTAGTTTTTTTGGTTTTGTAAGCTATTTTGTTAAGTTTTAAGTTTTTAATAGTATAGCAATTTAATGTCCGGATTCAATCTCCAATGATGAACTTAGAGCAATTCTCTACGAAATTGGTATTTTTTTAAATTTTTTTTTTTATATTTTTAGTCCGGCTGAAACTTTTATGTGCCTTTTGTATGCCCAATGAAGTCATTTTGCATCATTAGTTTGTCCATATAATTTTCCATACAAATTTGGCAGCTGTCCATACAAAAATGATGTATGAAAATTCAAAAATCTGTATCTTTTGAAGGAATTGATCGATTTGGTGTCTTCGGCAAAGTATGGATATGGACTACACAGAAGAAAATTATACACAGTAAAAAAAATTGGTAATTTTTTATTTAACTTTTTATTACTACAACTTGATTTGCAAAAAAACACTATTTTTATTATTATTATTTTTTTTTTTTTGATATGTTTTAGAGGACATAAAATTCCAACTTTTCAGAAATTTCCAGGTTGTGCAAAAAATCTTTAAGCGAGTTATTAATTTTTTTATCAATACTGATTTTTTCAAAAAATCAAATATTTAACCTTCGCAAAAAATTTTCAAGTTTATTTTTCGTTGTAAAATCGAATTTGCATTCAAAAAGTACTCCAGTGAAATTTTGATAAAGTGCACCGTTTTCAAGTTAAATCCATATTTAGGGGACTTTTTTGAAAAAAGTCGCAGTTTTTCAATTTTTTAAAATAGTTCACATGTTTGCCCACTTTTCAAAAAATATTTTTAAAAAGCGGAGAAAATTCTCTATATTTTGCTTTTTTAAACTTTGTTGATACGACGTTTAGTTGCTGAGATTTTGCCATGCAAATGTTTAAAAACATGAAAATTTATGTTTTCTAAGTTTCACCCAAAAAATCCATCATTTTGTAATGTCGATATCTCAGCAACTAATGGTCCGATTTTCAATGTTAAAATATGAAATATATGTGAAATTTTCCGATCTTTTCCAAAACAATATTTTCAAAATTTTCAAGTCAAGACTAACATTTCAAAAGGGCCAAACATTCAATATTACGTCCTTCTAAAATGTTAGTCTTGGTTTAAAAATCTTGAAAATATTTTTTTCGAAAAGATCGTAAAATTTCTCGAATGTTTCATATATCATCATTGAAAATCGGACCATTATTTGCTGAGATATCGACATTAGAAAATTATGGATTTTTAGGTGAGACTTAGAAAACATCAATTTTCCTGTTTTTAAACCTTTGCATGGCAATATCTCAGCAACTAAGGGTCGTATCAACAAAGTTTCAAAGTGGGCAAACATGTGCACTAATTTAAAAAAATGAATAACTGCGACTATTTTTTAAAAAGTCACCTGAATATGGATTTAACTTGAAAACGATGCACTTTATCAAAATTTCATTTAAGTACTTTTTGATTAAAAATTTGATTTTAAAACGAAAAATGAAGTTGAAAAATGTTTGCGACCAATATTTCGATTTTTTGAAGAAATCAGTATTGATTAAAAATTCATAACTCGCTTAAAAGATTTTTTGCACAACCTGGAAATTTCTGAAAAGTTAGCATTTTATGTCCTCAAAAACATATAAAAAAATAGTGCTTTTTTGCAAATCAAGTTTTATTAATAAGAAGTTAAATAAAAAATTACCAATTTTTTTACCGTGTATAATTTTTTTTTTTCAGTGTAGTCCGTATCTATACCTAAAACTTTGCCGAAGACACCAAATCGATCAAAAATTCCTTCAAAAGATACAGATTTTTGAATTTTCACACATCATTTTTGTATGGACAGCTGCCAAATTTGTATGGAAAATTATATGGACAAACTAATGATGCAAAATGGCTTCTTTGGGCATACCGAATTCACCAAAAAAGTTTCAGTCGGATTTAAAAATACAAAAAAAATCGAATGACTGAAATCTGAGAGAACTGCTCATACGACTATTCTATGTAAGTTTTAGTTGGATTAAACTTCGTTCATAACATTTATAACATAAAAAACGGTGTTTAAGAAAATTCATAAAAAATGCTTCAATCTTAATAAAATCATAATTATTTATTTCCGTTTTAATCACTACAGGTTCAATTGCTACATTTAAATTTTAATTTGAAAAAATAATAATATTTTTTTAAATTTAATTTGCTGTTAAAAGTACTTCTGTGACTACTTGCAAAACAAAATATTATTTGTTTTATTTTTCTCAATTTTCCAGCCACTTATTCGTTTTTTTGAGTGTTTCTTTTTTTCAAATTTTCTGTTATAAATTTAAAAGAAATAGCAGAGCCAAACTTTAATTGCATTTTCACTTTAAAAATTAATAAAAATTCTACCTTCTAGAGTTTTTGATGTTTAGAAATTGGAGAAACAATGAACAGAGTTAAAAAAAGAAAATTGAATAAATAATATGATATACAATACTTGGAATTTACATTCAATTTAAATTATTTTTGACTTGTTTGGCGCTAAAAAGTCTTCCGAACATTTCCCTTCTTGGAAAACTCTTAAATAGTTGAAATGCAGTTAAAAAAAATAAAGCTACTCTTTAAGCTTGAAAGTTGAGTGTTCTTCCCCTTTTCCATTTCGCTAAATTATAACAAAGTGTTACAAATCGTTCGCTGAGATCCCTCCCTTGCAGACACTCTGAGCCTACCCGATAATGATCAGTTTCTCATCTCCAAGATATCTCGATTCGTTCTACCATCAACACCACCACCAACAGCAACATTCAATTCTCACCTCCCGGGCGCTATAATTTTCTCTTTCGTGACGGTTATATCTTGATCGCGATCGCTTCGCGATGAAATTCTCTTGCAGAACTTCCAGGTCACGAAACAACGCGCCTGATGCATCTTTAAGTGCCTTCCCCCGTGGCACAGCACGAGTTCACCGGCTAAACAGATAGGATCGTCGTTGAATACAAAGTTACAAGTTTCCTGGAGGGGGGTTGGATTCCGGGCACATGATTTATTGTGCTCGGAACTGATTAACGCACTTTTGTTCTGAGGGGTGTTCTAGTGTGGGTCGAAGGACCGGGTGGCGCCCACCTACGATCGGTATCGTACGGTTATTGTACCGTTTGTTTTCGAATATGGGAAGATCACTATTGTACGATAAGCTGGAATGTGAGCACGTGGCGATCGGCGTGGATCTGTAATTCGATTCTTGGAGGCGTTGATAACTGCGGTTATGGTCTATTGTTAGAAGTTCTTGGAATTTGCGAACGAATGCTATCATATATTGCCAAAGATTCCCAATAAAACATCATTAAAATTCTCACATAATCAAAATTATTCTAGTCATGCCTACTGTTGACTTTTTTCACCACTCTTGACAGAGTACCATCCAAACTCTAATCCACTTGTCAGAAGATCAGACAAACACTTCAGCAACCCTCAAGTTCCGCGGGAAGATGCTGCTCCACAGAGGGCGCCAATATCGCGTGATTTTCTACGCAGTTCCACTGCGAATGATTTGGCACAAAATCGCGCCCGCCATTCATCGGCGAAGCCCTCTCCATAAAAGGTCTAATCACGATTCTTAATGTCTAGCTTCGCGCGCGCGCAGGCTGGAATTCCCGCGGCGAATTTTTTCGGGAAACCGCACACTGTTGTGACGCGGTAATTGCCAGTTTGGATGATCACCCAAAACTAGTCATCGTAATCAACTCAGCCCAATTAGCCCCGCAGGAGGATGCTAGATTCCGGAATGATTGCGCAATAGTCCGCGAATCCTTCAGGCGTTGGCGCGCGACTCAACCGTTATGAACTCGTCGCAGCAAAAAAAAAGGCAACAATGTGTATGTTCTTTTTCAAAGTCGCGCTCGCCAACTACCGCTAACAGTGCATTAAAACGCGATTAGCCCTGTTTTAAGTACGGGGTACGCTTATCTCTGTGACATTTACGCACTGCAACGGAGTTATGGGCAAGGTTTTGCGGGGTTGTCACAATTGCCCCGTCATTAGTGCCCGCCTGATGTCATAAATGCAGCATGTTTTGAGCTTTTTGTCCCCGCCGCCGCGGGAGGGAACCTTGGATGCACGCTGCATTCACACAATACCTGTGAAGCAGTTGGCGAAAAACTCATGGCAGGCAGTTAATCTTGTTGTGCGGATGTTGTAACGCACCGCGGTGACAAATTGTGCAGATCTTCCTCCGTTTTGTGAACTTTGCGAGATCAGCTGATGAACGTGGTTCGAGCCTTGTTTGGTCTTTTGATGGGGTTCTTGAGCAGGGATGCCAGATGAAATTTTGAGTTATCTGCAAATTTGTTTTTCAAATATCTGCAAAAATCTGCAAACTTAAATATACGTAAAACTAGGTTTATGGTCGTATCCTACAATTCTGTTTAACTAAATTATGATGTTTAACTTAAACAACGTTTGATATGTTTTATGTCCTTAAATCTGTGTGAAAACAAATTATTTAGCTACAATTATTGATCCTTGCACTGTAACTTGGATTTGGCCCGCACTTTTCTCTCGCACTTTTGACAACAAAATTTACAAAAACTAGGCAACTAGCAGTTGAGCAATTCTCTACCAAAACCGGAAATGGATTTTATTTGTATTTTTGATTTGGCTCAAACTTTGTGGGGCCTTCCTATGACCAAAGAAGCCATTTTGCATCATTAGTTTGTCCATATAAATTTCCATACAAATTTGGCAGCTGTTCATACAAAAATGGTACGTATATATTCGAAAATCTGTAACTTTTGAAGGAATTTTTTGATCAATTTGGTGTCTTCGGCAAAGTTGTTGGTATTGTTAAGGGCTATTTAGAAAAAATAGGTACACGGAAAAAAATTTCCCGATTTTTTATTAACTTTTTCACAAAACTCAAATTCCCAAAATACGTATTTTTGATTTTCGAGATTTTTTATATGTTTTAGGGGACAAAATCCGCAACTTTTGAGCTATAGAGAAACATGGTCAAAATCTGCCGCCGAGTTATGATTTTTGAAAAACTGGTGATTTTGGAAAAATCGAAATTTCATAGATAAAATTTTTTGACCTAATTTTTATGCAAAATTGAATTTGCAATCGAAAAGTACTTTACAGATTTTTTGATAAAGGGCTCCGTTTTCAAGATATAGCCACCGAAAGTTTGATTTTAGCGAAATATTTGCAGTTTTTCAATTTTTAAAAATAGTGACCATTAGTGACCATTTCAAAAATATTTTTTGAAAAGTTCAGAAAATTTGCTATAAAATTGTCTAAGAGACATTGAAGATTGGACCTCTGGTTGCAGCGGCTTAAAGAAAAGAAACACGAAAATTGAAGTTTTCTAAGTCTCACCCAAACAGCCCACCATTTTCTAATGACGATATCTCAGCAATTAATGGTCCGATTTTCAATGTTAATACATGAAACATTCGTGAAATTTTTCGATCTTTTCGAAAAAATATTTTGAAAAAATTAAATCAAGGCTAACATTTTAAAAGGGCCAAACTTTGAATATTATGCCCATTAATGCCCATGCTAGTATTGATTTATTTTTTTTTCAAAATATTTTTTTCGAAAAGATCGGAAAATTTCACGAATGTTTCATGTATTAACATTGAAAATCGGACCATTAATTGCTGAGATATCGTCATTAGAAAATGGTGGGCTGTTTGGGTGAGACTTAGAAAACTTCAATTTTCGTGTTTCTTTTTCTTTAAGCCGCTGTATCTCAGCAACCAGAGGTCCAATCTTCAATGTCTCTTAGACAATTTTATAGAAAATTTTCTGAACTTTTCAAAAAAAATATTTTTGGAAATGGTCACTCATGGTCATTATTTTTAAAAATTGAAAAACTGCAAATATTTCGCTAAAATCAAACTTTCCGTGGCTATATCTTGAAAACGGAGCCCTTTATCAAAAAATCTGTAAAGTACTTTTCGATTGCAAATTAAATTTTTCATAAAAAAAAATTAGGTCAAAAAAATTTTATGTGTGAAATTTCGATTTTTTCCAAAAATCATCAGTTTTTCAAAAAATCATAACTCGGCGGCAGATTTTTTGACTATGTTTCTCTATAGCTCAAAAGTTGCGAATTTTTGTCCCCTAAAACATATCAAAAAATCTCGAAAATCAAAAAATACGTATTTTGGGAATTTGAGTTTTTGTAAAAAAAAGTTAATAAAAAAATCTGGAAATTTGTTTTTCCGTGTACCTATTTTTTTCTAAATAGCCCTTAACAATACCTACAACTTTGCCGAAGATACCAAATTGATCAAAAAATTCCTTCAAAAGTTACAGATTTTCGAATATATACGAACCATTTTTGTATGAACAGCTGCCAAATTTGTATGGAAATTTATATGGACAAACTAATGATGCAAAATGGCTTCTTTGGTCATAGGGAAGGCCGGCCCCCACAAAGTTTGAGCCAAATCAAAAAATACAAAAAATAAAAATGGTCGAAATCGGCCGGTTTTGTAGAGAATTGCTCAGTTGTTTATTTACATTTCCAGTCGCAGTTTCCACCAAACTGGACATTCGCACTTTAAAATTGCAATTGACAGGTGAGCAACATCGGCTCGCTATGATCATTTTTTGAGAAAATTAAAATTTCTCAAGGCAGCTTGACAAGCCGGAATAGTGCGATCGATAGCAATTATTTAGTGCGAAGTCCAAGTTAGTGAGAATTGCGCAATATTTGCAATAAATTCAATTAATTTGAAAAAACGTAATAAAATGTAGATTCCCTTTTCGATAAAACGACAGGAACTATACAAACAATATTTTTAAAATTAAAACATTGTTATCAAGATATCTTTTGTATTTTACTTCTCAATGTGTTTTTCTATTTCAAGGATAGGCTAATATAAAAATACTTTTCAGAGGTTTTTCCAATGTGTTTCGAAAACAAAAATTGTACAAAAAATTAACTGCCATTTAAAGTTATTATAAATAAAGAATAAAGGCACGGTTCTTAGTTTTGTGATACTTTTGAATAACTTAACAAAAAGTTAAAATAAAATTAGCGATAGTCTTATTTCGTGCAGTATTGTATCGAAGGAAATTATTGTTTCAACGGTTTAAGCAGATTTCACGTAATTATAAATATTTTTTTGAATCTCTAAAGTCCATGTAGCATATTTTCAGATAAGTCTTATTTTTTTAATAGCTATTTTAATGGCTTATTCTTCTTGCACCACTTTACATGAAATGTTTACTATTTGTATGGTCATGTCAGTTATTAACATAAACTTCAAAATTATTTTATTTATTATGAGTGGAAAGGAGTTTTTGTTGCAACTCGCAGTTAAAATCTTGGTTAAATTACATATGCGATAATTTTCTAAATTGATACGAAAATTATTAAAAAAACGAAACTATTGGCACTACGCCCCCCGGGGCATGGCCTTCCTCTAACGTGGGATTTCTGCTCCAGCGCCTCTGACGAGACAGGAGAAACCGGGACCGACGTTTTACTTCACCATCCGATAGAAGCTCAGTGGATAAGGCGGGAATCGAACCCGCGTCTCGTAGCATCATCGGGATCGGCAGCCGAAGCCGCTACCCCTGCGCCACGAGACCCACGAAAATTATTATTTATTTCAAATATTTATAAGTCGCTGAATTATAATTCATTCATACAAAAATGTATTGTTCGCTATTCACGATAAAAAAGAAGATAAATGGGAATGGAAATGCTAACTAAAACAATTCAATGGATTTTTTTGTGATTCATAAAGATCCAGTTCAAAAATATCACAGAAACTTAAAAAAAATGGTTTATAATTTTAAAACTAATTTTAATAACTACGTTCAATCTCTCTTGCTCGTGGTTACTTCAGTGCACCAAAATTTTGAACTCAAAGAAACAATTAAAAAAAGATAATATTGTCGATGGTAAAATATTTCAACAGTTCATCACTAACAAATTTTTGAATGGTTTTGTGGTCAGAAAAATCACCAGGCTAGCTCAAATCTGGCCCTGGAGAACTCGAAATATCTCCAGCCAGGAAACCGGAATCTAGGTTTTGAGGCATCGTGTTTGGTGTTAAATTACTGAGCAAACGAACCCAAAAGAACTAAAATTGGTTTAGTTTGAGCCAAGATATGGAAATTATTGAATATTAAACACCCAAGTGATATTTAAATGGTTAACAAATCTGTGATGTAAACATTTAAAACTGTAAAATACGGTCCACACCAAAATCTCCTGAGCCTTCGCAATTTGCTTATTATGGAAAATCAAATCACGTTAAAAATAATTTAAGTCGTTGAGCTCAGTTATGCCCCAAAATCATCCGAAGTGATCTGGAAAAATGTAACGTGTGTAAGAATGTTTATAAATATGTACCCTTTAGGCATTTCAAACATTATGTTCAGAAACATAAAAAAAACTTTAAACCTAACTCTAAATTTTGTAAAGTAACTCATGCTAAAAATTGTGGAACAACAAGTTAGTAAAAAGATGAATTCAGAAAAATCTTAAAAAAAGATGATAAAATGATTTTTTTGAAAATATTTTGTTTGTTTATTTGTTTATCACAAGTAAATCTGTAGAACTTTATAAAAGTAAAACTTGGATCAGTCGAGTTTCGGCTGTATGGGTTATCATAAATAAAATGATTTTTTTGTTAACATGTAAAAGTTAACACTTTATTGTCGTTTTTTTCCTCGATAAACTCGATAAACAAAAAAAAATGCTGTCGTTTTGATACAAACAGTGATAAATCCAACCTCTAATCTTCTTGCTAAATCGATTAATCTTTTGTTTGATATTTTTGCTCAATCTTACCCTAAACGGTCCCATAAATTTAAATGCATGGAGAGACGATTGTTGCATATTGAAATAAATAAAAATATGTTAGATATTAAACTTCATATAAATATTGCCAATGTGTTTTTTTATTTAAAAGTTTCATGTTTTTATTTTTTTGTATATATGTTTTTATTTTTTTGTATATAATCAAAACTGAATTGGAAAGCACTTAAATTACAATCAATGTTTTAATTTTACGTATGCCTCTAGCCTATAGTCCTATAGTTCCATTTTTTTATGAGTTTAATTCATCCTCCAATACCTACAATTTATTTTGTATGTATTTTTCCAGCATATTCTTTATTTTATTTTTTGTTAACAGTTGAACTTTATTACATAAAAATCTTCCAGATTTGATATTTTTGTGTACCATTAATAGACCATTAATTTAAAAAAATTGATGGTGAAATGGTATTGAAATATGTAGAAAAAAGGAGGATTTTATGTTATATAACAATTGAATTATTTTACTTCTATAGCGATTCTGTTATTTCATGCTAAATAAAAAAAAAATATTCAAAACTAATGTTATGTGCCCTTTCAGACCACTAGAAACGCTTTGATTTTTTTCAGTTTTTAAGTTTATCTTCATTGGATTCTTCTGTGAGCAAAAATTTCTTTTTAAATATCTATTGCATTAAAAACTAATTCTAATTATTTTTTTAAATCATTTTTGTGCTGCTATTTTTTAAGGAAATTTGTAATAGTCGTTCTGAAATTTAGAGTTATAATTATTTTAATGAATCCAATTAAATAAAAAAAATAGGCGTGGAAAAGAAGTATGCAACTAAGGTTTTTTTTTTAATTTACAAAAAATATTTGAAATATTTTGAAATGATTCGAAACACAAACCCAAAATTAAAAACAAGGCAAACAATATGTGTTGAAATAATTTTATTTTGATCACTTAAAAAACTAAACTTTTCATTTTTATATGTGAACGTCTTAAGTTATCTATACATTAGACAAAATCATACATGAATTTTTTCTTTTACATCTAGTGTTTTTCTTTAAAAAGGTTCTATAAGCTATTGTCTTTCATATGTTTATAGGGCCTTTTCGAAAAAAAATTCTAGATATGTATTGTAATACAAACAGTAATGAAGAAAGTGCTACAAATTCATTAGTAAAGTGACCTTTTTATCTGTGTATAAATAATCGCTATAGTTTAGCCTGTCTGACTTTTTCGCATTTAATGAATTGGTTAAAATTTGAGTTTTTGGATGACTTAAGAAAAAAAAAACTCGTTAAGTGTTTTAGTCAATATTTTTAGCGACTTAAATAAAAAACTAATGAAAATCATATTTCAATCATTGAATTTAATTAAAATTAAATGTCTTATTTAGAAATTTTCATGGAAATTTTTTCTTTTATTTTATAATAACAATATACCAGGAGAACAACTCCTACGGAATGACTCAACGGCCTAACAACAACTAAGACCGAGACCAAAGTTTTACTACTGAGAACCACATTAAAAATCTTATATAACTTCGTACATATTTTTTTGTTTTTATTTTTTTTAATATAAACAGAGGTAGACTTAATACTTAATTAATACATAATTATTTCAAAACATGAAGAAAATAATGTGAAAAATGGCAGAACTCAAATAAAATTTATTTATGTTTCCTAGGGTAATTCAAATTCGAGCTTCTTCGGAACTACTCCCTGAAATCAAAGATTGACACATGGATATATTCCAAATTTGAGCTCATTCTGACCACGGGTTCCTAAAAATATGGTGTCTTGAGGGAAATAAAATTAATGAAAGTTCTACAGAGAAATGGTTAGAATCGGATAACTATTGCGCCCTTCACGGGTAAAAAAGTGAAACAGTTGCCATACATACTCTATACATTTTGACGATTTCTCCCATACAAACTTCATACGATTAGATGGAGGGGTTCCGGTGGTCAGAATGAGCTCATATTTGGAATAAGGGACAGCGTTTTTTTTAACAATAGCCAAAATCTTGGTAAACAAGCACCTTCAACCTTTTGAACACCTATTTGTAATTTTTTGCGACAATTCTTAAGTGATTAAAAAGAATAGTTGGTAAAATACTTGCATATTTTGACAGTAATCAAACTTGATGTAGATCTAAGAAGATTAATTCTGAATTTGTAAAATGCTATGTACAGTTGGGTTACTCATATTATTCACAGAAGGATTAATTAATTTTTTTTTGCAAACCTCACCGGTAAAATATCTGCAAAAATCTGCAACAAAAAAGTTGTCTGCAACAAATTTCGGAAATCTTCAAATTTGCAGAGAAATCTGCAAATCTGGCATCCCTGTTCTTGAGGCGGGATGGGTTCTCGGAGAGTTAAAATTAGTCATCTTCTTGAAAGTTAGTGAGAGTGTTATTATTATTGGTTAAATAAAATTGGATGAATGAATAAGTAAAATTGAGGAGAAGATACGTTTTTACATTTCTAAAAGCCTCTATCTATGTTTTTTCTGAGATCAAATTTACCTAGAATATTTTCAAAATTCAGTAGAATAACAAAAAAGTATAGTTGAGCAATTTTCTACGAAATCAGTCTTCTTTCTTAAATTTTAATTTTTGTATTTTTTAATCCGACTAAAACTTTTTTGGTGCCTTCAGTATGCCCAAAGAAGCCATTTTGCATCATTAGTTTTTCCATATAATTTTCCATACAAATTTGGCAGCTGTCCATACAAAAATGATATGTGAAAATTCAAAAATCTGCATATTTTGAAGGAATTTTTTGATCGATTTGGTTTCTTCGGCAAAGTTGTAGGTATGGATATGGACAGCACTGAAAAAAAAAGTGATACACGGTGATTTTTTTTTTTGTGATTTTTAATTTAACTTTTTGTCACTAAAACTTGATTTGCTAGAAACACTATTTTTTTTTATTTTTTGATATGTTTTAGAGCAGCGATTCTCAACGGGGGTACCGGGCCTACTTGATTTACATGGTAGGGGGTACCAGCCTAGAAGAAGGTTGAGAATCGCTGTTTTAGAGGACATAAAATGCCAACTTTTCAGAAATTTCCAGGTTGTGCAAAAAATCATTGACCGAGTTATAAATTTTTGAATCAATACTGATTTTTTCAAAAAATCGAAATTTTGGTCGCAAAAAATTTTTAACTTTATTTTTCGATGTAAAATTAAATTTGCAATCAAAAAGTACTTTAGTGAAATTTTGATAAAGTGCACCGTTTTAAAGTTATAGCCATTTTATGTAACTTTTTTCGAAATAGTCGCAGTTTTTCTTTTTTTAAATTAGTGCACATGTTTGCCCACTTTTGAAAAAAATATTTTTGAAAAGCTGAGAAAATTCTTTATAGTTTGCTTCTTTGGACTTTGTTGATACGACCTTTATTTGCTGAGATATTGCAATGCAAAGGTTTAAAAACAGGAAAATTGATGTTTTCTAAGTCTCACCCAAACAGCCCGACATTTTTCAATGTCGATATCTCAGCAACTAATGCTCCGATTTTCGATGTCAAAATATGAAACATTTGTGAAATTTTTCGATCTTTTCGAACACAATATTTTCAAAATTTTCAAATCAAGACTAACATTTCAAAAGGGCCAAACATTCAATATTACGCCCTTTTAAAATGTTAGTCTTGATTTGAAAATTTTGAAAATATTGTTTTCGAAAAGACCGAAAATTTCACAAATATTTCATATTTTGATATTGAATATCGGACTATTAGTTGCTGAGATATCGACATTGAAAAATGTTGGGCTGTTTGGGTGAGACATAGAAAACATCAATTTTTCTTTTCCTTTGCATTGAAATATCTCAGCAACTAAAGGTCGTATCAACAAAGTCCAAAGAAGCAAAATATAGAGAATTTTCTCAGCTTTTCAAAAATATTTTTTTCAAAAGTGGGCAAACATGTGCACTAATATTAAAAAATGAAAAACTGCGACTATTTCGAAAAAAGTTATATAAAAATGGCTATAACTTGAAAACGGTGCACAAAAAATAAAAAATAAAGTTGAAAAATTTTTGCGATCAAAATTTCGAAATCAGTATTGATTCAAAAATTCATAACTTGGTCAATGATTTTTTGCACAACCTCAAAATTTCTGAAAAGTTGGCATTTTATGTCCTCTAAAGCATATAAAAAAAAAATAGTGTTTTTTTGCAAATCAAGTTTTAGTGATAAAAAGTTAATTAAAAAATCACAAATTTTTTTTAACCGTGTATCACTTTTTTGTAGTCCGTATCTATACCTACAACTTTGCTGAAGACACCAAATCGATCAAAAATTCCTTCAAAAGATACAGATTTTTGAATTTTCATGCATCATTTTTGTATGGACAGCTGCCAAATTTGTATGGAAAATTATATGGAAAAACTAATGATGCAAAATGGCTTCTTTGGGCATACTGAAGGCACCAAAAAAGTATCAGTCGGATTAAAAAATACAAAAATTAAAATTGAAGAAAAAAGACCGATTTCGTAGAGAATTGCTCTATGACATTTTTTCCCCTGCGCTAATATTGCTTATTGCGAGATAAAATCACGTTTCTCCTTCGCTGTGAGTGACAGGAGATTATTGCCGCCTTATTACCGCAGTGTAAAAATCAGCAAGTTGAACTGAAATTCTGCGTTGATTTGGCTGTCAACTTGGTTTGTTTTGAATATTTTCCAAAAAGTCAGCTCAAAACTCAAGGCAACCTTTGACAACAGCCAAAAATTTGTTCTGCGGTCGTCTTGCGGCTGTCATGCGACCATTATCTTGCGGTCGTATCACCGCGCGTGAACTCTAATTATTGACGCCCGCAGTAATATCATATCGAGGAATTAAAAGTGCAACTTGGAGGTAAACTTTCTGTCAAGTTGCTGTGAAATTTTCCATGACAGTTGCGAAAGTTTCACCTCATGTTACCGGCTCACATCTCTCTTTTCAATTTCTCGATAGAACATGTTGGGACTCATTTAAGAGGTTGCATACATGTAGAATATCTCAAAACTGCTTATTTAAGAAAATTTATTAAATCCTCTAAATAGATGATTTCCAAACACTCATGAAGATATTTCAGGTAACTATATTGAAAAATGCTTTTGAAAGGCCTGAACAATTTATTGACAGATAGAGCAATATTGATATCGAGAAGATCGTCAGCCAGAAAAAAACGAATACACATATAACCGAATCATTGAATCAGAGTAATCTATGTGAAACAATTAAATAATTGTTTTTATTTTTTATTTTATTGTTTGATTCTCAAGTTTTGTTTCAAAATTAAAAGTTAATCATTCTCTGAAATTTTTTACATCCAGTTTTTTCCTTACTCACCCACAAACAATCACAACGAATTGTACAATTAAAAATTAATTACCACCTATCGACGGGGCACCGTCAGCCCATTGATTGTGCGCGAGCTGCGTAATTTCCCAACTCACGTTTGGTCCCTTGCCGGGCCAGTCAGCCGCGATCGCCGGTCAGCACTGGTATCATCCCGCGTGATAATCTGTACCGCCCGCCCGTAGAATTGATGTGAAGTTCTCTGCCGGCACAAACACCGGATGCCGCCGCCGCCGGCATTCGATTGTGCCTGGGATCATGCATTTGTACAGACATTTCCGCAGTACCTAGCACAACTTTCAACGCACTTGTTGTTGGTTAATTGAAGGTTTTGTACTACGCGCAATGGGGTTGTGGGTGGTGTGTTGGACCTGTTGAACAATTTAAAACATTGTTATAATTAATTTTGTTTTTGAATCGAACAAAATTAACACATCAAATTGAAATAAATTATACTATCAAATTTTAAGACCACTTTAGCATCAGTTACCCTACTCTAGAGCACTTTACGTTCCTACGATTGATGAAGCATTGTGCGAAAACGTGGCCCAACATGTGCTTCTTGAAATAATAGCACGACTTGCACCCTCCCTTCCTCACCACTGTTGGATGGAGTATGGAAGCCCCTCCCAAATCTAATCCATCGGATCCATCGGCAAACGCAGTCGTTAATTGGCACTTATTAGGCGTTAATTTAAAAAAAAAATCGCTCGAAAAAAAAACCAACGCGTGTGTGTGTGATTGCGTATGTGTTTGTGCAATTTTGAATCACATCCGATCGGTGGTGGTGGCAGCGGCATGACTTGATTGAATTTTGGTTGAATTGCGTTATGCTTCAAATTTCGTAAAATTTGTTGTTCGGAGGCTGGGTCAGCGAGAGTTTGTCAATTCTTCGCTGCAATTTCCGCAAGGTCAAGCTGGAGATGTCAAAATTGGTTATTTTTTTTTTTCTCGGAATTGGTAGGTTGAATTTGTCATAATTATGTGAGTGTGTCAGAAGGACGTGAAATTATTAGTGTGATGAAAGGTATGATTTGATGGGCAGAGGCCGCATTACAAAACATCTAAAACTTAACGAACTGATCTGAAATTCCGTTCTTACGATAAAGATTCTAAAATATTCAGGTAGCATTTTTTGGTAGCATGTCAAAACTCATAATTCAAATCATCAAACTTTACGATACGTCATACTGAAACTCACTTTCTTCGACGTGATCAATCTCCCAACAAATACAATTATTTCGTCACGAAATCTTAGTCAGACTTCGCTTTACGCGAAATCCGGAAGCAGTTGATGTTAACGCCAGAAAAGTTACGACTTTGCCCCATTTTCTCAACCGGCTTGGGCTGTGCGCGAATTCCTAATTAAGATTTCGGAAGTCCGCCTTAGGTACAACTTTCCCACACGACGAAGATTCACTTCTTCGGAACGATGATATCATCTTCGCAGCGTGTTTCGCTTAATCGATTGGCTGCACAAACTTCAATTAAATCGGATGATTTCGATTTCATTCGGAACTCTGAGTAAACAAAAACCACCTCCGAATCACGCGGTGGACGTGGTTGCGAAGGGCTTCCAAGAATTTGTAAGATTTTTTTTTTTGCTGTTTCCGACTCTGGCGTCACCGCGTTGGGATGATGCAACTGGTCAGGCATCTTCACGATCCTGCACTCTCGAGACATAATTAGCCGGATCAAGCCCCAAATTGACACGACAAGCGGACGCCCAGACCGCCTTGTCAAAGGTCTTCAATTCCGACAGCAGCTGGCTGATTCATGTGGGATTCTTAAATGGCGTCGTGTTGTTTGCGAAATCGATCTGCTTAATCATTGTAAAGTGATTATTGTGATTTATTGGAGATTTTATCTTGACTGCATTATACTAATTAGTGTTTTTTTCTTCTTTTTGCTTTACAGGTAAGTCCCTTTGGAACACTTTTTGGAATCGAAACAACAACTGTAAGGTCTCTGTTTGCATGAAAAAAAAAGTTGAGGATTTTCCACTTTCACTGACAACTCAACTGAAATACCAGTAATTTGTCATGTTTGATCCAATCTTTGTGCGCACGCCATTTCCATGATGCCAGTGTATTGTTTCCAGACCATTCCCCGTGTTTAGCCACCGGTCACTTCCGGTTACCAGCTCAGCTGTGTGAACCGCAAAACTTTCCACAAATTCAACCACTTTTGCGTGACTGACTCATGCAGATCGACACTAGAATCACTCAAAAGGTCGCATAGTCGCGTGAAGCTGCAAAACTAAGCGATTAAATCAATCAATCAGTTTATCTTGCCTCAAATGTAAACAATAAAGTGTCAAACCTACCGTTTCGCGGGTGAATCGTTGCGGTTTAAGCCTGTCGGCACCTCGACTCAGGAGGGCGAGTCATGCGGAGAATGCAGCAGCTTGATGGATGAACTCACGGGAACTTTCTGACATCTGCCTGGCGGCGGCGTGATATTGTCACCAAATGAGGTGCAATTAATCTGTGTGGATGTGGCGTGGAAATTTAAACCGTAAACGTTCAATTAGTGTCACGTTTTTCTAATTAGCTTACAACTAAGTTGTTAATTATTTGAGTTTTATTTAAATTGCTTGTTCGTGATAAGTATTTGTAAATTTGAAAACGAACATTTGAATTTAAAATTTAATTCCTAAAAATCCTAAACACCTTTTAAAAAAATTCTGTGGAAAATCATCGTGGGAAAAAGTGCACAATTTTTTTTTCTTCACAATAAAAAAAAAAAATATTTCAAATTGATTATTTTTTCACCAAAAATCCAAAATCGATTTAAAAGAACTACATTTTACAAGTAACTGTACTTTTTAAATGTGTAAAGATGAACAACAATAAATTCCACGATATCTGGATTTTCCAGTAAACCAAATTTTCAGTTTTTGCGTTTCGGGGGTTTTTTTATCACTCCTGACTCAAGGCGGTTTCAAATACACCCAAAAAGAAAAAAACTGGAAATTTGATTTATTGAAATTTATTTTATTTTCTGATCATTTCAAAAAATGTATTGTCAATGTTTAAAGCCGTTGCAAATATTTTTCAAAGTTAATGTCGCCAGTGAATTTTCACAATTTTTTAAACTTAATTTTATCACTGTACAAGTTTCTACCGTCATTTTTGATTCCAAACCATTGCAATTTTTTACAACAGTTTCCAAGCAAAATCAATATTTTTTTTTATTAATTTGATTGTGTAACGTAAACGCCATGAAAAAATATATATTATAAATTACTTGCATTTTGCACACCAAATCACTTTCTTTTTTCAAAATTTGCTGAAAATTGCGTTTTTAAGAAAAAATATCAAAATTCTGATAAAAGCTAAATTTTGAAAAACAAAGCCACTACATTTAATATGCACTTCTTCTTAATGTCGCTTACGTCACAACGTTTTCTTTTACTTTTAAAAACAAATATGTACAGGTTTTGTAAACAGAATGGATATGATTAAGTTCAATTTCTGAAAAGATTTTTTAAATTCTGCATTTATTATTTTACGACAACGAAAGCTAATTTTTTCAACAAGAAGTTTCCCACAAGATATTTTTTTTGAGGAAACTTTTTAAGCTGGTGTAGAGAGAAACAAAAAAAACCAATCTAATAATTTATTTTTGTCTACTCAATCATTCGCCTATGAAAAATAAATTCAGAACATTATGGGTCAAGCATGGAGTGACTAAAACATTTTTTTCATTAAAATATTATACCTTCTATTTAAACTTAATCTTAAATCAAGTTTGAAATGATTTTTGGGAATTACAAATAATGGTTAGAGCTAGTAGAAAAGGCAAAATCTACAAAGAAAAAAAATAATTAAAAATATTGAATATTAAAGAATAATAAAATACAAAGGACAAGAAATTTTTAGTTTTCGTTGCAAAAAAGTTGTTTAAAACTACTTCCTATGTTTGAATTTATAACAGATAACAGAAACAAAACCACTGAATTTATTTATACAATCTGGCTGTATGTAATCGTAATTCCTTCAACGAGGAATTTTAAATCGGATATTTTCAATTTAAAAAAAATGTTTACGTAGTTTATAGAAGGCCAATAAAGTTATAATTGTAAGAAAATAAATGTTTTCACAGTAAATTAAAATTATGATCATATTACTTCTGGGAATTTGTAATTTTACAACTTTTCTGGTGTAAAGTCATTTTTAAGTCGAAATTTACATTATAATAGAGGCAATATTCAACCTTCCAAAATTACACATTCCACGTTCATTTTTTACTGTGTAATTTTTAAAATTTATCTAATGAGATTTAAAATTTGTAATAATCAGCAAAAAAAAGTAGTAATCCAGCTGCGTGTAAAAGTTCAACTGAGTACACTTTTGAAATCGACCTTCACCGATTTAGACCAAACTTGGAGGGAACGTTTATCTATCGATAGTTAACAGAAATCCCAAGTTTGGTGCTGATTGGACCATCCCTCTATTTTCGGCACCGCCCTCTTTTTTGGCGATTTTATAAAAAACTTTTTTTTTTCTTTTAATCATAACTTTGCAACTATTTGAGCAAAAGACTTTCTACAGGTTGCATTTTACAGAAAATTGTCCAAGGAATTCGATAAAAATAAATTTTTAACCCTTTAATGCCCACTAATATTATATTTTAACGTTTTATGTATAAAAAATCAGTTTTGACCAATTGATTATATTTTTACTTTTTTTATTTTATCGCCATCGTGTTCCCCGGACAATTTTACATAATAATCAATATAGACTTCAAACTAAAATGAACTATTGGCGAGATACAGCGATTTTACTGAAAAAAGTTTGATTTTGCACTGCACTCTGTCCTATGAATTCAAATCAGAAATAAGTTTCTCACATATAAAAACCGAATTATGCGAGATTCATTCCTTTTTGTTGAAAAGTATACCATGAACTTCCGAGTGCTGCGCAAAATCAAACTTTTTTCAGTAAAATCGCTGTATCTCGTCAATAGTTCATTATAGTTTGAAGTCTATATTGATTATCATGTAAAATTGTCCGGGAAACACGATGGCGATAAAATAAAAAAAGTAAAAATATAATCAATTGGTCAAAACTAATTTTTTATACTTAAAACGTTAAAATATAATATTAGTGGGCATTAAAGGGTTAAAATTTTATTTTTATAGAATTCCTTGGACAATTTTCTATAAAATGCAACCTGTAGAAAGTCTTTTGCTCAAATAGTTGCAAAGTTATGATTAAAAGAAAAAAAAGTTTTTTAGAAAATCGCCAAAAAAGAGGGCGGTGCCAAAAATAGAGGGATGGTCCAATCAGCACCAAACTTGGGATTTCTGTTAACTATCGATAGATAAACGTTCCCTCCAAGTTTGGTCCAAATCGGTGAAGGTCGAATCCAAAAGTGTACTCAGTTGACCTGGAATGACACATATGCGTTTATCCTTTCCACTCTTCACCGGTCTGATGGCCGAGTGGACTAAGGCACCATACCTTACTGTTGGTGCTGGGTTTGAATCCCGTCAGATGCAACTTTTTTTGTGTCTACAAAAGTTGTACATGCAGTGTATATTTTTTAGTGTCTTTTTGACGAAGGTGATGTGCGTGCCTTTGCATGCGATTTCACCATCGGATTTTTTGCTGTGTACGTGTACACAGAAACAAACACACTGAATTTATTTATACAATATGGCTGGTTTTAAGTCGTAATTCCTTCTACAACAGCCCGGGAACATGTTGACAGTTCCCATACAAACTGAGCGTACCCCGTTTTGTGGGCCCAGTGGGCCTAAGATGGCGGCCTTCGATATTATCTAGCCAAACTTTTGAAAATGGCGAATAGTTTAAATAAATATAGTTTTTGCCTTGTTTTGGCTTAAAATGATAAAATAAGCATTCTGTTATCATTTTCTTTAAAAACATGTTCAGAAATACGCCACGTTCAAATATTAGTCTAGAAAATTGAAGTGAGCATGCCGCAAAAGCCGTCACGAAAAAAATTTCCTATGCAAATTTTGAGTTACGTACTTGTTGAGCGGACTCCGACGAGACCCACTTGCCTTCTGTCGGTGAATATGCGCAACTCACGAAAACTGTCATCTTAGGGTCGGGTTGTTCTACAACGAATTTCAATTTGGATTTAATCTGATTATATTAAAGTTTACGTAGTCTATAGATGGCCCATAAATTTATAATTTCTACAAAGTAAAAAATGATGGTAGTATTCATCAGGAAATTACAGATTTTGTGTCAAAAAAATTTGTGTTTTCATCAAATTTGGTAAATTTTCATCAGGATCACACTTTTACACATTTTTTTATGTAATATTACTTAAAAAGGACGTAATGTTGCACACAGAAAAAAACTCATGGTCATATTTCATTTGGGATTGCGTTCTTTTTTGATGTCCAAAAAAAACTTTTCTGGTGTGAAGTAACTTTTTCAGTCGATATTTTGTTAAAATTACAAAAAGTGACAATATTCATCCTTCCAAAATAACACCTTCCAAATTTTATTTTTTTTACTGTGTAAATTGTGATTCCAATAATTTTCAAAATAATTTTAAATATTCTAACTTTTTTGAAATTATTGCTGTAAAGTTAAACAAATTTGAACATGACTTATCATCAACAAATATATGTGTATTTTGAAAGAAAACAGGAGAAATGTAATCAAAAACATTCTTTAGGCTCTTGCTCTTGTTGGTCGGTGTATTATAAGCTTGAGCATTTTTTCTTTTCGATAAAATCATACGCAAAAAACAGTAATCATGTTGCTATTCGCCTAACAAGCATTCACCTTCACTCAATCTCCACAAAGACAAACATTGAATAAGAAGATTCATCCTTCTGGGAAGAGATCATCCGGCTAAAAATAGCACCCGATACATTCCACCTAAATTATACCCAGTCGCTCATATCGCGGAGTTCAATGCCAAGTTCTTGCTATACGACCATCGAGAAAAAGGCCCCACTCATCATTACCCACTTTACCGCGGTGGCCCTCTTCCCAGCGACGGGACTTGAAAGTCATTCCCCAACCTGATCTTGTAGCGGTTCCATTCTCTGCTGCTGCTGCTGCTCCGGATTCGTGTCCCAGTTGGCCTATTTACAATTTCTCCGCGCAACCGTTGGCCAACTTGGCGGCAGGGCTGATGTTGGATAACCAACCCAATGGCAAGGTTGAGGAAGAAGCGGGAAGGTCGTTTCCACAGTGTCCGCAATACGCTCGTTCGCGAGGCGGTCTAATGCAAAAATAATAGTCATCTTGGAAGTCGTGTCATTCCGAGAGTAACGTGATCGTGGTGGTGTGTCCGCGCTGTCAAGATCATCACGTGGCTGTGGCACCCTGCCGGACGGAATGGCCCGATCGGTGGCAGGTCAGACCCCCGAGAAGACGGAGTGCAGATTAACGTTCAACTTTGTTGCTTGGTTTTTTGCCCCAGCTGGGTGTGAGTCTGTATCGCCCGTAGATCCGCGAACATCTAACGCCCCCAGTTGGCAGAGCTTGATGGCATGCCAAGAGGTGCCAATTAGGAGTCAGATCTGGAAAGTGGTCGTCAGCTAAATGACACCGCTCCGACATTAGGAAGAGAAAAAAAAAGTGTCAATTCGTCTACGCCGAAGACCTGCCACGACTTCCGTGTCCTCGCCGGCTAAGTCCTGGTCTGCGGCGCGAGAGAATCCCAAAGTTGGACTTTGATCGTGTTTGGTTTTTGTGGGGCCCACTCTGCTTGACGACGACCGAGCTGGCCCAGGAATGGCCATAAAAGTGAAACCCGACATCGTCTGACGTGTAGTAGCCGTTGGCCTATCCGAGAGTGACCAGATGGATCAATAAATTGGCAGAGGGCCACCGCCGTTTGATCAAACGCTATAAGCCATCGTATCCGCTTTTCTCCTTAATTAAGGGTTTACGCGAAGGTTTTTATTTTTTTGTCGTTGTCGATAATCGACTGCAAAATTGAGTGCCATAATTGGATCAATTTCAGGACCAGAAGCGAACTCATGAAACTGACCGATCACAAACAACAATTACGATCACGTGCGCGCCGCTATGCCGCCGTAATTGGATTCTGCTGGGAAAATGAAGATGTTTCCCGATAGTGGGTAGTAATTCCAAGGTGTTACTTCCCAGTCAGCTGAGCTGGGCTGTTGTAGAGGTGTGCAAAAAAAAACAGTAATTAAAATTCATCGGTTAAGCTCTAAATCACGTTGGCAGAAACCTGCACCCTTTCGTGAGGGGAGTCGTGTTGGGAAATAATATCCTCCCATTTTTCATTGAAAAGCTGAGGATAATTAAAAGCGACAGGTTATGGAGTGGAGTGCGAAAGGTTGTAAACAATGGCAATTTTTTATGGCTGTGATGATTTATGTCCTTGGGACTAATTAATAGAATTCTGGGCTGTGATGTTGGATGATGCGATATCCGGATTTCATACAAAGTTGTTATATGTTGACTTCGAGAAAAGTTTACTAAATTGTATGTTTGCTTTTGATTTATGTACCGTAAACCTGGGTGACATTGACAACTGGATTTGTTTTTTTTTTTATTTTATTTGATTTTTTATTTGTAAAATGAAAAGAAATCTAAGCAAAACGAATCTATGACCGGCAGCGAAATTATGAGAAAGTATATTCTGCATCTGACTTGGATTATATGTTGTTACAGCTAGCTAAAACTTGAAAATGGTGCAAAAAAAAATGGTGTCAAAAAAAATTGTTTAGTTATTTTGGATTGCTAATTTAACTTTGTATGTAATAATGATTGTTTAAATTTTGTTGGCAATAATTGCATAAAAAACGTTTGCCACTAAAGTATGATGCACAAAAAAAATCTCTATAAATAAATAAGAGTTTAAAAATCGGACATCGGAGGTTTTTTTCTTGAAATAAAATAATTTTGAAATTTAGAGCTTTCATGTGTAATTCTGATGTTTTTTAAAGTCCAACAATAGCAATGTGTTTGTTAAAGTCGAATCAGCAAATAGGGCAGAAAATAATTAAAAATGAATAAAGATTAAAATTACGAGCCATGCTTTCAACATTTTCAATTTCGGTGACATAAACTTCAAAAAATATTTGCAAAGACCTAAAGATTATTTTTATGCATTTGGGGTGCTTTTAAACCGTCATTCGCAAGAAGTTTAAAAACAACTAAAACGCAAAAAAAAACAAATGTGATTTTTTACTGCAGAGTGAATTTTGATTTAAAAATATATCAATTTTTTGTCATTTTAAGTAGGGCCTCCGAAGGCCTCGAAATAATAATTCGTACAATCGAATCACGGATTTTCGAGTCAAGGAGGGGGGAAAAAATAAAAAATATATAAATATTGAAATAACAAGCCATTTGCATGGACCAGTTCAGTTTGTTGTGTATAAACCAGTTCAGTTGTTTTGCAATAATTAGTTTTCAAAAAATATAACACTTGACGAAAACAAAAAAAAAATAGCGAAACAAATCTTTTTGCGATAATAAACATCGAAAATTTTCAAAAATTCAATAGATTTTTAAATTAACCCAAACATGCTAAAAATGATTCTAGACGCAGGGGAATGGATTTTAAATTGATTTCAACTGATGGTCTTTAATTTTCATTGCAATATTAAAGTTTTTTGAAAAATAAAAATTTTGGCCCCTGATTTTTCGAGCCAAAAAAAATAAATTAGACGCCCGATTTGATGGCGTACTCAGTATTCCGAAAAAACGTATTTTTCATCGAAAAAAACACTAAAAAAGTTTTAAAAACTCTCCCATTTTCCGTTACTCGACTGTAAAAAATTTTGGAACATGTCATTTTATGGGAAATTTAATGTACTTTTCGAATCTACATTGTCCCAGGACGGTCATTTTTTCATTAAGAACAATTTTTTTCATTTTAAAATTTCGTGTTTTTTCTAACTTTACAGGGTTATTTTTTAGAGTGTAACAATGTTCTACAAAATTGTAGAGCAGACAATTACAAAAATTTTGATATACAGACATAAGGGGTTTGCTTATAAACATCACGAGTTATCGCGATTTTACGAAAAAAAGTTATGAAAAAGTTGGTCGTCGTCGATCATGGCCGTTCATGGTCACCCGCGACAGACACGGACGACGAAACAAAGAGAAACGCAAAAAGTAATTTTTTCAAAACTTTTTTTCGTAAAATCGCGATAACTCGTGATGTTTATAAGCAAACCCCTTATGTCTATATATCAAAATTTTTGTAATTGTCTGCTCTACAACTTTGTAGAACATTGTTACACTCTAAAAAATAACCCTGCAAAGTTAGAAAAAACACGAAATTTTAAAATGAAAAATTTTGTTCTAAATGAAAAAATGACCCTCCTGGGACAATGTAGATTCGAAAAATACATTAAATTTCCCATAAAATGACATGTTCCAAAAATTTTTACAGTCGAGTAACGGAAAATGGGAGAGTTTTTAAAACTTTTTTAGTGTTTTTTTCGTTGAAAAATACGTTTTTTCGAAATTCTGAGTACGCCATCAAATCGGGCGTCTAATTTTACATAAAAGTCCCTTTGACACCAAATTTCTATCTCATCACCGTTTCAGGCTGCAAATGATTGAAAAACACCTCTTTTTTCGCATGTTCAAAAATGGAAGGGGTCGTACCGCCCCTCCGTCACGAGATATCAAAAAAACGGACCTCGGATTCGTGATCAGGGACAAAAGTTACCCCTTAGGACAAAGTTTCACGCAAATCGAAGAGGGGTCGCGGCAACTTTTCCCGATTTCGTGTGAGTTGGTAGAGAATTACCCACCTATTAAAATTTGACTAAAATGGAGTCGCAGAACTCGAATTTGATGTTAATAGTACAAAAAAAAACACATTTAAATTGATTTGTGTCATTCCATAAACTTATGACTTTACTTTTAAATGTAAACTCTGTGTCTTGATAGTCAGTCCGGAATTCAAAATGTAATTTTAAGACGTAACGAATTTATACAGCACTATTGAAAAAAATTGTTTGCCTACAATAATAGGAAAACTATTCTCAAAACGCAAAAAATGTGCAAATTACGCCAACATTAATATTTGGTTGGAAACTATCAAAAAAAACATATTTGGTGATGATTGGCTAAGGTAAAGCTAGATTGTGTCTCTAGACTTTTAAATAGATTTTCAATTAGATGGCGATCGTTTGGCAAATCTCTACATATTAATTTTACAAAAGATAATCTAAAAGTTGATGCACAAAAGTAAGTAAAAAAAGGTTTACCAGTTTCCAAACAGATTATCACAAAATAAATTAAATCGCTTGATATTTAGGGAATGTTGCTTGACCTTAATTATCTTAACCAAAATTTGAACCTGTGTAAGTCACATATCTAAATATATCAAAATCATCTTCTGAAACTAAATAAATTTAAAACTACACCTGAATTCACAAACAATTATTAGCTGATATCTTGGGATCGAATCCATAAATTCAATGTTGACGAATTTGAAAATATGCGTTGCTTTCGCCATCGATGACAATAATCAATGGGTAATTCTCTACCAACTCACACGAAATCGGGAAAAGTTGCCCCGACCCCTCTTCGATTTGCGTGAAACTTTGTCCTAAGGGATAACTTTTGTCCCTGATCACGAATCCGAGGTCCGTTTTTTGATATCTCGTGACGGAGGGGCGGTACGACCCCTTCCATTTTGAACATGCGAAAAAGAGGTGTTTTTCAATAATTTGCAGCCTGAAACGGTGATGAGATAGAAATTTGGCATCAAAGGGACTTTTATGTAAAATTAGACGCCCGATTTGATGACGTACTCAGAATTCCGAAAAACGTATTTTCATCGAAAAAACAATAAAAAATTTTAAAAATTCTCCCATTTTCCGTTACTCGGCTGTAAAAAATTTTGGAACATGTCATTTTATGGGAAATTTAATGTACTTTTCGAATCTACATTGTCCCAGAAGGGTCATTTTTCATTTAGAACAAAATTTTTCATTTTAAAATTTCGTGTTTTTCTAACTTTGCAGGGTTATTTTTAGAGTGTAACAATGTTCTACAAAGTTGTAGAGCAGACAATTACAAAAATTTTGATATATAGACATTAGGGTTTGCTTATAAACATCACAAGTTATCGCGATTTTACGAAAAAGTTTTGAAAAAGTTACTTTTGCGTTTCTCTTTGTTTCGTCGTCCGTGTCTGTCGCGGGTGACCATGAACGGCCATGATCGATGACGACCAACTTTTTAAAACTTTTTTCGTAAAATCGTGATAACTTGTGATGTTTATAAGCAAACCCCTTATGTATATATATCAAAATTTTTGTAATTGTCTGCTCTACAACTTTGTAGAACATTGTTACACTCTAAAAAATAACCCTGCAAAGTTAGAAAAAACACGAAATTTTAAAATGAAAAATTGTGTTCTAAATGAAAAAATGACCCTTCTGGGACAATGTAGATTCGAAAAGTACATTAAATTTCCCATAAAATGACATGTTCCAAAATTTTTTACAGTCGAGTAACGGAAAATGGGAGAATTTTAAAACTTTTTAGTGTTTTTTCGATGAAAATACGTTTTTCGGAATTCTGATTACGCCATCAAATCGGGCGTCTAATTTTACATAAAAGTCCCTTTGACACCAAATTTCTATCTCATCACCGTTTCAGGCTGCAAATTATTGAAAAACACCTCTTTTTTCGCATGTGCAAAAATTGAAGGGGTCGTACCGCCCCTCCGTCACGAGATATCAAAAAACGGACCTCGGATTCGTGATCAGGGACAAAAGTTACCCTTTAGGACAAAGTTTCACGCAAATCGAAGAGGGGTCGGGGCAACTGCTGTGTGAGTTGGCGGAGAATTACCCCAATAAAATTGGAAATTTTTATTTCAAAATTAAGATTATTTTATACGATACAAGAAACAACGCAATGTCTTCATAGAAAAATATTTCTAAAAAATATTTTTTTGTGCAATAAATGCTAAATTTATCTTTCTTTCGCAAAGCTTTACTTTCAATTTTATTGGTAAAACCCCCGCACTTAAGTTCGCTTCTATTAGACAAAATTGGCCCAATTTAAGTTCGTTTTCAACGAGACTCAAATAGCACCCCGGCAGCACCAAGTCACGTTGGCTACCTCGTGCTGACTTTCGGGAGGAAAACAAACAGCAGCAGCATGCAATCCATCAGGGCAGATCATTCGGGCCAGATTCGCGTGTGCCCTCATCCCTCTGCGCCTCTTTGCAGGTTAGCAGCAAAAGGCCATAATTACTCCTCGGCATGCTTTCCTCGTGTGGGTTGGCCCCTGCTTGGAGCTGCGACGGGTATGCATATGAGGGATGATTATGAAGAAAGTGCACTAATTGCTAAGGTCTATCGCGGGTTTGGCCGGCGGCGGCGGCAGCGTCGGTGTAGATAGTTACACTTTGCCCGACGTCGTTAATTATGGCGGAGATCAGTGCTGCTGCTGCTGCAGCAAAAAGAGGGCTCCACAAGTGGTGACAAGTGGCGAGATGCAAATGCAGCAAAAAAAAAACGGTTCCAGAGTGTTCCACTATCAGTTACACTCAGTTGGTTAAAAATACTTCTAATCAGATGACTGATTCACAATTTGAGAAATTTAAGTATTTAACCAAAATTTCAAATAAAAGTCTTAGCAAAATTCCAAGAATAAAAAAGAATATCGGCAGCATTAACTTGCGAAAATTGTAATCTTTAATACAACTGAGTGCACCCAAAGAAGAGGGTGATTTCCACAGGGGGGGTTGACAAACGCATAATTTGGTGTTTGTTTATGTGGCGCAGTTTTTTTTTCCAAGAAAATAGAGGGATCACGACGACGCCCCCTCGAGACGCACATGTCGTCGTTGCTTTTCGCGATGATGATGGATGGTATAAGGTCTGGTGGAGAAAATTGGTTCGAATTTATGCGCAACGGAGATACAGAGTTGTTTGCTGCGGGTTTTATAAATAGCAAACGTTTATCTGTGTTTTGGTGCAATTTTTCATAATTATGCGTCGATTAGGGCAATTCCGAGGAATGATACAATATTTTGCGTAAATTAGAGATATATGGAACAGAAATAGGGAAAAGGCGTAAAAGATATTTGATTACAGTACAGAATCGATTATCCGAAGCCTCGATTTTCCAAAATAAAGATTATCCGAATGTTTGTATGGGACTTCGGATAATCGAATCTGAACATAAAAATCGTATTTTTTATTTGCTTACTTTTAACATCAAATTAGAGTTCTGCGATTCTAATTCTATACAACCCAAATGGTCGATTGGCTATTTACCAAATGTATTTTTCAATATTTCATCACCATTCGGACTGGGGTTTCCTTAGGCGAAAAATGCCGTGTTTAATTGGTCTAAAAATAATCATTATCGACAATTTTCGCGAAAATCAACTTTTTCGAAAATTGTATCCCAACATTTTTAGCCGGTTTGGTCAAAGCAGCGTTTATATATCGAGGCACCCATTTCCTGAAACTACTAACTTTAAAAAGCTTTATCTTGGCAATGCTGCAACCAAATATCTTAAAATTTAATTTAATAATTTAAAAAATATTTTTTCCAATTTTGAAGAGGGGTGACAAACCCCCTTCAAAATTGGTCCAAAAAATCAGGGGGCAAAAAAAATATTTTTTTTAAAAACTTCAAAATTGTCATGAAAATGAAAGTAAAATCAACTGAAAACAATCTAAAACGCATTTTTCTAAATTGATAATCATATTTTGCACGTTTGGGCTGGATTAAAAATATTTTGAATTTTTAAGAAATTCCAATGTACAACACCGCAATTTTTGTCAATACTAAGGTATTTTGGAAACTAATGATTGCACTTATTTCATTCACTTATTTCATTCAAATGTTAAAACCGTGAGTCGCAAATACAATTTTATTTATTTTTTATTTGTTGCCCCCCCTTCCCCCTCGACTTTGGTCAGAGTCGAGGAACATTAACTTCAAAAAATATATGCAACGGCCTTAATGCCCTATATCAGATTTTTAACAGTTAAGTCCACAGCTACGTATTTAGAAAATAATCATTTTGTTTGGTATCAAATGATCGAAACATTGGCATAGATTTTAATAATACTATAATCGTTTTTTTTATATATATAATACACATAATTTTCACAAAACATTGGAAGTAGGTACTAGAGTTTTCATTATTGGTTATTCCTCAAACATTTGGATAGCATTGGAACTTCTTTGAAAATATTTAAGATGTACACAAGACTACGATCTCTTGAAAAAATACGCTAAATTCATGTTGTTGTAATATAGAAGTATCAAATGAACGACAATTTTCCACATAATGTTCAATAGCTTTAACGCATCACTATGAAAAAAATCTCAAAACTACGTGATTTTTTTTAATGTACTTACATTTTAAGTATTAACACATCAGTAAAACAAATCTAAAGTTTTTTTTAAAAGGTCCAATAAACCAAATTTCCAGTTTTTGCTTTTTGGGTGTTTTTGAAAACGCCTTGAGTCAGGGGTATTAAAAACACCCAAAAATCAAAAACTGAAATTTTGGTTTATTGGATCTTTTAAAAAAAAACTCCAGAAATGATCATGAAATTGCCGATCATTTCAACCCATATTGCAGAAAAAAACAATAGAGTTATTTAAAAAAAAAAAGAACTTTTTTTTTATACTTATGAAAAAAAATATTGTTTGAGAAATCTATAAGAAATTCTCAATCACTTTGGCACTTTTGACCCTTAAGCCGAAATAGACTTGTCAAAAAAATAAAAATAGGGGAAGGTGGGGCAAGACGACCATATGGGGCAAGAGGAACAATCGCTCGTACGGCCGTAATTTTTACAATTTTGATTATTGCCAGTATGAGGAATTGTTGCTAGCAATGCAATTAGCTGATTCTACTACCACATAACCGCCAAAACGACGTAAACGCCACGGGGCATGAGATTTAATGAAGTTTTTTTCAAAACCTTTGTTTTCTTATAATATTTGGAAAGTACAAAATAAGGCTTAGGGTTCGATTTAAGGCTCATATTATCAAAATGCTATTTTTCCTAGATCAGTAGTGTCCCTACCAATGACTTGCACCTATTATAAAGTATGATTTAACTTTTGGCTATTTTTGTTGAGAGCTTTTAAAAAACCTTGTCCAGGTGGGGCAAGTGTACCATATGGATTTTTATTATGGAAAAAATACGAATTGCTGCAAAATCATATTTTATTGGGAAATAAATACATAAAAGTACTTAAAAACTGATAAACAATTGATAAAAAAAATTCCGTACAAAATATAGTGATATTATGAAAATTTCCTTTTTTTCATCTAAGTAATAATTTGTTTTTGTATAAACGATCAATTTTTTAGTAAAATATTATTAATTAATCTTAAAATTAAAGAAACGTTTCAAATACATTCTAATCTGATGTGTACAAGTGATAACAGTTCAATTATTAGCAAATTAACATGTTATTTCATGCATTGTTCCTCTTGCCCCAACGGGTTGTTCGTCTTGCCCCACTAGTTGAGAAGAACGTACGGAAAATCAATTTTTTTTAAATCAATTTTTAACATTAAAAAACAGGATTTTTTAAAAACTTCTTCTATCAAAGTTTTAGTCAAGACCTGGAATAAGATGATTATAAAAAAATCCGACAGATTTTTAACGTTTTTGATGGGTTATAACGAGCATTTCCTTAGCTTGTTACTCTTGCCCCACTTTCCCCTATTGGTTTTTTAGAGGCCTTAAATTGTGCCCCAAACATAACTTAGCTCTAAAACTTAACCCTGAACTGCTTCGTTAAAAATACATATGCTTTCTCTAAATTTTGTCGTATAAAGCGTAAATTGCGAGATAAAATTTTGGCATCTTCGCCAAGGTTGCTTGGATTGACAAGCCCAACGAATTTCTAGAAGACAAAAAATACCCAAAAATATGTCTGAAAAGTTAGAATTTCAAAGTCACCTTAATCATGAACCACCCTAATTTTCAACCAAACCAAAGGTGGCCTTTTTCATTTGCAACAACTATTTGCACAAAAATAAAATAAGATTTTGAGCCATAGTCTCAAGATTTGAATGAAAAAAGTGTTTTAAAATGCATGAACACTAGCTCAATTCTGGAGTTTTTTTTGAAAAGGTCCAATAAACCAAATTTCCAGTTTTTGCTTTTTGGGTGTTTTTGAAACCGCATTGAGTCAGGGGTATTAAAAAACACCCAAAAAGCAAAAACTGAAAATTTGGTTTATTGGACCTTTTTAAAAAAAAAACTCCAGAATTGTTTTACAAACATTAGTTTTCAAAAAATTAAGATTTGACGAAAACAAAAATTTTAGCGAAAAAAAACTTTTTGCTATTCTAATCATCGAAAATTTTCAAAAAACCAAAAGATTTTTTAGCGAACCCAAACATGCTTAAAAATGCTTCTAAACGCAGGCGAATCCATTTTCAATTGATTTCTGCGGATTGCACTTTAAATTTCATTGAAACTTTCTGGAGCTTTTTTTTTTGAAAAGTCCAATAAACCAAATTTTCAGTTTTTGCTTTTTGGGCGTTTTTGAAACCGCCTTGAGCCAGGGGTACAAAAAAAAACACCCAAAAAGCAAAAACTGAAAATTTGTTTTATTGGACCTTTTAAAAAAAAACTCCAGTTTTAAACATCTTTGAAAAAAAAAATGCCCCCCTGACAAAAACTTTAAATTAAATTTGAACCAGCCTAATGATGGAAAAATGATTCACGACTAGCTAGCTTTGGTATTTTTTCTTTTTTTTTTTGTCATTTTTGGATCATATATGACCCATCAGGCCGGAAAGGGTTAAAAAATTATGTTGTAGGTAAAACTGTTGAAAGAAACTCGCTTGCTAATTATCACTCGAATTTAGTTAAAAACTCTTTTTATGAGCTGTAATTGAACGTCAATGTGCTGATATGACAACATTGGAGACACGATGGTGTTAGATGATGGTGCCTTGTTTGAAATTATGCTGCTTCAAAGGTTTTTTTTGCCGTTTTTTCAAGAAAGAAGGGGGGAGGGGCAATAACTTTGAAAAAGATTTGCAATGGTCAGCTTTGAAAAAAATAATATTTAAAAAAATTCTGTGACTGTCAACATAATTGAGAAATTTTCTAATATTTAATTCCCATATTAAAAAAATTTAATATCTTTTCCAAAATATTTTGTTTTCTACAAATCTTGGGTATTTCAAAAAACAAATGCTGGTAATGTTCTGTGCCATTGCGCAAGAATAAAAGCTAACACAGATAATATGACTAGAAAACAATACACTTTGGTTGAACTGTTGACATGTCTGCCTGTGTGGATCAATCGGACCGCGCACTGGACTCACAATCCAGAGGTCGCCGGTTCGAATCCCGGGGCGGACGCAAAAAATTCTAAGTGTAAATATAGGTATTCGGTGCCCTCTCCCCGTGCCCATACCTTCACACTTAGGAGACCCGGGAGGCGCAGTCTTGTCGCAAAAAGAACGATACACGCCTGTGGATCCGTTGACGAAACCGCAAGGTTTAAGAGGGCCACATTATAAGGTGTTACGTCGATTCCGTTGGTTGAACTGTCACTACCAATTTCAATCAGCTTAGCATTTAATAATTACTAATAACATCGATTTTGACCTAATTTGACATCTTAAGAAAATTCAAAAATATAAAAATTTGCTAACTCTTTACCCTACAGAGAGCCTTTTGACTGATTGCACCGACCCCAACCAGTGTGCCCTTACATAATCTCGTTTTGCCACACCTAATTTCACCCTAAATTACCCCTCCCGGGACCAGCGAGTGGCCCAGATCTCTCTCTCTCTCTCTCCCCCAGCTAATGATAATTTGTTTGCTAATTTTCTTCTTACTCTTTCTTTTTTTTCTTTTTTCGCGCAGGTGGTACTTCCGGAAGATCAAGAGAATAGAGGCGGAGAAGAAATTGCTGCTGCCGGAAAACGAGCACGGTGCATTCTTGATTCGCGACTCGGAAAGCCGCCATAATGACTACTCGCTGTCGGGTGAGTGCATGCCGTCGGGGACCACCCTAGTCCGATCCCTCCGATGCTTAACGACGCCATTTCTTTTCTCTCTCATTTCCGCTTCGCGGCTTTCTTCCCGGAACTTGGGCTGCGAACAGTCCGCGACGGCGATACTGTGAAGCACTACAGAATCCGGCAGCTGGACGAGGGTGGATTCTTCATTGCCAGGAGGACCACCTTCCGGACGCTGCAGGAACTGGTCGAGCACTACAGCAAGGACTCGGACGGACTGTGCGTGAACCTGTGCAAACCATGCGTTCAGGTGAGTGATTGCAAAAGTATTCCAAATTTTGCCAGCCGGACTCATTTCGCGTAACACGGAAGCTTTTAAGTTGGTTGTCCTCAATCGAGTCGACGCGGACTAATGACACTACTTAGGGCAGCGAAACGAACAGGGCGGATCAATCTGTCATCATTTCTTTTGCTTCTGTTATTTCATATCTTCGTCGTGTTGTTGTTTTCGGGTGTGAGCCTGCGTGTGCAAGCCGCTTTGTTTTTGCTCTGTTATCTCATTCGTTATTTCGTCTGTCTATTACTTTCTTTCTTTCTTCTTTTGTTTTTTTCGCTATTTTACTTTTTTTCTTTGCATTCACACATAACTCTTCAAACGTTCTCTCTTCTTTTCATTTTGATGTGTGCGTTGCATCCTCTCTATCGTGTTTTCTCTCTCGCCTACTCTCTGCTCTCTCTGTTTTGATCTCATCAACTGGTTGGTTGTGTGCCGTCTGAAAATGAATCACATCACAACACCTCTCTATTCATCACCATCATCATTATCATCATCAGTCTGGTCGTTACTATCAAATGTTTGAGGTAGGACACCATCAGTTGACCCGTCCCGCCCACCCCGTCCCTTGACGTTAGTAACTGTTGTGGTGTAGTGTTTCTCTACTTTGTACAAATGTATGGCCACTCTGTGTATTAATTTCATTTGCGTCATAAATGATAGCGGCGTTACGATTTGTGTGATGTGACTGATGAGTTTCTACTGTTTTACTTGCTTTACTGAGTTTTATCCAAAATTTCAACTCAAGAAAGTAATTTTATGAATAAACATTAGATCTTCCGCTGCAATGAAATTATCTGAACATTTTTTTTCTTCACTATACAGAAATCGTGTTTATTATCCAGACAAATCTAATTTCTGTGACCCCATTTTAGTCAAATTTGAATATTTAATTGCCTATTAAATTAAAAATGCATTTTTTCAATGTTTCATCTCCGCCATTTTGGCCGCCATCTTGGATTTAAAAATTCTGGACCACTTTAGAATAGTTGATGAGTTATACTTAAGCTCAACAATAAAAAATATGAGAACAAAAAAAAATGTTTTCGTGATTCGATTATGAAATTTGTCCAAGACCTTCGGATAATCGAATCTAGACTGTATGGAAGACTTTTTACTAAAAAAAAATATCTCAAATAACTGTATTTATCAAAAGTCCTCTCAGTTCCATATGGTACAGTTATCCTCTCGGCCTACTATCGTGAATACAGATTTGACCATTATTTGAAATTGTTGAAGAATTCACTTCTTGATTTTTTTTTAGAAAAAAAAAAACTATCAACTTTTTTTTATCATAATCTCGAAATCTTGAAAATGAATAACTTTTTTTTGCTAGTAGCTCACAAAAGGGAAAAAACCTTGGTCTCTAAAAAATTTTGGTTTTATTTTTTTTTTCTTAAATATGAATTCGGCTAATAATTTGTTTCGATCCAGCTTAGATTGTAAGGAGTTACATACATGTAAATCGGCAAAAATGTCAGAGGTTGGTTTGAGCACAAAGTCAAACTTTTTTAAAATCTGTTTTCAGGACATTAAAATATACATTTTCAACTATTTAAAAAATAAATTTGAAGACATTTGGTTGTATCATTGCCGAGAAACAGCTATATGAAGTTAGCATTTTCAAAAAACAGGTGCCACAATATCTTAACACTGCCTTGACCAAATCGGCTCAAAATTGACGAAGGTCGATTTTCAAAAAGTTTATTTTAAAAAAAGATAAAAATATTTTTATGTTTTTCATATAAAAAATCGAAAGCTTTTGATTTTTGTATTAAAAAAAATGCAAAATTTCAAAATCGGGCTTCGTCATGCACACGGGATATGTCTTGCGAGTCTTCACCCAAAATTTCAGCCAATTTGGTCTATCCCATCTCGAGACATCGCGGAACCCGTAAATCAACTCGGTGTTCAGAGAAAAACGCTCGCAAAGTTTGACAGTTCGCTTTGCGCATGGCAATATTTTCAGGCTAAATCGTCTGTAACTTACTTTACCCAAGTAACATTTTTTCCAGGAATTCTACAAGAGCTCTGCAAGATAGCTACAGCATATCAGTTTGGACCGCGGTAGGATAAAATTCTCTTCAAAACTTCTTCAGGAGTTTGGAAGAGTACTTGAAGAGAGTTTTATCCTCTCGCGGTCCAAACTGCTACGCTGTAGCTATCTTGAAGAGCTCTTGTAGAACTCCTGGAAAAAAATGTTACTTGGGTTAATCATGAAAGTTGATTTAATAAATTTTCTGTAATATGACATTCTGTGATTTTCTACATGTATGTAACCCCTTAAACATCCATACAAAAAATAAACCGTAAAACATGCCTGAAAAAAGACATACTTTCACTTTTTTTTAAATTGGATTTTGTAAAATTCGGTTCTAGTGCAAACTATTTTTTAACGGCTAATATCCCGCCTTTACCACACATAGATTTTTTTACCGAATTCGGTAAAGTTTACCGAATTTTCAACTGCTGAACAGTTCGGTTAACTGAAACTTACCGAGTTCGGTAAAAACTTACCGAATCTCTGTAATGAAGTCCATTATTGATCATCCTACAACCGAAATTCGATAAAATTTTGTTCATTTTGACAGATGGTTTACCGATCTAAACTTTACCGATTTTTCAATTACGGAATTCGGTAAAATTGTCTTTCAACTCTGACCTACGTCGAGTGGGCAAATACAAGGTACAGACATAGATTTTTACCGAAATCGGTAAATTTCACCGATTTTTCAACTGCTGAACAGTTCGGTAAACTGTAAACTATGGGAATTGGTAAAATTCGGTGAATTTCGTAGGCGAAAATCAGTAGTGCGATGAACAATAATGAACTTATTATTGTTCATCGTACAACCGAAATTCGGTAAAATTTTGTTCATTTTGACAGATGGTTTACCGATCTAAACTTTAACGATTTTTCAACTACCGATCTCGGTAAATTAATCTTAGTGTGTATGGTTTATACATAAGTTAAAAAAATATATTTTAAAAATTTACCCATATTTGACAAATGTGCTTACTGTTTATTGTAGTATTCGTTCAGATATAATTCTGTTAATGTATTATGGAGTAGCAGAACTTGTTAAATTTTTAATAATTGATGTAAAACTGTTTTAATACTTTCATGGTTATTTTTAATGGAATTTCAATGTAATTTATATTTAAAATCATCAATTTCGAAGGTGCGGCCAAAATACGAAATAATTTAAAATTTCTAACCTTTTTCAAAACTTCTAAGCAAAATGTATCACAAAATGCGTTAAACATTATAACAGTTCCTATTTGTGGTCCCAAAATTTTAAATATGACTCATTCTACATACTTCAATCGTGCACAAAAAAAAGTTAAGCTTTTTTTCAACATTTGTGGAGTTTTTTAAACGTCCAATGTACATTTATTTTTTATTTTTTGCTTTTTGAGTGTTCCTGAATATCCCTGACTCAAGGTGGTTTCAATGAAACCCAAAAAGCTAAAATTTACATATTGTTTGACCTTTTGGAAAATATAAACTCTTTCGTGCAACCCTTCCTTTTTACACTACCCTACAGTTACAAATATTTTAAAAAAAAATTGTTGCCCTCTCTTTAAAATCGGCTCAAAAAATTAAGAGGCAAAAAAAATCTAAAAAATCAAAATTTCAATGGAAATTCAAGTGCAATCATCTTAAAAATCCATTTAAAAAGGCATTTTCCTACATTTAGAATCATTTTATTCATGTTTGTATTTATTCATAAATTGTCGGTGTACAGTACCGCAAAAAGTTTTTTTTTTTTGCTAAAATTTTTGTTTTCGTCAGATCTATAAATAAAAAAAAAAAAAAAGGATTGCAAAACAAACCTAGTGTGTAATATTACTTCGAATTATCGAATGACGAAAACGTTTTTTTTTTTTTCATTGTCTCAAATATGACTCCAAAATGCTCTAAAGTGATTTGGAAATTTGATGTTAAAATTACTTTTCCTTAGCAAATCTCGAAGGTTTTTTTTATTGTAATTTTGTTAGAATAGCCAATGAAATCAAAATGAAATACAGTACAAATCGTGGTACAAATCATAGTTGAAAGGTTCTCCAAAACTCTATAAGGTTATAAGAAATACGTAATTGTAAATTGATTATTTAGTAACAGAACTAACTTAATTTAAAGTGAGGAAATAAAAAAACGTTACTTAATTCACCTTTATGTGGTTGGTGCCTCCCTCTAATTTAAAGAGTGAAACAGTAGTTTATGCAACAAGTTGCAAAAAGAAGGTTTTTTCAGCACGAGTCGTACATTTATCCAACGTGGTTCACCGAGTTGGATAAATACGAAGAGTGCTGAAAAAATCAAGTTTTGCAACGAGTTCCATACAACATTTTTGCAATTCCAAAAAACACACACTGAGTGAAATTTTTTGTCAAATTTTCATGTATTTTGTCAATAAATCGTTTAGATCAAAATTTTTTTTGAAGAGTGTTACTTTTCGAAACAAGTGCTGAAAAGTTCAACTTTTCAACACCCATTTGAGTGCTGAAAAGTAGAACTTTTCAGCATTTATTTTGAAAAGTGTTGCTTTTCGATTCTGTTATTTTTGGTACAGAAAAGTAGGCTATTTCGTCGTTCAAGATTGACAGGAAAAGTAAGTAGTTTCACGACGGAATTGCAAAAAATTATTTTCCTATTGCAAATCTAGAAAATTGTAACGAAAACATTCAACCAAGTGCATACCATATTTCACAAACAAACTTTACAATATTTTTTATTAATAACTCAATTTTATAAGGTCCATTTAGGTGCTGCGGCCAGGTTAGGACCGGGGATCATAAAAAGTTACATAAAAATAAAACTTTTCAATATTCCAGAACTTTTAAAACTCTCGTCTCAGCCAAACTTGACCAATTTGTCAAATCATAAACAACCAATCAATATTCACAGTCACATCAATTTTCAAACCAAACGCGTTCCACGCATTCCGATTCTTGTAGATAAGCTCAGCTCCTCAAAATCCATCAAATCTGTCAGTTTTGCGGGTTCAAAGTCAGCCTATCGTGCACGTTACAAGTTCACTCACACCCCACCAAAACCACCGCAAGCATGTGACCTTCCGCGTCATAGTTTCAATCCATCAGTGTCTTATTTCTAGTTGCCCTCTTTGCTTTTGAATTAGTTTAGTTTGATTTTTTTTTTTTTTTGCATTCTCACATTACATTAGAATTCCCTCTTCCGCTGTGCCACACCACCATTTTCGTGAGTGAGTTCCTTCACCTTGTTGCCCCGTCGTCGTCGTCGCCGTGATTTGTTGCAAATAGTTTCAAATTTGTGTTCCACCACCTTCCTCGCTAGTAGTTATCGCTAGTATGTCGAACTAAATCGTGGCCAAGCTAAACAGCAAACAACACGTGCTTTGGAGTGTAAATTGAAGCCAGCCATGGGTAACGGGTGTTTTGCTTTGATGATCCCGGGCAGACGGTAATAACAAAATTCATGCCATTTCAATAACAAATACTGTTAAAATAACAGAAATTGTTATGGAATCTTCTTGAAAAATCCATTTTTGCATAAGGGTACACCCAAAGTTAAAGAACGAGGGGATAGTCCTCACGAAAAGAAACGTGAGGAAAGTACTATTTTGCGAGAGTATAGTCCTCTCGCCTGTTCATTCGTTCATTGGAACAGTTCATCCTATTGAGTGGCTTATATGGACAAATGACCGCCCTTCCCGGGTAAACGGTAATAACAAAATTCATGTCATTTCAATAACAAATTCTGTTAAAATATCAAAAAGTGTTATGGATTCTTCTTGAAAAATTCATTGTTGCATAAGAGTAGAATAACAGTTTATGTTATCATAACAAAATTTGTTATCGGTCTGATATTGATTGAAAGCCAGAACAACTTGGGAATAACATTTTTTGTTATGGAAGAATACCCCAAACTGTTATTGGGATGATCGGATTAGTTGTTAAAATAACAAAAATTAATAACAAAGATTTGTTCGAAGAATAACTAAAAATGTTATAAGTCTGTTATTACAATAACAATCAAATAACAAAAAAATCATAACGGTGAATAACAAAACTTGTTATAAATAACATAAAATGTTATTGGCCTAGTATTTTCAAATATCAAAAAATGTTATTCCAAAGTTATTGCCGTCTGCTCGGGTTTAGTCACCGAACCATGGTGGCCCATACGGCAAAGGCACGGTTCAATATGCCGAAGGTCATAGGTTCGAGTCTCGGTACCGGTACTTTTTTTTTTGATAGATGAACTTATTTTGAAGATGAACCCATGAGTAAAGTACTCTCGTTAATTTCGGGATTTATCCTCTCAGTCCGCACACAGTACCATTTTACTACCGAATCGTGCTCTTTATCCTCTCGTATGCCGATGCCCAATTCTGGGTGTATAATAACAGTTTATGTTATCATAACAAAATTTGTTTCTGGTCTGATATTGGTTGAAATCCAAAACAACTTTGGAATAACATTTCTTGTTATGGAAGAATATCTCCAAATGTTATTGGGATGATCGGATTAGTTGTTAAAATAACAAAAAATAATAACAAAGATTTGTTCGAAGAATAACTAAAAATGTTATTAGTCTGTTATTACAATAACAACATAAATTGTTATTGGCCTAGTATTTTCAAATAACAAAAAATGTTATTCCCACGATATTTCCGTCTGCTCGGGATGAGCGATGCGCTGAAGAACTCTCCGGCAAGTTAAGGTCGACCTTCGGCGGAATGTATTGGCCGGTTAGAATCGATTTTTTTTTTCGAAGAAACTTGGAACAGTACGCTGTTTGTGAGAGGGAGAGATTAGCTCATAAGCAGACAGTTTAGCTTGTTGGCATTGTGTTTTTCTGTTTGATGCCGAAACAGAACGTGCCTTTATGCGTGTACTGAGAAAGATCGCAACGATTCTCCGGCTACACGAGGAGATGTTGACGTGCCCTCCTCGGCACTTGGAAGCAGAGGTTTTCAATCGGTTTTAAAAATAATTTGAAAAAATAATATTTTAACAAATCGATGATATTTTATTCTTTTGATTTATGAACCAAACAAAAATTCAAGCAACCAAATTCACAAACCTTCCTAGTTGCTCACCCACCCATCAATCCTTTATCGCGACAGCTTATAATTAAAAATTCTACCCTCGTGCCATCGCGCCAGCCGATGATCAGCACCTTAATAATTTTTGCGTGCCCCCTCTCACGAAGAAAGAACCCCGCCAGGTATATTGTTGTTCTTTCCCATATATATCGCCGCGCCGCCAAGTTTCGCCAAGTGACTCTTCCCAAAGTCATAAACATGCCGACGGCGGCGATTCCGCGATAATAATCGCACGCGAATTCCATCGATTGTTGCGTTGCAAAACCGTTTCGTGGTGCCCCCAAGGTCTTGGCCACAAATCTTCGAAGGCAGTCGAGCCTCTCTCAGTTGGTTGGGGGGGTTTGTTCTGGGGGTCTTGTTCTCTGAAAACGACAACAAGCTACGAGACTCTAGGAAGTGGATGTCCGTTTCAGCGCACACGGCGTCCGTTTTGACAGCATTATGGTAGCCGGGGCAAGCGATCTGTTGGGAGAATGCACAAGTAGATTTGTGTTGGCTTCTGGTCAAGAACGAGGGGTGTGTTCTGATGCAATGTCCGATTTCTTGAAGAAAACGTAGTGGCAATTTGCGTGGAATCGTCCAATCTTTCAAGAATAAAAATGAGTTTAGTTAAACAAAAAACGTCCTTTCGAGACAAGAAAAGTTCGAGTTTTTAGAGAACCAAAAAATGCATGTTTTGTTCCATTGAGAAGTATTGACAAGAAATAGTCACTAGACTGGCTCGTCGTTATATGAAAAAATCAAAAAAGTGATCAAATCAAACCAGAATAAGATTTTTTTGTTGGTTGGATTTAGGCCCTAAACTACTCCCCAAATTTGAATTGGAATTGGAATGATTCGTTGTGTCTACACTTTGAACATTGCATTTCAATTTTCTATGAAAAATTAAACTTTTTGATTTTTTGTTTTTTTTTTAGTTCCTTTTTTTGTGCTATTTTTGCTCAGAAAACAGTTTTTTTTCTGATCTCCAAATAATTTTTTATGGAAAACATTTTTTTTTTCGCTAAATATTAAACCTTTTTATTTTTATGTTTATGCCAAACTTATTTAATAGCATTCAAATCCTGCAAAAGATACAGCTTTCTAAAAAATGGTCTAAATCGTGTTTTTATTTTTAATTTTAGATCAGTTTTGGGCACCATGCTTTCTTCGGAAAAGTTTCTTTATTTTGCATTTTTAAACTTTGTTGATACGACCCTTCGTTGCTGAAATATTGCCATGCAATGGTTTAAAAACAGGAAAATTGATGTTTTCTAAGTCCCACCCAAACAACACACCATTTTTTAATGTCGATATCTCAGTAACTAATGGTCCGGTTTTCAATGTTAAAATATGTAACATTCGTGAAATTTTCCAATCTTTTCGAAAAAAATGTTTTCAAAATTTTTTAACCAAAACTAACATTTTAAAAGGGCGTAATATTGAATGTTTGGCCTTTTTGAAATGTCAGTCCTGGTTTAAAAATTTTGAAAATTTTGTTTTGAAAAGATCGAAAAATTTAACGAATGTTTCATATTTTAACACTGAAAATCGGACCATTAGTTGCTGAGATATCGACATTAGAAAATGGTGTATTGTTTGGGTGGGACTTAGAAAACATCAATTTTCCTGTTTTTAAACCTTTGCATGGCAATATTTCAGCAACGAAGGGTCGTATCAACAAAGTTCAAAAGTGCAAAATAGGGGAAATTCTCGTATGTTTGGCAGGTTAAGCACTCGCTCCTAACTCCATCCAATTAGCTGATTTTCACTATTTATACAACTAATTTTGCAAAACTTTAGATAGAAACTTGCTTTCTCATTTCTTACTGACCTATTTATCACTCGATTTCAGTTGAAAACGCTTTTAATTAGCTTTAACTGAAGGCACGCTGGAATTAGATGCTGTTCCCCTATATAGAATTTTGTCAGCTTTTCAAAAATATTTTTTCAAAAGTGGGCAATCATGTGCACTAATTGAAAAAAAAGAAAAACTTCGACTATTTTCAAAAAAAGTCACCTAAAAATGGATTTAACTTGAAAACGGTGCACTTTATGAAAATTTCATTGAAGTACTTTTTGATTGTAAATTTGATTTTACATCTAAAAATGAAGTTGAAAAATTTTTGCGACCAAAAATTTATAACTCGCTCAAAGATTTTTTGCACAACCTGGAAATTTCTGCAATGTTGGCATTTGATGTCCTCTAAAACATATAAAAAAATAAATATGGTGTTTTTTTGCAAATCAAGTTTTAGTGATAAAAAGTTAAATAAAAAATCACCAAAAAAATTTTACCGTGTATCATTTTTTTCAGTGTAGTCCATATCCATACCTACAACTTTGCCCAAGACACCAAATCGATCAAAAAATTCCTTCAAAAGATACAGATTTTTGAAATTTCATACATCATTTTTGTATGGCCAGCTGCCAAATTTGTATGGAAAATTATATGGACAAACAAATGACGAAAATGGCTTCTTTGGGCAAACCAAAGGCACCAAAAAAGTTTCAGTCGGATTAAAAAATACAGAAAAAATCGAATGTCGGAAATCTGAGAGAACTGCTCAATACATATAATTAATTTATTTATTTATAAAATACTTATTAAATTTTAATCTCATTGGATACAAAATTGTAGTTCAGAGCAAAAAAGAAATCTGAGAGAACTGCTCAATACATATAATTAATTTATTTATTTATAAAATACTTATTAAATTTTAATCTCATTGGATACAAAATTGTAGTTCAGAGCAAAAAAGATCAATTTTTAATTTATTATAAGCTATTTAAAAACTGTCGTTCTAGTTTAGATTGAAATGCAGATTATCACCAAATAATATTTTTGAGCTAATTCTGTTATTGTAAGCTTAAAAAAAGATACAGCTTTCTAAAAACCGGTCTAAAACGTGATTTTTTAAATTTTAGATCAGTTTTGGGCACCATGCTTTCTTTGGCAAAGTTTTTGGAAATTTTCTCAATTTTAAAGCTATTGCAACAGTTTTTTTTTAATTGGCGGAATGATGAAAATTAGACAAATCAAATAACAAAAAAGTCGGGGTTTCCGTGCAAATTCCCATTCAAAGTTGAAATGCTCAAATCGGTGGTTGTTTCAAGGCTTGATGGTGACCAGAAAATAGTTTCGTAATTAAAATACGCAACTTTTGGTACCCTAACATGTACAGGTCATCGCTGAAATTTTTAAGTTATCGCAGTTTTAGTGAAAAATAGATTTTCTGCCGATTTCGTCATTTTCTTGTTTTTGCGCGTGGCGCGTCGAAAAACTCAATTTTTATTTTCAAAAAATCATATCCCGGAAGCGTACGGTTCGACATCGCCAATTTTTTGATAAAATTTGTGAATCCGATAAAAATACTTTCAGACGTAGGCTCTTTGGTCCACGGTCCACGGTCACGGTCAAAACGCAATTTTAAGTTTTCATACGACTTTTTCAAATATTAAGCTAGATTTTTTAAACTTTTTTTTATTTTTTTCAAATAGCCAATCTAATCACCTTTCTTTTGCTCCTAAGACAGCTGAAATCGGATGAAATGACGCGAAGATATAATTTAAAAAAAGTGGTTTTTGCGAAAAATTACGAAAATTACCATTTTTCGCACCACCCTAGCAAAAATTTTGAGCTCGATCGGAGAACTTTTTTTCGGGTTAGGCTCTTTTCGAATGGAATTGCTGTATAAGGCCGTAAATCCAACTGAAAAAAAAACCCTTGTTCTGACAAATCGACCATGTTGAGCCTCCCTATTAGTCACAGAGAAGTATGTACAAAACGTAACGATTCTTGGAGAAATAGTGATTGAAAACATATCACCAAAAAAATCAAATAAAGATCAAGCAAAAATAATTATGACCATCATTTACTTCTCAACATATTATTTTTCTTTAATTAAATTTCAGTAGTTGCGTTCCAGAAATACAGCCTCTAAAATATGAACATGAGCATAACAAATGATTTTTTTACATAAAAAATCGGGCCATAATTTTTTGAGATATTAGCATTTCTAACATGTTTTTTTAGAGAAATCGACACTTCTTCAAATATCGTAACTGAATGGCCTACTATTCTGTGGCTTATGACATTTTTGGTCCCTTAAAACATGTATAAAAATCCCCAATTATAGATTTTGGGAATTCTACCTTTTTGTGTTAAAAAAAAATAAATAAAAAAAAACCTGCAGATTGTTGAAAATTGATGTATATTAGTTTTGTTTAGCTGCCAAAATTTTATGGAGACTTGTATGGGCAAACCAGTAATGCAAAATAGCTTCTTTGATTATAGGGAGAACCGCAGAATGTTTTAGATGAATCAAAAATTATAAAAATTAAATTTAATTAATTTAGCCAATTTCCTAATACATATAATCTATTTGCCCTTATTATTCAAATGATTAAACTTGTTTATTAAATAATATTTAAACTATTGGTTTGATTTTAATAGTTTAAAAAAATGCTATGTATCCTGCTCTTTTGCAATAAAAAAAAATCATGTTATATAAATCGAGCATAATATTTTAAAGAACTAAAAGCATTAATTTTAAGCATTTTCAGTTGCATTGAGAGAAAAAATGCTAATTGGCTTCTTTTCTTTCACTAAAGGATGGACAAAATTTCATTTAAATAAAAAAATAAATAATTATATTTTTTTTTCAAAATTTTAAATTCTACAGAATAATTCCTTTGTTAAAATGTATAATATGATTCATGACATGCAAAGACCACCCTATTACGGAACGTCCGGATGAAACTCAAATTCATTGTAGCATTTAGAACTGTGGAAAGGCTATAAAATCACACGACGAGAAGCTTCTTGATTAGTTTTCAAATTTGAAGACCATGCGAAAGCCTTTCCTTTCCTCAACGTGTGTTTTCCAATCCAACACCTACTGGCCGGAAGTGAAATTACAGAAAAGTTTTTTTTTATCAGACAGCTTATCTCAGTCTCGTTTATTAGGTGGTGTTGGATCTTTCCAGTTTTTTGTGTTAAAGATATAAAAATCAAGCTTGATTTTGAAGTTTCCACAAAAATTTAAGTTTTTCTAATGTTGCAACAACATTTTTGTCAATCAATTTTAGATTTTTTGACAAACGGTATCTTAAAATAATATTACATAACTGCATCATACTTAGTTATCACTCTCTCGTTTCAAATAATCACACTTTTGTAACACTTTTGAGACAGTGAAATTTGCAACCATTCCAAATTTTATTTTTATTTTTCGAATTAAAAACAAACACTTTTATTGTGGTTCTAAAACAAAGAGCCTTCGTTTCGTTACCCACCTCAGAGACACACTTAATCAGTCAATAAAAACCAACGGGAGTGCAAGAATAGCACCACAATAACACCAATGGTCAAAACAAAATTCACACACAAAGAGAAGAAGAAGTGAGTTTGTGCGCGCGGGCACATTCCAACCAAACAAATCGATTCTCGCGCGTGCGTCTTCGCGTCCTCTCCGGTGACATTGAACGACACGTCAATTGGCCGCGCAACGGCGCCGGTGAACAATTAATTACTTTTTAAATGGATTTCTTCGACGAGCTGTGTGCTGGTGAAGCTCTTTCAAAACAAGATCTGTTTTGTTTCGGGTCGATTTATGGCTTGCAGGCGAACAGTGCAATTGAAAACATTAAAAAATGGTTGATTTTTACAATTTGTTTTCAAATTTGAAATTTGATAAAAAAACTAACTTAATCCACCTATGTGGTTGGAGCCTTCCTCACAACAATGGCTGTACACAAGTGTCATCTATTTTTTAGATCCAGCTTCCAAAAAGTACATCGATATCACTTAAGTGGCCATATCTCGAGACAGGGTTGTCAGATCTTCAATGTTTTGGGCTCGTTGGAAAGGTCTTTTGATAACCTAACCAACAATAGGTCGGATGGTGGATCCGGACATAGTTTACATACATTTAAGTGAGATCCGGCTTCAAAAAAGTACATCAATATCACTTTAGGGGCCATATCTCGAGACCGGGTTGCCAGATCTTCAATGTTTTAGACTCGTTGGAAAGGTCTTTTGATAATCTAACCAACGATCGGTCGGATGATGGACCCGGACATAGTTTACATACATTTAAGTGAGATCCGGCTTCCAAAAAGTACATCAATATCACTTAAGTGGCCATATCTCGAGACAGGGTTGCCAGATCTTCAATGTTTTGGTTTCATTGGAAAGGTCTTTTGATAAGTTAACCAACAATAGGTCGGATGGTGGATCCGGACATAGTTTACATACATTTAAGTGAGATCCGGCTTCAAAAAAGCATATCAATATCACTTAAGTGGCCATATCTCGAGACAGGGTTGCCAGATCTTCAATGTTTTACTTTCGTTAGAAAGGTCTTTTGATAACCTAACCAACGATGGGTCGGATGATGGACCCGGACATAGTTTACATACATTTGAGTGAGATCCAAATATATGTGAAAACACATTTTTATACATAACTTTTGAACTACTTATCGAAACTTCAATCTGTATAAAACTCGATCTATGGGACCCTAAACCAAGTCGAATGCAACAAGTTCGGGTCAAATCGGTTCAGCCAGTGCCGAGAAACATGAGCTAGTTTGTTGGTCACATACATACATACACACACACATACACACACACATGCACACAGACTTTTGTTCAGTTTTCGATTCTGAGTCGATATGTATACATGAAGGTGGGTCTACGACGTTTTTATACGAAGTTCATTTTTAGAGCAGGATTATAGCCTTACCTCAGTGAGGAAGGCAAAAGATTTATTTGATTTATATTCTAATTTGAGAATTTTTTTTTTTCAATTAATTATTGAAGATTTTTTTGAATTTGTCCAAAGACTCTCAATCTACCCTGTCTCGTACGCACCCGTTCCATGCCGCCACACTGGAAGCAAAAATTTCATTACACTTGAGATGAGAAGGAAAAAAAACAAAAACATATTTTCTTAATTGTTTCGCGCCACTTCCGGCTCATCATCTGCCGATGGAATGTCGGAGCTGCGCCGCCACCATCCAATTGACCGGTGTCGGTAATTGATTTGTCACACATCTGCCTACTTGACCAATTCTTGGCCCCGCGGAGAGACTTGGCCTGCCAAGCGACGAACCCGTTGATGGTTTCGATTCCGGTTCAGTGGAATGCATTTTTGTGGGTATTTTTTTTCTTCTCTGCAAGTCATTCAGCAATGTTGGCAGCTTGTTCGGAATGAGTTGTTTAATTTCGTGTTGTAATTTAAATTTAATCGGCGTATTGGATTGCGGATCTTAACGGTTGGCAAGTTAAGGCTCCGATTCTTTAAAAAAAAATATTTATTTATCAAAATTAAATTGTGTACTACCAACTAGGTATTCACGTTAAGTAAAATTTCAAAATAAAAGAAACATAAATTTTTCGACGATGACGCCTTTAGTGCTGTGATTTCATCACCAGCTGAAATAGACACCATCGGCCAGCATCAAGCGACGAACCCCCCAGACTTCCTATACAAATCTAGAGGAGGGTCTGCCGACAGCCGACCGGCTGCAATTGATCACGAATCGCGGAAGCAAATTGTTTTTCAAGAAAAGAAGAAAAAAAAAGCCTCACAAAACCACGTCAAAACATAGCGGTTTGGCGGGCGAGAATTTTCGAACCGAAAACAAGTCGCCATCGCATGTAAATTTTGGTGCAGGAGGAAGCCGGAGATCAGCTGACAAAAGAATAGGGATTGTGTCGCGAGCGGCTTTGAAAGAAGAACAACAACAAAAAAAAAATACAGCAATTTTAATCAAATCGAACAGCTTTGCCCCGGGTACCGGTTCTGACAAAAGTCAGAATTGTGTACACAACCAGTCGCGCAGCCGTTTGGGAGGGTGACGAATGATCGAGCATCGGCTGAAACGTGACGATTGACTGCAGTCAGGGGTGTAGCTTATCAGGTTTGGAATGGGAATTTATTTTAAATCTATCCTGTCCCATATTAATTAGGGTGGTTAAGTTCAAAAAGATGTAGATAAGATAAGATATTTGATTAATTTTTATTTGGAAACACTTTTCCAAATTTTTAATTATGTGAATTATCATTTTTTTAATATTTAAATTGACCTTAATTTTTTTCATAAAACTGCGAACCAATTTTAGATATTTTCAAAAGTAAGAATTGATTAAAAATTTTGTTTTTTTTTCTGCCGATGAAAATCAAGCCAATAGTTTTCTAGATCTCGTAAGTTGAAAAATGAGTTGTAATTAGATGACACTGAGAAAATTTTATTTATCACGAATTTTAAACATTAAAAGACTATATCTCTGCAACAAGCAGTCAAATCTTAAACAAAAAAAAACTCTTCGGAAATATTTTATTTCTTAGGCCGTTGCAAATATTTTTCAAAGTTCTATGTCCGAAAAACCTATATATAGAGAATTTTCTCAGCTTCTCAAAAATATTTTTTTCAAAGGTGGACAAACTATTTTTTAAAAATCAAAAACTGCGACTATTTTGAAAAAAGTCACCTAAAAATGGCTATAACTTGAAAACGGTGCACTTTATCAAAATTTTACTAAAGTACTTTTTGATTGCAATTTCAATTTTACATCGAAAAATGAAAATGAAATTTTTTTTGCGACCAATATTTAGATTTTTTGAAAAAAAGTTGTACTGATTCAAAAAATCATAACTCGGTCAAAGGTTTTTTGCCCATTCTGAAAATTTCTGAAAAGTAGGCATTTGATGTCCTCTAAAACATATCAAAAAATAAAAAATAATAAAAATAGTGTTTTTTTACAAATCAAGTTTTAGTAACAAAAAGTGAAATAAAAAATCACCAAATTTTTTTACCGTATAATTTTTTTTCAGTGTAGTCCATACCCATACCTACAACTTTGCCGAAGACACCAAATCGATCAAAAAATTCCTTCAAAAATACAGATTTTTGAATTTTCACACATCATTTTTGTATGGACAGCTGCCAAATTTGTATGGAAAATTATATGGACAAACTAAGGATGCAAAATGGCTTCTTTGGGCATACCAAAGAAACCAAAGAAGTTTCAACCCGAGCAGACGGAAATAACTTGGGAATAACATTTTTTGTTATTTGAAAATACTAGTCCAATAACATACTATGTTATTTATAACAAGTTTTGTTATTCGACATTATGATTTTTTTGTTATTGAATTGTTATTGTAATAACAGACTAATAACATTTTAAGTTATTCTTCGAACAAATCTTTGTTATTATTTTTTGTTATTTTAACAACTAATCCGATCATCCCAATAACAGTTGGCGGTATTCTTCCATTACAAAAAATGTTATTCCCAAGTTGTTTTGGCTTTCAACCAATATCAGACCAATAACAAATTTTATTATGACAACATAAACTGTTATTCAACTCTTATGCAAAAATTGATTTTTAAAGAAGATTCCATACCACTTTTTGTTATTTCAACAGTATTTGTTATTGAAATGTCATGAATTTTGTTATTACCGTCTGCCCGGGAACCGGATTAAAAAATACAAAAATTAAAATTATACAAAAATAACCGATTCCGTAGAGAACTGCTCATATTTTATCTTTACTTCAACACATTTTAATCCAAATATTGTTTTAAATATAAATATAACATATAATTGAATGATATATTTTAAAAATAGTTCTTTTAAAAACTTTGTATTTTCAAATACTTTTTAAAAACTTTGATCGGGGATGAGGGAAATCATAACGATTAAACTTCAAGGTTTTAGAAAAAATATTTTAATAAGCATTATTATGAAGTTTTCAGTTCAAATCAAAGTTTTCTCTATGAAAAAAAACACAACTAAAAAAACACCAACAAAAAATAATGTGTATACTATTTCACAATCATATATCTATTTTTTACAATAATTTTTTTTTAACCTTTTTTCTGAAATCGTTTTGAAAATGATGGCAATATTCATCAAGAAATGCACAGAAAAAAAATGATGGTAATATTCATCAGGAAATGGTGACAGATTTTGTGGCAAAATAAATGATAAATTTTACCCCAGAAAATGATGAATTTTCATCAGTTTTTGATGAATATTCATCAGGTTCACATTTTTACACATTTTTTATGTAATATTACACAAATAAAGAGGTAATATTCAACCTACCAAATTTTCAACATTCCAAAATTCAACTTTTTTTTCTGTGTGGTGGCCGATTTTGAGTCGAAAAAAAGTGTAATATTACAACAGGAACTGGTGAATTCTCATCAGTTTCTGATAAATGTTCATCAAGTTCACATTTTACACATTTTTTAGGGAAAATTACTCAAAGAACTCAACCGTCCAAAATTCAACTTTTTTTTTCTGTGCAAGCCAAATATTTTTCAAAATTTATGTCCCTCGACTCTGGCCAAAGTCAAGAAGGGAGCAAAAAAAAATATAAAAATTGAAATTGCCAGCAAATGATAGCAATATTCATCAGGAAATGGTGACAGATGTTGTGTCTACAAAATGTGTAATATTACATTAGAAATTGGTGAATATTCATCAGTTTTTGATGAATATTCATCACACAGAAAAAAAAATGCTGGTAATATTCATCAGGAAATGGTGACAGATTTTGTGGCAAAAAATATGATTAATTTTACCCCAGAAAATGATTAATTTTTATCAGTTTTTGATGAATATTCATCAGGTTCACATTTTTACACATTTTTTATGTAATATTACACAAATAAAGAGTCAACTTACCAAATTTTCATCTTTCCAAATTCAACTTTTTTTTTCTGTGAAGTATTGATTTCACCTGTACCTTGAAATTCCACAAAAATTGAAAATAGATTTTTACCGCAGGAAAATGCATTTCAATAGATTTCAGTTGGTAAGACTTCTACTTCCTTTAAAATTTAGATTTTTTTTTATTTGCCCCCTTATTTTTCGGACCGATTTTGGGGTTGCGAGATAAACTTAAAAAAAAATGGCATCGACTCTATTTTTAAAAAAAAAAACTGAAAATGGTAAACAAAATAATTTGGAAAAAATATATTCAATGCATTTTCCAAATTGTTTGCTGTTTTAAGTCGAATTATAAATTCTTTTGATGTTTTTTTTTTAATTTTTTTAAATTGTGATGCTGGCTCAAAACTTTATGCAAAATTAATTTAATTTTAATTTTTTTATTAATATTTATATCATAAATATTCAGAGAGAATCACAAAACTCTAAAAATGCAACGAATTAACTTAACAAATGTTTGATTGTTTTTTTCGTTTCTTATTTTTGAAGTCTACATCAATACTTAATAAGAATTCCAATATACAGTGCCATCTCTTTTTTGACAACACAACTTTTCGACACATTTTCTCTCGTCAAAATAACTGATGAATGAAACTTACTTATTTTTTTTTCTAAATTGTTGATAGAAAACCAATCTTAAACATCATACAATGATTAACACTTTTAAAATTTACGTTGATTTTTGGCAGTTTGAAGTTTGAAAAATTCGCGTTGCGAAAAACAGGACGGCACTGTAATAATTGTACAAGCCTTCTTTTATGGATATTTTTTCACCTTTTTCGTTTATTTCTTGAAGTTTTATATTTATGGGAGCATGGGCAAAACTGTTGTTTTGCCTAAATGTTCTCAAAAAAATAGTTTTGCTACTTCTAAATTTTACTTAAAAAAAAACAGTTGTTTCAACCATGTCGAGCCATTATCAATTACATCGTCGTACCCTTAATCGCACCACGATTTACATTTTTACGACTTTCTTCCTAGTTTTGTTTATGTGATTGTATAGTACCGAAGTGTTCGCGCACAAAGGACGGTGGTACCGCTGTGGGTGGGTCGATAAAACGTGCCAATTCTACCTCCTAGCTGTGTAACGACGACGCAGCAACGACGCCGTGCGTGCGTTTTTACAATGCGAAAAATTTACATAAAACTGTGTGTAGGCGCGGGCAACGCACCGAAATATAACGCAAACCTTTTGCGCTGATAAAGTTCTAACAGCCAATCGGAACCGCGACGATCAGCTCGTCAACAGTCGCAGCAGAATGTCAATAAATTAACCGCTTTGAATAAGTTAGCGTCAATCGTCGCTTCCATCAACGCAGACCCGTTACAAGCGGCGAGGCTGAAGTCACGTGATTGTTCTTCTTCGAGGTTTTCCTCACATCCCTTCTTCACCTTCTTGTCTTGCCTGTTTGTTGAAAACCTGTTTTTTGTTGTGTTTTTGTGCTAAAAATAAATTTGCAAAACAAAAACAGCAAATTCTTAAGTTTTTTTTATGTCCGCAAATCTTAAGTCCGTCCATTTCTTCCGTCATCGACTAATAGCATAAAACTTTGAAAAATCTGTTTAATAAATGCAACCAAGTCACTGGAAAAGCCCAAACTAATTCAGAATTTATCTCTTTTTCCCTCCCCTCAAAAAAACCAATCACAGATCGAGAAACCGGTTACGGACGGGCTGTCACACCGCACCCGGGACCAGTGGGAGATCGATCGGACGTCACTCAAGTTTGTGCGCAAGCTGGGCTCGGGCCAGTTTGGCGACGTTTGGGAAGGCCTGTGGAACAACACGACGCCGGTTGCCATCAAAACGCTCAAATCGGGTAAGAGATTCACCGGCCTTTCCCAGAACCCCTTTTTTGGAGTACAATTTTTAACTTGCTCGTTTTAGGAACCATGGACCCGAAGGATTTCCTCGCCGAGGCGCAGATCATGAAGAAGCTCCGGCACAGCAAGCTGATCCAGCTGTACGCCGTGTGCACCCTCGAGGAGCCGATCTACATCATCACGGAGCTCATGAAGCACGGCTCGCTGCTCGAGTTCCTGCAGGGTGAGTGTTGTTTTTTTCCATAATCTAAACTAAAAACTAAAAACTAAAAACTAAAAACTAAAAACTAAAAACTTGTAATTTGTAATTTGTTGTTACGAAACTTAAAACTTAATACAAAATACAAATTACAAAACACAAAATACAAAATACAAAATACAAAATACAAAATACAAAATACAAAATACAAAATACAAAATACAAAATACAAAATTCAAAATACAAAATACAAAATACAAAATACAAAATACAAAATACAAAATACAAAATACAAAATACAAAATACAAAATACAAAATACAAAATACAAAATACAAAATACAAAATACAAAATACAAAATACAAAATACAAAATACAAAATACAAAATACAAAATACAAAATACAAAATACAAAATACAAAATACAAAATACAAAATACAAAATACAAAATACAAAATACAAAATACAAAATACAAAGTACCAAATACAAAATACAAAATACAAAATACAAAATACAAAATACAAAATACAAAATACAAAATACAAAATACAAAATACAAAATTCAAAACTTTTAAACTTTTAAACTTTTAAACTTTTAAACTTTTAAACTTTTAAACTTTTAAACTTTTAAACTTTTAAACTTTTAAACTTTTAAACTTTTAAACTTTTAAACTTTTAAACTTTTAAACTTTTAAACTTTTAAACTTTTAAACTTTTAAACTTTTAAACTTTTAAACTTTTAAACTTTTAAACTTTTAAACTTTTAAACTTTTAAACTTTTAAACTTTTAAACTTTTAAACTTTTAAACTTTTAAACTTTTAAACTTTTAAACTTTTAAACTTTTATACTTTTAAACTTTTAAACTTTTAATCTTTTAAACTTTTAAACTTTTAAACTTTTAAACTTTTAAACTTTTAAACTTTTAAACTTTTAAACTTTTAAACTTTTAAACTTTTAAACTTTTAAACTTTTAAACTTTTAAATTTTTAAGCTTTTAAACTTTTAAACTTTTAAACTTTTAAACTTTTAAACTTTTAAACTTTTAAACTTTTAAACTTTTAAACTTTTAAACTTTTAAACTTTTAAACTTTTAATCTTTTAAACTTTTAAACTTTTAAACTTTTAAACTTTTAAACTTTTAAACTTTTAAACTTTTAAACTTTTAAACTTTTAAACTTTTAAACTTTTAAACTTTTAAACTTTTAAACTTTTAAACTTTTAAACTTTTAAACTTTTAAACTTTTAAACTTTTAAACTTTTAAACTCTTAAAATTTTGAACTTTTAAATTTTTTAAAATACTTTCATCAATTGAAAAATGCTTTTTGAAGTTTTGAAGGAAATTTTGTCTGCTCGTAAAAAAATATCAGTAGAGCTTTTTCGTCACAAAATATAATTCCACCCAAATCAAAAATAGAAAGATAATTCATTGTGCGAAAATGTAGAAAATAACTCAACTATAGAAAACTAATAAATTCATCTCCCAACTCTTTTTTCCCTGCAGGTAAAGGCCGCAACTTGAAGCTGCCGCAGCTGATCGACATGGCGGCCCAGATCGCGGCCGGCATGGCGTACCTCGAATCCCAAAACTACATCCATCGCGATTTGGCCGCCCGGAACGTGCTCGTCGGCGACAACAACATCGTCAAGATTGCCGACTTTGGTCTGGCGAGGTAAGGGACTCTTGAGCGGTAGCTTGAATTGGAAACTAATCGGCTTTTCTGTTTCAGATTGATAAAGGAGGACGAATATGAAGCGCGGGTGGGCGCCCGGTTCCCGATCAAGTGGACGGCCCCGGAAGCGGCCAACTACAGCAAGTTCTCCATCAAGTCGGACGTGTGGAGCTTCGGCATCCTGCTGACCGAGCTGGTCACGTACGGTAGAATACCGTATCCAGGTAAGGTTTTTTTTTTTTTGAATGAAGTACTAGAATGGTTGAAAATTGTTGGGTTTTTTTTTTCGCTAAGGTATGACCAACGCCGAGGTGCTGAACCAGGTCGAGCACGGCTACCGGATGCCCCAGCCGCCCAACTGTAACGCGACGCTGTACGAGATTATGCTCGAGTGCTGGAACAAGGACCCGATGCGGCGGCCAACGTTCGAGACGCTCCAGTGGAAGCTGGAGGACTTCTTCACCCTCGATCCCAGTGAATACAAGGAGGCTGCACCGTTTTGATAAATGGCGGCCGATTCTAGTACCACACCTATCGACGCAGCCGTCGGCGGCGCCACCGCCGTCGCAACAGAATCTACTACCGCTTCTACTACTGCAAATGCTACTACTACTACAACCACAACTGTTCCAAAATCGTCGGGCGCCAAAGCTCGCCGCAAACAACCGCAGCAGCAGTCGCAGCAACAGCGCCAGGTATTGCTATTTATTTAAACGTCTACTCTAGTACTGCATTTCCCACCCTCCCTAACTACTACTCCCCCGAACGCGCGTCCCTTCCGGCAAACGAAACTATTTAGGTTGTGTTCTAATCTAGTACTGAGTTCTGCTACTACCGCATTATGCCAAACTAAACCACGCCCAAACACTGTGAATGCATCACAAAACCGACAAGCATAGACACACACTCAAAGTACATTCATTCCTGTTTTGATAGACGGAGAGAAGAGGGGCGTTAACTATTTAAATCGAATCGAAAACAATCATAAGTTTACAAGAGCAAGGTTAGCCAGCAAGTCGCGACCATGTGTTCGATATACTGTAGTCGTAGCAGGCGGGCGCGCGCGCGGATTGCGGCAGCATTTTTCCGTTTGTTTTCATCGTGCTTAGGTTCTAGTACTGCACGCAATCCGTCGCGGTTGGCCCCGCCCCCTCCAAAGCACACTCACACACACAAACAAACACACACTCTAAGCGGTATTATTACGATAATATTTTGTAAGTTTTGCTGTAGGTTTGCATGATCTTTTTACCGCGTGGAAGAAGAAACAGTTAATAAAGTAGACGTTCGATCGGAAAGACAACCTTTTATTTTTGACAGATGGCAGTGTAGTACTAGATCGAACGGTTTGCCAGATCATGGTTGTTACGAAGAGGGGTAACATATTTCTTTGTTGATGGTTGGCTACCAAATTGCGCAATCGTCTACCCTTTTTCAGTAATGCTACCAAAATTTGACGCTAAAAATATGTGTTGTCATCTTCAGCAATTTGCTACTTGCAGTGCAGTGGTAACGATCATTTTTGTCTGTTACCAAAACTTATTGGGTTTCAGCTAAATTTCCAGTTCTGAATTGCTACCAATCTTTTTCATGTTTTTTATATGCTTCTGTTAGCGTTACCAAATTAGTGATCCATGCTACCAATTCTTAAAAATATTAAATCAAATTCACCTTCAGCCTTTTCAGATTTGCCAAGCTTCCAAGTGAGCGAGGTAAGCCTCTTCCAAATATTCTCATGAAATTAAATTGACTTGCTACCAAAAGTACGCTACCAAATTTGCTACCAATGTGAGAAATTGTCTCCATTTGTTGCTGCAACTTTTAAAAATGGTAAATGATAAATTTGTTTCTTTTCGTGACAACCTTTTTTCTGCGGAAACCAACCGCAGACTACTAGATCCAAAACCAACAACACACAGAGATTTCCATGTCAAACTTTTTTTTCCTACAATTTCAACTTTTTCCAAACTTTGAATGCGCGCATTTCTTCGGCATTTCTTCCACCGCATTTGCCCTCTGTTATTCGATTGATGAAGGAGAAACACCTTCTCGACACTTGTAAATAGAAACCCTTTTCAACGCTAAGCCAACAGACGTAACTGTAACGATGAAAGTTTTATTCATTAAGGACTCACACATACACACAGAATTTGCGGAATGATAACACACTCAAAAAAAACCTAGAAAACAATAACGGAAACTGTGCTACCTATCGGAAGAAGAGAGTAGAAACGAGAACAATAGAGCAACTACTATTTTTGAAAAGCGAAAAAATCAGCCCACTTTGATCCGATTTTGTGACTTTTGTGGCGTCTCAGTTGAACGGCAAATATCGTTTTTCGTGACATCCGTGAGTGTACGATTAATTACTAATATTGATACGTTAGTGAATTAGACTGATTCCAATCACACACACACATTAAAAAAAACATCTACCCTCTCACGTTATTTTTTCCGTGTATCCAATTTCGAAAGCATCCAGTGTCATCGCACTTTTTTCGTTCTTCTTTCATTCGTTTTAATTTATTCATCTCGTTACGCTTTGCACCACAAAATCAAGTATGTAAAACTCGTTATTTTTTATTTATTTTTGTTTCGAAAATTGCGCTTTTACACGGAGAAAATTGAGTCCTCCCCCCTGAAAAAAAAATAATAACGAGAGAACGAACGCTATATTTACAAAGAAGAAAGAATCGATTGAAAATATAAACGAGCACTAACGCTGTCTGCACACGATTGGAACAACAAAGAAATCACATATATTTGTAAATTACTTCGTAAATGTTTAACTTAAAAAAATGCAAGCATTCGTAATTGTAATTCTCTAAGCTGAATATTACACAAAACAAAATCCCATTTGAACATCGTGCCCAACATGATCCATTCACCCTCATAACAGTTAAATAAATAAAAAAAACCATACACAAACCGCAAAGATTGCTCACTGTTTATCGCAATAGATGTGAATTACACACAAAAAACATACACTCTACTATAGAACACAGATTTTCAACCGTAAACATTAAACAAACAAAACAAAAAAATCTATACAATTTCGAATATACAACAACAACACAAAGCGAGTGGGACAGAAAAATACACAATGCAAGACGAAAACAAAACAAACAAAACGATGATGTTTACTGCTGTGGAAGTGAAGGGAGATTGCTACTGGCTAACTGAAGAGACAAAAGTAAGCGAAACAAAAATGGGAAACACACTGCATCAATAGTAATCTTTCTATGATATTTTTAAATGTAAATGTTGATAATTACAAGTAATAAGAATACTAAAATAAAAAATATATAATGATGATGAAGATGGGTGAAGACGAGAAAAAAGAAGAGTTGATGAAGACGAGATATGGAATCAAGCGAAAAATAAAAACTGTATCAGAAATAAAAATATATTGAAAATTTTATAATTACATGCTTGTGCGTGTTCATTTTCAGCCATATCCGAAATCCTTTTTATAATCTAACCATAGTGCAGTCAACCTTTCGAAGGCATCCAGCATGGTTTATCATTTTTGACATTCATATTCAATACATGAAAAATCGTCAATACTTAAGGAGGTATTAGACTATGACAAACATACTCGCACTTTTTCGTGTTTGTCATGGTCTATTTTGAAAACCAATGATTACAAAATAACCGCATCGGTGAAAAATGCATTTGAAACACTTTTTTTCTGTAATCGATTTTTTAGATTTTTTTGGCCCCTGCCTCGACTTGAGTCTAGGGTAGAGATCCTGTAAAAAGAGGCTAAATGTTACTTTCTGGGTTCCAATCAGGGTTACCAGTTCAAAATTTGAAAAATCTGGTAAAGTATCGATTAAAATCTGGAAAAATCTGGCAGACAAAAATCTAACAATTCTGAATGTTGAAGGGGAGGGAGAAAATAAATTAATTCAAAATTTTGTTGAATCCAGATGGTTTGACTGATTGTATGGCCTCAAAAATGTTGTATTTGCTTTTTCTTTAATAAATACATGATCTATTTTTTAATTTTCAGCTAAATTCGTTCATTTTAATCAAAACGTTGTTCAAAATTGGGCATAAAGTGAAAAATCTGGCAAAATCTGTCATTATCTGGCACAGGGAAGGGTAAATCTTTATTCTGGCAGACATTATACAATTCTGGCATTCCCAGATTTATCTGGCAACCTGGCAACCCTGGTTCCAATCGAGCTGTATAAAACAGAGTTCCAATCGAGTGGCAAGGCCTTGCAATTAAGGTTGGAATCGCTTTAAAATATTGTTAACCGGGAAAGAAGATATTTAAAACTGTAACTTTTGTGAAACTACTGTTTATAATTATCATAATTGGGTCCTACACTTAAGTTTAATTTGTGATATTATTGTTTAAAACTACGATAAAGCTTATTTTTTGAGTACGATTACTCTTTGTACGTTCGCAAAGCATTTAAAACGGGGTTTTCAATCAATTGAAATAATAATGATTTGACGGCCCTTCTTGACAGAAAAGGTTTTACTTGACAGCTCGGGGACCATAGTTGATCCATCGAAAAAATGTTGTCTTGTCAATTTTTTTTTTTTGCATTAAAATGAAAAAAATCAGACATGGTTTTTATCGTGTTTTTTACCGTTGTACATAAATATATACATAGGGCTTTAATACCCAATTACTAACAAAAGTAACGAAAAAAAATAATTTAGGAAATTTCGGGTTTTCGATCGAAAATATTTTAAACAGATTGCAACCTTAACCTTGCACGACCTTGTCACGCGATTGGAACCCAGCGACCAATGTCGCCTATTTATATATGGTATCTAGTCCAGGGACATAAACTTTAAAAAATCCACGTTAGCCTTACTGAAGTTTGTTTTTTTGTTTCAAATCTTGTTTGGGCTGTCGCAAATATTTTTTAAACTTTTTGTTCAAAGTTACAAAAACGGTCCAAAACATCATTGAGCAACAATATTTCTTCAAAAAAAAAAAACAAATTTCAATTAAATTAAAGGTGAAATCAGCTGAAAACAAGTTAAGATGCATTTCTCAGCGTTCAACTAAAATGTTGAAAATCTGGCTTGTTATTTGAATTATTTAATTTAACTTTGAATTAATGAAGCATTTTTTTTTCAATTTTCAAACTTTTTAAATCTTTGAAAGATCTGCTTTTATTTTTATTCTTTTTTTATTTTTGTGAAATTTTGAAAGGAGAATGGGCAAATTTGTATGGGAGCTGGTCCAAGGATGTACACGAACGGGACCAACTTTTTTCGAAAGATCTTGCTGAGACATGAAAAAAAGTCTTCTGGACCAACTCTCTAGACCCCGGGGTTCAAAAGTTACAAGCTGTTGAAGTTTGAGCATTTTGGGTAAAAATGTATAAAAAATTGTATTTTTACTATTTCTAAAATCATTCATAAAATCTTTATTTTATTATGGATTTCGATAATCTTGACTTCATTCGACGCGTATCTGCAAAAACTATGACTTCTGATATGTTTTAGCATGATTGAAACATGAATTCTCTTGTTTCTATTCGTTTGAACTGTTTGTGCAAGAGGCATACCATAGAAACAATTCGAAACTTCAAGATTTTGAAACCGAATCCTACCCAGACTGCTTCAGTGTGTATGGAAGGCTACAGTGCAATGTTGTAACAACTAATTGGGATGTTCTGAGTCATCCGAGAACTCCTGGGAGTTAAGACCGGTGGATCTACCGCCGTAACGAGCAAGAGGATAAAAACAAGAGAATTCATGTTTCAATCATGCTAAAACATATCAGAAGTCATAGTTTTTGCAGATACGCGTCGAATGAAGTCAAGATTATCGAAATCCATAATAAAATAGAGATTTTATCAATGATTTTAGAAATAGTAAAAATACAATTTTTTATACATGTTTACCCAAAATGCTCAAACTTCAACAGCTTGTAACTTTTGAACCCCGGGGTCTAGAGAGTTGGTCCAGAAGACTTTTTTTCATGTCTCGGTAAGATCTTTCGATAAAAGTTGGTCCCGTTCGTGTACATCCTTGGACCAAATTCGCCCATTCTCCTTTGTGTAATTGGTCTTAAATAAGGCTTAAATTGGTGATATTATTGTACACAACGATAAAGCTTATTTTTCTGAGTACAATAACGCTTTGTACGACCACAAAGAATTAAAAAAAAAATAACGCAACTTTTCTTGACAGAAAGCATCCTACTTGACAGCTCGTTCCGAGGGTACCATAGTTTATCCATCGTAAAATGTTGTCTTGTCATTTTTTTAATTTTTTTTGCATCAAAATAATATTTTTTTCGGAAATGGTTTTCAATCATATTTTTACCGCTGTAAATAAAAATTTACATAGAGATTTGGATCTTATTTTTATGTTTTCTTTTATTTTTTCAATTTTTTTACAGGAACTCTCTACTGCCATTTTTTCAAACAAAAAAAAATGTATTTTTTTCAAAAAAAAACATTTTTTTCGTGTTTTGGAGGTCATTTTGGGAAACTTTTATTTTACGAAAACCTTAATTTCTCTAGTTTTATGTTTTTATTGTTTCATTATTAGTATTTTAATTTGCATTAATTTTGTTTATTTTTGGTAGTATTTGGTCTATTCTACTACCTCATATGTGGAGTTTTTTTTTAAAAGGACCAATAAACCAAATATCCAGTTTTTGCTTTTTGGGTGTTTTTGAAACCGCCTTGAGTCAGGGGTATTAAAAACACGAAAAAACGAAACTATTGGCACTACGCCCCCCGGGGCATGGCCTTCCTCTAACGTGGGATTTCTGCTCCAGCGCCTCTGACGAGACAGGAGAAACCGGGACCGACGTTTTACTTCACCATCCGATAGAAGCTCAGTGGATAAGGCGGGAATCGAACCCGCGTCTCATAGCATCATCGGGATCGGCAGCCGAAGCCACTACCCCTGCGCCACGGGACCCACAACACCCAAAATGCAAAAACTGAAAATTTGGTTTATTGGACCTTTTCAAAAAAAAACTCCAGATATCATGATATTTTGCCTATCTATTTTTTCATGTTTATACAGTCACTTTTTCAGATGTTTGCTTGTTTTTCACATTTTCTGCTGTAGAATGGCACCATTGCAATTTAAATTGTAAAACATATGCGTAGAGGCATAGTACGGGACACTACAAAAATTACTGCAGACGCCAAAGTTGACACCTAAAAAAATTACATTTTCAAAAAAATGGCAAGGTCACATAAAGCAAGTAAAACTTCGAACCCTAAAAATTTCTAAAATTTTTAGAGTTCTTCTTTTAAATGTTTTTGAAAGATCAAAAATTGGTTGATAAATAGAATTTTGGCGATTTTTTTAAGCGAAGCCCGTCTTAAAGCGGGAGTGAGGTAGTTTTTCTTATTTATTTTAATTTTTTAACATTATAATTTGATTTTTATTTTCTCAACTTCATTTGATTTTAAAATTTTTAAAAACCTAATTTTGTTAAACGTTATGAAATTTCTAAATTCTAAAATTCCGAAGTTTTCTTGATTTTAAGTATTTTTTAGATCGGTGCAATTTTTTTTACGGTACAGTTTATGTTGCCTTCAAATTTCGGCGAAAAAAATGGCCTCCCCAACTGCGTTACATAATAAAAGAACGCACCCTTATGGAAATAGAAGTGCTATAAATAGGCAAAAATGTCAATACTTATAATATAATATATTATATTATATTGAAGAAAAAAATGATTGCAACTTTGATTTGATTGCAATACAACTCTGGAGTTTTTTTTTTTTTTTTTTTAAATGGTCCAATAAACCAAATTTTAAGTTTTTGCTTTTTGGGTGTTTTTTAATACCCCTGACTCGAGGCGGTTTCAAAAACACTCAAAAAGCAAAAACTGGAAATTTGGTTTCTTGGACCTTTTCAAAAAAAACTCCAGAACTGGACTGCTGTAAAAATTTAATTTAAAATACAAAAGCGTCTACAAAAGTTAATAACAAACTTTACAAACCACCCTGTGCTCTCCAACTCGAAAAAGACCCCCATGCAGAATCCACCTCCAAGTCAGCTGTGTGCGAGAACTGTCACGCGGCAAACTTTGTAAACAACAGCTCACTCTTGCATCGATTTCGTCAACGCGCAGCGCTGCCCTTTTTTTCTTGAGCAACTTTTGCTCGCTCCGCAGGCCGCAATTTAATTTATCTAAATTATCACTTATTAGATAAGCCGTCGCGGTTTAGTCAGTCGTGCTGCGATCGCGCCTATTTCAAGAAGACAATGTGCTAAGGGGGCCTTTAAGTGAAAGCTCGAAGAATGGCCAAATCGTGGAACTTTGTGTTTGTGCTCGTGTGGCTGTCGGCGATTCTGGGCGCCGGAATTCACCTCTTCTCGAAGGGGTTTCTGCTGACGCGGATTGCGCAAACCGACTACAGCAGTTGCGTCCGGTACGAGGACATCCGGTGCGGCACCGGCGGTGGAGATAACGGTGATGGGGTAAGATTTATGATCATTTTTTATGTTTTTTTTGTGGGTGCGGGGAGATAAGATGGTTTTAATTTTTTTTCTTTTGGTTGCAGGGTTCCTGCAAGGTGGAATCGATTCTGCGGGATGTGAACCAGTCGGCCGGGATTTGTATGCCAAGGAAGGGCAAGGTTATTCTGCTGGTCATTGATGCCTTGAGGTACGACTTTGGGGAGTTTGATTCTTCGCTGAAGGATCCTTTGCCGTATCAAAATGGACTGCCGGTGCTGGAGGAGTTGAGGAACCGCTTTCCGGACCGTACGCGTCGGTTGAAGTTTGTGGCGGACCCACCGACAACGACGCTGCAGAGGCTGAAGGCCATGACGACGGGCAGTTTGCCGACGTTTATCGACATCGGGTCGAACTTTGCCTCGCCGGAGATTAACGAGGACAACGTGGTGGACCAGTGGAAGCGGCACAATTTGTCGACGATCTTTCTGGGGGACAGCACGTGGACGGAGCTGTTTCCGGGCCGGTTCAAGCGAAAGTATGACTATCCGAGCTTCAACATTCACGACTTGGACACGGTTGATTCGGCGATTGAGCGACATTTGCCGAAGGAGATCGGGAAGAGCGATTGGGACGTGATTGTGGCGCACTTTTTGGGTGTGGACCACTGTGGCCACCGGTACGGACCGCTTCACGGGGAGATGCAGCGAAAGCTGAAGGAAATGAACGACGTCATTCGGAACGTAACGGAGCAAATGGACGACGAAACTACTTTGGTGATTATTGGAGATCACGGAATGACTCAAACCGGTGATCACGGAGGAGAAACATCCGACGAGGTCAACGCACTGTTCTTCATGTACTCGAAAGGAGCCCCACTGCTGAGTGAAGAGTACGACGAGTACAACAAAACAATTCAGCAGATCGACCTGGTTCCACTGCTCTCAACCCTGCTAGGAGTTCCAGTTCCCTACTCAAACCTAGGACAGATCAACTTCCAACTGCTGCCCGACGTCAAAGTAGACTCCTTCCTGCGCTACCAACTTGCCCTGCTCCACCTCTGGCAGAACGCTCGTCAAATCCAAAACTACTTCCAACAGTACGCCGAAGCAAACCGTGGAACGTTCGCCGTCGACCAACTCGACGACCTGGACAACAAATTCCTGATGCTCACGCAGCGCGTCAACACCGTCTACACGGAGGCCGCCTTCCAGAGCTTCTCCCGCGACCTTCGCCACTACCTCAAAGACATCCTCGAAAGCTGCCGCGAAATCTGGGTCAAATTCGACGCCCAACTCATCTCCCACGGCTTGCTCGTCACCTTTCTCTGCTGCTTCGGCATCTTCATGCTAATCGCCAACTCGAGCGCCCACCAGCTCGCTCAAATCTTCAACGGAACCACCATCTACTACATCGTAGTGCTCACGTTCATGGCCGGAACGTCCGGATTCTTCTTCCACCGCGATTTCGGCCTCACCTCAGCCGAACACGGCGCGCTCTTCTTCGCCTCGGTCGCCTCCATCGGCATCCTCTTCGTCCAAATCATCAAAAACTGGACCAACATCACCGAAAACATCAGCCAGCAGAAACGCTCCAAAAACTTCATCACCCGCATCTCGTTCGCCTTCACCACGTGCGTCTTCTTCTCAAACAGCTTCATCGTCCAAGAGCAAAAGATCCTCTCGTACGTGCTGGTCGGCTTCTTCCTGCTCGCAATCTACAACGTCCAGAAAAACAGCCACTTCAAAATATCCGCACTGCGCTGGTCCGCCCTTTCCAAGTCCACCTTCGTGAAACTGCTCGCGCTGGCGTTGCTCGGAATCGCGCTGGTTCGCATCGCCGGCGGGTACTTCCGGTGTCGCGAGGAGCAGGGTGACTGCACCGACTACCTGGTGAAAGCCCCGGAAGGTGGACGGCGCAAAGCGGGACCGGATCTGGTGCCGGTTATCGCGCTCGTGTTGTACGTCGTTTGTGCCCGGTTGTATTTGAGATCGTGTGGAAATTTGACGGGCAATGGGGTGAACGTGCTGTTGGCGCGGTACGGACCGACCGTCGGGGCGGCTTGCGCTTGTGGACACTTTGTGCTGGCGCGGACGAATACCAAAGGTGAGTTGTTTGCTTGTTCTTGTTTTTATTTTTTCGTTTGGGAAATTTTCTTATTCCAGTTTCAGCGGTGTTGCTTTAAAAAATGCTCGGTGATATGACATTCTTCTTAAAATTTACAAAAACTGCTGAATCAGATGGTCATAACTCAGAATCATAATCTATATCCAAAAAAAATGATGTGTTATGACTAATGGTTATGATTTAATATAGAATACTTATATTTTTGATAACTTTTACAGATTTGTACTTTAATCATTTTTTTTTAAGTCAATTCCAAAAATATTTGACTTGTTCTTGTTGACGAAATTCGTTGTTTTCAATCATTCCTTTGTGGACCATCATTCAGTGAGGTACTCCTGGATTTTAGCTCCTGAAAAGTGCTTAAAAAGTGCAAAAATGCCTCACGGCAAGAAAAAGAGGCGGTCCTCACCAGCAGGATCGGCAGATTTGAAGAAGCTAAAGAATGCCGAAGCGCTACCTGCAAAGCCAGGCAGTTTGAGCAAGGACGCTCAAAATCCGTCTGGAAACCAGTTCGCTACCCTCCCTGTGGACGTGAGCGAAAAGGAAGAATTTGAACGACGGGAAAAGTTGCCACCCATTTTTGTGAAAACATCGTCATCGGATTCGGTGCGAAAGTGGCTGACCGGGTTTATCAAATCTGGTGCTTTACGAGCTTCCATTCGCTTGTGTGCTGATGGACTCCAAATTCTGCTACCTACCAGAAAGGATTACAACTACGTTCGGGATTTCCTGAACAACACCAAGATTGAATACTACAGCCATGACGATCCAGGTAAACGCCCCATGAAACAGGTCCTCCGAGGCCTGTATGACATGGATGTGAGTGTGCTGAAAGAAGAGCTCAAATCTCTTAAGCTGAACGTGATTGAAGTCTTCAAGATGACGAGACACAACAAGGACATCAAGTATCGTGATCAACTGTACCTGGTTCATCTCGAGAAAGGATCGACAACGCCTTCTGAGCTGAAAGCAGTTCGGGCAATTTTCAACATCATCGTGACTTGGGAACGTTATCGTCCAGTGCACCGTGACGTGACGCAATGTTCGAACTGTTTGCAGTTTGGACATGGTGGAAGGAACTGTTTCATCAAGAGTCGTTGTGCAACCTGCGGAGGTGAGCACAAAACTCAAGCTTGCGAAACAATCAACGAGAACATCGATGCGAAATGCTTCAATTGCGGCGGCGACCATTCTACCAAGAATCGGAGCTGCCCAAAACGAGCTGAGTTTGTAAAAATTCGGCAGCAAGCGACGACGAGGCACCAACCAAATCGTCGCAAAACACCACCAACTTTCACGGACGTGGATTTTCCTGCTTTGGCGTCACCAGGAGCGGGATCTGGTCGAGTGGTTCCAAATCTGCAGCCATTGCCGTTGAATCAGCGGCAAAAAGTTGCAGAGAATACAACACCTCCTGGCTTCAGTCAGCAACCGAGGGAAAACCAACCAGCATCAACGGATGAAGGCAGCAGTGACCTGTTTTCACCACAAGAACTTCTGAACATTTTCATCGAGATGACAACAACACTGCGTGGTTGCAAAACTCGTGCGGAACAAGTAAGAACGCTTGGAGGATTTATCTTAAAATACAGTTCGTAGTTTAATCGTTCTAGTGATTTTGAATATTTCAATGGATTTATTTTTTTAGTTTTAGGTTAGGATTAGCTGTTAAAGTGATTTTTTTTCTTTTTCCCAAATGTATTCAATTCAATGCAATAATGTAAAACAATTTGAAGCAAATAAATAAATGTGATCAGTTAATAATAAAACGAAAAATACAACAAAGATGAAGAGCATTAGGCCATACCACTTATCATGTAAAAGAAATGTAATTATTATAAGAATGTTCAATAAAGACATATTTAATTTCAAAAACTGTTTTCAATCACATTCTGGTTTTTGAACAAAAGTTTTCTGTTAGCAAAAAAAGTTTTAATTAAAACAATCATCAAAAACTCAATCAAAAATTATAAAATCAAAACATATAAGTATACCTATAGCAGCCTTACTTACATAAAATTAAAAGTGCGCTTGGCTTAGTAGGCCCAAAATAGGGACAAATACCCTATCTAAGATCCAACTTCAAAAAAGTGTATTGAGCAATTCTCTACCAAAACCGGAAATGGATTTTATTTGTATTTTTTGATTTGGTTCAAACTTTGTGGGGGCCTTCTCTATGACCAAATAAACTATTTTGTGTGATTGGTTCACCCATACAAGTCTCCATACAATTTCGGCTGCTGTCCATACAAAAATTGTGTGTAAATATTCAAACAACTGTAATTTTTGAGTGAATTTTCTGATCAATTTGGTGTCTTCGGCAAAGTTGTAGATATTGTTGAGGACTTTTGAGAAAAAAAATAGGTACACGGAAAAAAATTGCAGATTTTTTAATCAACTTTTTTTACTAAAACTCAATTTCACAAAATACATATCTTTTGATTTTCGAGATTTTTTGATATGTTTTAGGGGACAAAAATCCGCAACTTTAGAGCCATAGAGAAACATGGTCAAAAAATCTGCCGCCGAGTTATGAATTTTTGAAAAAATAGTGATTTTTGGAAAAAATCGAAGTTTCATGCAAAAACAAGTTTGACATTATTTTTTAATGCAAAATTGAATTTGCAATCGAAAAGTACTTTACAGATTTTTTTGATAAAGGGCTCCGTTTTCAAGATATAGCCACCGAAAGTTTGAATTTAGCGAAATATTTGCAGTTTTTCAATTTTTAAAAATAGTGACCATAAGTGACCTTTTCTAAAATTTTTTTTTTTAAAGTTCAGAAAATTTGCTATAAAATTGTCTAAGAGACATTGAAGATTGGGCCTCGGGTTCCTGAGATAGAGCCGCTTAGGCCGATGCAAATATTTAAAAAAGTTTTTGTCCCTCGGCCCTGGCCGTGGTCAAGGGGGGGGGGGGGGGGCAAAAAAAATAAAAAAATATAAACATTTAAATAACAAGCCATAGTCTTCACATTTAAATGCAAAAAGTGTTTTAAAATGCATTTTACACTAGTTCAGTTGTTTTGCAATCATTAGTTTTCTAAAAATCTAAGATCTGACAAAAACAAAAATTGTATCGAAAAAAAAGATTTTGCATCGACAATTTTCCAAAAATCTTTAGATTTTTTAATAAACCCAAACATGCTAAAAATGATTTTAAACGCAGAAGAATGTATTTTAATTTGATTTCAGCTGGTTGCACTTGAATTTTCATTGAAATTTTGAAGTTTATTGTAAAAATATTTTTTTTTGCCCCCTGATTTTTCGGGCCAATTTTGAAGGGGAGGGGGTGACAAAAACTTTTAAAAATATTTGTACCAGCCTTAAAAAAAAATAAACACGAAAATTGAAGTTTTCTTAATCTCACCAAAATAACCCACCATTTTCTCACGGCCATATCTCAGCAAATAATGGTCCGATTTTCAATTTCAATACGTGAAAAATTCGTGAAATTTTCCGATCTTTTCGAAAAAATATTTTGAAAATTTTTAAATCAACACTAGCATTTTAAATGGGCGTAATATTCAATGCTTGGCCCTTTTAAAATGTTAGTCTTGATTTAAAAAAAATAATCATGAAACGTCATGAGAAAATGGTGGGTTATTTTGGTGAGATTAAGAAAACTTTAATTTTCGTGTTTCTTTTTCATAAAGCGGCTCTATCTCAGCAACCCGAGGTCCAATCTTCAATGTCTCTTAGACAATTTTATAGCAAATTTTCTGAACTTTTCAAAAAAAAATTCAGAAACGGTCACTTATGGTCACTATTTTTAAAAATTGAAAAACTGCAAATATTTCGCTAAAATCAAACTTTCGGTGGCTATATCTTGAAAACGGAGCCCTTTATCAAAAAATCTGTAAAGTACTTTTCGATTGCAAATTCAATTTTGCATTAAAAAATAATGTCAAACTTCGATTTTTTCCAAAAATCACAATTTTTTCAAAAATTCAGAACTCGGCGGCAGATTTTTTTGACCATGTTTCTGTATGGCTCAAAAGTTGTGGATTTTTGTCCCTTAAAACATATCAAAAAATCTCGAAAATCAAAAAATACGTATTTTGGGAAATTGAATTGTAGTGAAAAAAGAGTTGATTAAAAAATCTGCAATTTTTGTCCGTGTACCTATTTTTTTCAAAAGTCCTCAACAATACCTACAACTTTGCCGAAGACGCCAAATTGATCAGAAAATTCACTCAAAAGTTACAGCTGTTTGAATATTTACATACCATTTTTGTATGGACAGCAGCCAAAATTGTATGGAGGCTTGTATGGGTGAACCAATGACGCAAAATAGTTTATTTGGTCATAGGGAAGGCCCCCACAAAGTTTAAGTCAAATAAAAATATATAAAAAATAAAAATGGTCGAAACCGGCCGATTTCGTAGAGAGTTGCTCTATTATTATCACTTAAGTGCCGGGGCCGTGGTGTAGGGGTAAGCGTGGTTGCCTGTCACCCAGTCGGCTTGGGTTCGATCTCAGACGGTCCCGGTGGCATTTTTCGAGACAAGATTTGTCTGACCACGCCTTCCGTCGGACAGGGAAGTAAATGTTGGCCCCGGTCTAACCTCAAAGGGTTAGGTCGTTAGCTCAATCCAGGTGTAGGAGTCGTCTCCCTAGGTCCTGTCCTGGTGAAGTCGCTGGTAGGCAGTTGAACTAACAATCAAAAGGTCGTTAGTTCGAATGTAAAAAGAGGTTTGCGATTGCCTCAACAATCAAGCTTTCGGACACTTTCGAGAAGGAATCTTGAAATCGAGAACGCCAAGGCAATGCTGTAGGGCGAATTATTTGATTGAATATTAACTAGGGATGTGATGTAAATTCGGGAAAAAACCTGAAATGTATTTATTCTTTCATATTCCTCAAACCTCTTCCAGGCATCAACCAGCACCACCTGGACGCGCTCGCCTGGGTCGTGTACGGCCTGCTGCTGCTCCAGATCGCCGTGCTCGCCTTCTCTCCCCTGCTGATCTACGTCCTGCCCAAGCGAAAGGAAGTCATGAGCGTGCTGCAATCCGACCGGAACGTCGCGCCGGAGATTTTCCGCCAACTGCGGAGCAACTTCAACTCGCGGAATCCGTCGGCCGCGGCGGACGAAGTTCCGATCGTGTGCGGGCTCGCCACGGCTTACTCTTCGGTGTTTATCGGGGTGGGGATCTTTTTGACCATTTTGATGTCTCTGCTGTTGGGATCGCATGGGACCACTGGGTTGGTTCTTTCCTTGGTCATTACGATCTGCTACGGAATTATTTCGTCGATTCTGCAGTACGAAAACTCTACGAACCTGCTGAGCTGCTTGCAGCCAACCATGACGACGCTGCTGTCGTGGATCATCCTGATGCAGTTTGGATTCTACGCCACGGCGCATCAACCGACCATGTCCCAGATCGACTGGAACGCGGCGTTTGTCGGCCGCACGTGGCACTACGACAACAACAACGTCATCTCGGCCATTCTGGTCCTGCTGAACACCTTCTCCGTGACGTTCCTTCTGTCGACGCTCTTCCCGTTGATCATCTTCACTCCGTTCTGCGTGTACACAATGTGGCCATCGTTGGCGCAAAAGATCTACCAAAAGTCCGGAGGTGGTGGTGGCGGCGGAAAGCCGAAAGCTCCCAAAAGCTCCCGCAAAACAGACGCCGGAAACGTCGAGTATCGCAGCGTAACGGTGAACAAACCGAACGACGAGGAGGCGGGAGATGAGGAATCGACGTCCGGACGCCGCAAAGCGATCGACTTTGACGTGACCAAGGGCGAGATCAATCTGTACGAGAACGAGAAGTTGTTCGTGGGGACCGTGTTCAAGACCGGCTGCCAGCTGCTGCTAATTCAGGGAGTGAGGGTAAGATTAATTTTAGCGTTTCTCGTTGGAACAACTCTAATCTCATCTCTTTCCCAGATATTCTGCGCCATGTTCGCGTGCACGATGCACTGCCGCCACCTGATGGTGTGGAAGATCTTCGCGCCGCGCTTCATCTACGAGGGCATCGGCAGCTACATCGCGTTCATCGGGCTGAATCTGGGCTTTCTGCTGCTGCTGCGGGTGCACGCCGCGGTCAACGCGCTCATCACCCGCATCAACAAGGCCCGGTAAGGCAACTATAGTGTATTGTAGTTTGTAGTGTTTTTTAGAGACGAGAATACCACCCAGCTTACCCTCTAGTCGTCGTCATCGGCGGGGCCGTATTCAGTATGATTTTAAGAAGCGGGCCGTCGAGTTCCGTGATTAGAACGATAATCTCCCAGCAGCATAAAGCACAGCACCGCGCATTTGAATAGGATTTTTTTTTGTTTTGAGCGCAAATTATTCGTAGGAAGCGTCCTCCATCGCCAATCGTGGCCATCAAGCATATTAACCGATACTTTATCTTAAGTAAATTTAGTTGTATTTACGATTAAATGCCTTGAATGCGCTGACTTTGAAATGCTTTAGTGTTTTTTGTTGTTTTGATTATCCGAACGTCCCAATGAACCCTTCAATCATGACTGTTTAGAGCTGTTTCACAGGCTAATAATTAAGATTTTTTTTTATTGTATAACCAGCAGGGTCCAGACTAACAGTGCTCCGGTATGTCTCAAATTTGGCATGCGTACCATCTAAAATTAAGTGGTCCAAAACATTTCATTTTTTTACATTTTTTCAAATGACCATAATTCCCGAACGGCTGAACCAATTTTAACTCGTCACGTTTCAAAAGGAAGGTGATTCGTTAGGCTTGAAATAAAAAAGTACTGAGACATCTTGAAAACATAGCTGAGTATACTTAACATATCCAAAAACGGTGAATTTTGGATTCTTAGATATAATATTTTGGATTTTATTTTTCAGAATTCGGTACATTAACTCAACATAAAGCACTGTGCGTCTCCAGCAAAATGTACTGGGAAGAACTTATTTCGGTGGAGAAGCATGGTACTACCAAATTCAACAAAACTTTCTACTTAATAATTTACAACAAAGTTTGACTATTTTTAACAATCAGACTATTGCAGGATAGAATCCGTAAGATTTACATTATTTTGATAAGATGATAACAACTTCCTTGGTTGTTGTGTACTTTTAAGGCTCTGGAAGGCATCATCCCCAATCGACCATTTGGCGGCCATGTTTGTTTTAGAAAAACATTCAAATCTTGAGGGCTGGTATGCTCTTCAAATGAAAGGGGGTCAAGAAACAGCTTTACGAACGGCAGAACAAAAGAGAGGGAATGTTTTCTTGGGGCTTTTCTTCACCCTCTCTGACTTGCTTTCGCTACCGCTGCTGACCATTTGAAATTTTTCTTGACCGATTACTTCCGAAGTGCGTACCTTACATAAGGTGGTAGATGGTGTCCTTCACTTTTGGGGCAAGAACAGTTAATGTTGGTTCTGAATTCAGAGTCCAGAAATAGTAAATTGAAATGAAAAAATAATCACTATATGGGTAATTCTCTACCAACTCACACGAAATCGGGAAAAGTTGCCCGACCCCTCTTCGATTTGCGTGAAACTTTGTCCTAAGGGGTAACTGTTGTCCCTGATCAACAACAATCCGAGGTCCGTTTTTTTATATCTCGTGACGGAGGGGCGGTACGAACCCTTCCATTTTTGAACATGCGAAAAAAGAGGTGTTTTTCAATAATTTGCAGCCTGAAGCGGTGATGAGACAGAAATTTGGTGTCAAAGGGACTTTTATGTAAAATTAGACGCCCGATTTGATGGCGTACTCAGAATTCCGAAAAAACGTATATTTCATCGAAAAAAAATGCTAAAAAAGTTTTAAAAACTCTGCCATTTTCCGTTACTCGACTGTAAAATTTTTTGGAACATGTCATTTTAAGGGAAATTTAATGTACTTTTCGAATCTACATTGACCCAGAAGGGTCTTTTTTTCATTTAGAACAAAAATTTTCATTTTGAAATTTCGTGTTTTTTCTAACTTTGCAATGATATTTTTTTAGAGTGTAACAATATTGTACAAAGTTGTAGAGCAGACAATTACACAAATTTTAATATATAGACATAAGGGCTTATAAACATCACGAGTTATCGCGATTTTACGAAAAAAAGTTTTGAAAATTTAAGCACTGAAAATAATACAATTATAAACCAAGAACCCATACATTTTTTTTATTTCAATAATTATAAAACTCAAAAATAAAAAATGGAATCCTTCAATGTGTCAACTCTTAAATTCTTATAAGTAGTATTTTTTTAGTTTATGTCGCCACCTTTATAATTGATTCGAAAAATCCGGGGGTAAAAAAGAAAACTTGAAAAAGTCGAAAGAAATATAAGTCTTATGAACAGAAAATAATCTAAAATGCCTTTTTCTGGGAAGCTACTCAAGTCGGGAAACCGATAAAATCGGGAAAAAGTCGGAAATTCGTAAAAATAATAATAATATGTTGCACAATTTTTTAATTAAAAAATCACTCAATTAAATTCATTAGTATCTTACTCTAGATAAAGTTTGCTCCCCAGTTATTGGAAAACTTTTATGTTGAATAAAATCGAATCGTTGTTCGTTTTGAATAAAAAAAAAATGTTTGAAAAAATGAAAAAAATATTGAATCATTTCAATATAAATAGTTTGTTTGAATTATATCTTATCTAACTGAATTTATCATTAAATAATATTAAAACAGTTTAATACTGACAGCTAGATAAATCAACACAATTTAAAATCTTAATTTAAATACAAAATTTAAAAAAAAGAATTGGGTAACACCATGTTTTAAACGAATTCCTAGATATTTTTTCTCTATTCTTTGAATGAATTATCACAGCTATCATGTTTTAATCGTTCTTTGATTTATATCAAAATAATATTAAGAATAAATTTTTAAATTCAGATATCTTTATATTTTTTAAATTTCCAGTTGAATCGAAGCATCAAAAACCAATTTTAACAACATTGGACATTGAACATTTAAATTATAAGTATTGTTAAACTTTCGGTTATTTTTCAAAGACTTATTGTTTATGTTTCTATTCTGAGTCAAAATAATTAGTGCTGAATTTCTGTTTTTATGCAAATAATCAATCTTTTTTTAAATACTTCTAGAGTTTTGTGAATGTTTATAAAGAGTTTTTTTAATCATTCTTTAGATAAGAAATGCATACTATTTGATTTAAGTGGTCACCCTTCTTTTTCTACACATATTTAGCATGTTTGGGCTCTTTAAAAATAGTTTGAACTTTAAATTAATTACAATGTACAGCACCGCAAAAACTTTTTTTCTCGCAAACATTAAAATGTTCGTCAATACATGGACATTTTGGAAACTAATGATTGCAAAACAACTTTGAAAAATATTAGAAATGGCCTGATTCGATTATCCGAAGTTCCATACAAACCTCCAGATAATCGAAACTTCGGATAATCGAGACATCGGATAATAGAGTCTGGACTGTATAAAATTTTTAAATTCAAGAATTTGAAAAAAGTTAATTTTAAAAATTAGGAATTTAGTTTTTTTGTATACTCTAAAAAATAACCCTTGCAGTAACAAAAAACTGGAAAAAATAACCTTTCTAGGTAATTGCAGATTCCAAAAGAACATCAAACTTCCCAAAAAACTGACATGCTCCAAAAAGTTTTAACGGTCGAGTACAGTCATCCCACATATTCGGAACGGTTTCCAGATCGGCCAATGTTCAAAAAATCATTGCAAATCGATAATTGAACTTAATGATTCGCTTTCACCTTCATTTGAAAGCTTTTCTTGCGATCTTTCGAATGCTGTATCGAACATCTGCAAATTTTAACTTTTATATGAAGTTTTTGAAGAATTACTTTGACCCTTAAAATCCAAAAATTCGGAACACTTTTTTCTTACGAATGTAAACAAACTTTGAACCTCTCCAGGAGTACATATTTATTACCAAATAATGACTTCTCACACTGAAACCCATGAAACTCAAGCTTAGTGATGTGTTATACATGGTTTGATAACTTTTTTTTGTGAAAATATCAGTTAAATTCATGTGTTCCACAATTGTGGGAGGCACAATAACATCCCACAATTATGAAACAGGCCATTTCGAGGCAGTGTTTTGCTGCTCTGGACAAAATAGTCTTAGAATGAAGTTTTTTGTTCAAAAAGTCCTACTTTTATTACTGAAATAGCAAGATAATGTCCAAATGAAGGTTCTAAAAATAGTAAGGTCGACAGAAAAGCTACTTTTGGCATGCTATTGACAAATTATCATAAAAGTGTTCCGAATTTGTGGGTGTTCCGAATATGTGGGATGACTGTAACGAAAAATGAAAAAAAGGAAAAGTATGTTTTCGATGAGACATTAATTTTTTTTCGGATTTTTGAAGACGCAATCAATCGTCCAATTTTACACAAAAGTCCCATCGACGTCCAATTTCTATCTCATCACGGCTTCGGCCTACAAATCACTGGAAAACGGGTAAAATCAAGAAAAAAAAATAAAAGGGTAGTATCGCCCCAATGCCACGAGACTTTGTGACGGATTGGTAGGCCAAAATTACCCTTTCAACTTTTCCGATTTCTTGTGTGTTGATGGAGAATGAACCTCCCATTTATAACACATTTGTTTTTTGTACCATCATATATTTATAAAAATATCAAATATAACTTACACTTTTTACTCTTGTATCAAAGTACAATCGTACTTGATGCTTAAAATAATATCATAATACTGCATAAAGATAAGGAACTACAAATAACATTCACCAAAACATTACAATTCACTCTTCAATTTCATCATCCTCAACCATTTTGGTTTCGTCCGCGCTCCGCTCCTTATCCGCAGTCTCATCCTTTACCCCTTCACCCCTGATCATTCCCATCTCACCCTGCCACGCGCTGTCCCACACGTCCATAAAGTTTACCCCGACAGCCGGCATTCCCAGCCGTTCCATCAGCAGTCCTGCGTAAGAAAACGAAGCCGCAATCTCGACCTTCAACCGGGCGTTCTCCTCCTTCGCCGTTTGGCCCTCCTTGTGCAGCAACTCGTCCAGGGCACGCATCTTGGCTCGGCTATGTCGCGCCGCCAGTGTGTTCTTCTCGCGCCGTTCCCGTTCGGCCGGACTCCTCGACTCGACCTGCTCCTTCGGGTAGGCCCGCGCCATGCGACTGTTGTAACTCACCGGGATGATCAGCTCGGAACGGCCGGCTTCGGACACCTGGGACATTCGGTCCGGGACGCGGTCAAGCCGCCGCTTGTGCGAGCTGCTCGTGGAACTTTTGGACAAGTTGAGTGACGTTGAGTGGAGGTCTTCGGAGTCTGCCCGCGAGTTGGCATCTTCGGAGGAGTCTTCCGTCAAAGACATCACTGGGTAGAGCAATTCGTCCTCTTCGAAGGCTGTGGGGCTGTCCGCCGTGATCTGCTGCTCCAAACATGGTGCCTGCTGATCGGTTTGTTGAGCTTGAGTTTGTGCTGGAACCTCCACCAATCGTCGGATGACCTTGTGCAGGAATTTACGCTTCTTGGCACGATCCTGGCTGGTTACGACACCTCGGGAGATCATTCTGGGTCTTTGTTGTGGAACGGTAGCAATCGACGGCATCCTCTTTGTGGCTGGATGTGACTTGTACTTGTACTGATCGTGGTTTCGTGCTTTGTGATGAGCAGAAAGGGTTGTTCAACTGATTTTATAGCACAATTAGGTAGGGCACATTGGATGAGCAAGTAGAATAGTGTGTCGTTGGCCATTTGACGTCAGGTAATTCTTAAATGGTTTAAATTGTACATACGCTGTTTTCAGATACCTATTTGTTGCACTCGTATGTGTTTCTACTTGCAGGTAAATTTCTTTAGAATTGAACAAGTCTGAATAAGATAAACGTTGCTGGTTTAAGGTGCTTTTGCAAAAACTTGAATTTTAAATTCAAAATTTTATAACAAACAAGCCTTACCCGACAAACTTCGTTCTGCCCTTTTTTTCGTTTGTTGACGTTTTTTTTTTATTTTTTGCTTATTCAGCCTCCTGTGATCAAAATTTCATTTTACGTAACTTTCTCCATACAATTTGCCGATGCTCCGGAATCGGTTCCAGAGTGGCCAAAGTGTCAAACAGTTAGCGTAAGAACCTTCCTTGGGCTTATCGAGAAATTAAATGTGAGAGTGTGTGCAACATGGAGTTAAACTTTCTGTGAAGTTGCTGTGAAGATTACCATGGCACTTTGAAAAGTTTAACTCCATGTTGCACGCACACACTCTCACATTTAATTTCTCGATACGAACCCAACGCAACAAAAAGCACCTCGATCCGACGCTCCGTATTGAACTGATTCGCGTTCGAACAAAACCGTCGAAATTTTGTATCGAGAAATTAAAAGTGAGAGTGTGTGCGTGCAACATGGAGTTAAACTTTTCAAAGTGCCCTGGTAAACTTCACAGCAACTTCACAGAAAGTTTAACTCCATGTTGCACACACTCTCACTTTTAATTTCTCAATATATATAGATATATACACTAGATAGAAGATGTATGTATGTATGATCCCCATACCCGCAGGCAACTTGGTCCCGAAACACATGTGAGCGCTAGGTGAACAATTCGATCATCTTTTACTCCGTTATCTGTACACCCACGTGCATAAGTTTTTTTGCACGAATTTTAGTGCTACAAATACCGGCGCATAGATCAAAATGGTTTCCCTTTTCCCACCCCCAGCGCCGGAAATTTGTAGCGGGTGTAGGGACACTTTGCATAGACGCCCTTGCTCGACGAGCGACGAGAAATTAATAAGCATGCCCCCCAGTCGAACCTTCATTAGAGAAGCAGGCAATCCACAACTCACAGCGAACGACAAAGGGAACACCCTACCGCGTAGAGGTGGGCAAAATCGCTCTTTTTTAGGAGCCGCTCATTTTCGTTCGCTCTTTAAAAAGAGCCGCTCTTTTAAACGGCTCTTTCGCTCTTTTTCAAAATTTGGATAAAAAGGGGGTTTTTCAAGAATCGTGTGATTTTATAAGTTATTTCACAATGGACTTTTATAAATTAGACCGTAACTCATTTTTGGAAGTTTATGTCCCGCAACTTTGGTCAAAGTCGCAAAAAAAAAACAAGCCATGGTTTGAACATTTTAATGAAAAAAGAGTTTTAAATGCTTTTTACACATCCCCAGTTGTATTGCAATCATTAGTTTTGAAAATATTGATGTATTGATGAACTTTAATTTAATCCGAAAAAAGTTGGAATTGAAAAATTACTATTAATTTTAAAATTGCGTTTATTTCTGCAAGAAATGAACTTTTTAATGCTACAGTTTTTGAAAATTCAATAAATTATATTTATAACAAAAATCATGCCAAATTGAAACGGTTCTTTCAAAAGACCAGAGTTTAAAAAAGAGCCGCGGTTCTTTTTATGTGAGCCACGGTTCGTTCGCTCTTTTCAGTGAACCGGCTCTTTGAGCGGGTCGCTCTTTTTTTGCGCACCTCTACTACCGCGTATATAATATGGTTTGCGTAGTTGTCTTCAGTGGAATGTATGAATGTTGGAGTGGATGTAAGGGTTTTTTGAAAAATAAAATGGAAATCTCTCACCAAAAACACGAAATTTCCTGAAACGGCTCAATTCCAATCGTCTCGCCATATTCCACTTGAATTTTATTTTTTCTTGAATTCCTGTCTTGAATTTGGCTTGATTAGCAGAACTCCCGGCAGCGGACTTGATATTGCACGCGAACAGCAGGCGACACATGACTTTGAAGTGTCCACACCTACTTCCAATACATCCCCAATGCCGTCCTGGATTTAATGTGATAGGTAGGAACTGGACACACAGGAACGCTTGAGGTAATGACCGCGTCGCAACTGCTGTTTTCGACTATTTTTTGCATCCGAGCCGTGGAAGTCGAATTTCTAATGTTCCACGGAAATAACATCCAATGCACTTTCACCATTTCCGCTGCTAGTGTCTGGCACTCAAAATAATAACGAAGTCTTCTTATTTTAACTAATTTCACACGTTTTAAAGAAAATTAAAAAAAAAATCGGAGGTAAAAAATTACAGCAAACAAAAAAAGCGTCCGACCACAGGCACAGTTTGCTTCGATCTCATATATCGAGAAATTAAAAGTGCAACATGGAGTTAAACTTTCTGTCAAGCTGCTGTGAAGTTTTCCATAACACTTGCGAAAGTTTCACTCCATGTTACCGGCTCACATCTCTCTTTTTAATTTCTCGATACACTAGATAGAAGATGTGTTCCAAAAATATGCTTGGAACTGAATCTATTTCTTTTTTTGAAAATGTGAAAAAATGCTTTGCTGAACTCAAAGAACTATTTAATTTAAAAAAAAAAACATACCAGCCGATGATAGTTGCATGCGTAAGCTCCCAACTCATGCATGTTTGAAATTTTGTTACAAATTGTTCTGCGTGATACAAAAAAAATGGAATCAAGTCTCCCCGTTCTTCCGACTTCTCTGTAGGGGAGAGTGGGGAGACTTGGTCCTCTTTTTTGTATCGCACATAATTCACTTAATTTCTGACAAAACTATGAACTTTTTGCATGAATTGAAAGCATGAACACTCAACTATGTTTGGCTGATAAAGGTATTTAATCAGATCTGGAGTTTTTTTGAAAAGGTCCAATAAACCAAATTTCTAGTGTTTGCTTTTTGGTTTTTTTTTAAACCGCCTTGAGTCAGGGGTATTTAAAAACATCCATAAAGTAAAAACTGAAAATTTGGTTTATTGGACCTTTTCAAAAAAAAACTCCAGAGATGAACTCTTCTAGTCTTGTGTCAGGCGGCATTCTCAAAATGTTAGGGTAACTAGATCCCCTTCTCAAAATTTTGAAGAAATCTTGAGCAAAATGTTTCTTATTCATCCAAACTTGATTTTCTATCAGAGCAGTTCTCTACGGAATCGGTCTTTTTTCTTTAATTTTAATTTTTGTATTTTTTATTCCGGCTGAAACTTTTTGGTACCTTCGGTATGCCCAAAGAAGCCAATTTGCATCATATAATAGTTTGTTCATATAATTTTCCATACAAATTTGGCAGATGTCCATACAAAAATGATATGTGAAAATTCCAAAAATCTGTATCTTTTGAAGGAATTTTTCGATCGATTTGATATCTTTGGCAAAGTTGTAGGTATGGATATGGACTATAATGGAAAACATTATACACGGTAAAAAAATATAATTTAAAATTTAATTTTTTGTCACTAAAACTTGATTTGCAAAAAGACACTATTTTTAATTTTTTTTTATTTTTTGATATGTTTTAGAAGACATCAAATGCCAACTTTTCAGAAATTTCCATTTGACTTATAAAAATTCAAAATAGTGTTTTTTGGCAAATCAAGTTTTAGTAAGAAAAAGTGAAATCAAAAATCATCAATTTTTTTTACCGTGTTTCATTTTTTTTCCAGTATAGTCCATATCCATACCTACAACTTTGCCGAAGATATCAAATCGATCAAAAAATTCCTTCAAAAGATACAGATTTTTGAATTTTCACATATCATTTTTGTATGGACAGCTGCCAAATTTGTATGGGAAATTATATGAACGAACTAATGATGCAAAATGGCATCTTTGGGCATACCGAAGGTACCAAAAAAGTTTCAGCCAGATTAAAAAATACGAAAAAAATCGAATGACCGAAATCTCAGAGAATTGCTCTTTTGACATAATAATTTTTATTTTATTTAAATGCAGTGAAAAAATCACTGCACAAGCTCACAAAGCTCACTCAAATTTCTCAAGTCGGTTTGTAATTTAAAAAAAAACAGGTTTCGAATGATTCAGATTCTTACACAACTCAAATTTTAATATAAGCCGATCAAAAAAAAATTTTTTTTTTGAAGAAAAATATAGCCGATTCAAAGAAAATTGTCCGCACTCTACTAAAAAATTAAGGGTTGGCTTGAGACATTTTTCTCTGTTATGGCACACATGTTCGAAATTATTTTGGAATACATTTTCTTTGAATAATTAAAGTAGAAAGTTAAATCCTAGTCCAAAAGCTTAAAATTGTTTGTTTTCATTTAGATTTTTTTTTATTTCCTATTTATGTAGTACTGAACTGCCCCTGATCTCATAAATGTCCCATGTGCATTTTCATCGTTTTTGAGTTATTGATGCAGTTTTGTTCAAAATCGTGTGATCTTTCAGAAAAGCCTATAACATTTTGTGCTTTGTTCTAGAAATCAGGAAAAACATTTAGTTAGAGTTTACATTTTCGAATCATATATTTTTCAAACCCTTTTTTTCACAATTATCATTTTTAGGTATCACATATGTTAGGCAGATTCGTCATATTATTATCCTTTCTCATAGTTTTGGCTTTTTGATTTACACTAAGGGTGTATGTGTTATCACTAAGCTTACATATTTTTATTTGTATGTATAGAGTTTTAATCTAAATATTTGATTTATATTAGAATTTTATAGCACAATTCTTGGTTTGTCAAAATATGTTAAACAAGTGTTAATGCAAAAATAAAGTAAAAATTTAAATCACGTCCTAATCGCTAAATAGTACCGTATTCAATTACCCCCTTCTATTCCCTACAGTATCCGCACTGGTTCCCGGCTGCTGTCCCTCCTCTTCCTCTTCTTCTTCTTCACCCTCATCATCTTCAGAATAATCCTGATAATCGGAGCACGACCCATCGGAAATCGTTCTCGGCACGACGTGCAACGAGCGCAACGGTTCCGCAATGTACTCGTCCTTGACCAGCTGAAACTCGGCCCAAAAGTCGGCCTCCTCCAGCTGCAGGACGTCCCGCAGTGCGTTCCCGTACATAAAACAGGCCCCGATCCGCTCCTTCATGTACTCGTTGATCGTACGCTCGTCGGTCGCCTCCTGCGTCAGCATCTCCTCCATGATCCGCATCTTGGCCCGGCTCTGCCTCGCGGCCACGGTGTTCCGCTGGCGAACGGCTTGCTGCTCCGGCGTACGGTTCTCCGCTCCCGGGAACTTGCGGGCCATGTTGGCGTTGTACCGGACCGGGACCTGAAATGGAACTTTCGGATCAACCGTCACCTGGGACATGTGCCGGGGACGACGAACGGCCTTGATGGCTACCTGGTAATCTCCACTGGTGGGTTCCTCGGGGGCCTTCCTCTTCGCAGCATCCCGTGGCGTCGTTGGTGGTTCAGCCTCGTCAATGACCAACCGATCGTCAGCGTCATCCTCCTGGACCACCGTTGAAGTTGACTCCTCGACCTTCGAAGCTTCTTCTTCTTCTGCCTCTTGCTGTGTCATTTCATCATACCGTTGGGATGCGACCATGACCAGAGCCCACCACAAGCTGTCGCGATCGCACCCTGGGGGAGGCTCGGCCGCGGAATCGATCCCACTCGACTGTTGTTCGTAATCTACGATGCCCATGGCTATGCTGGTGTTTGCCGTTGTTGTTTCCGATTTGGGTGAGCTGGTTGAAGTGATGGCACTGCGTCGTTTGGGCCGCAATTTAACGGAAGATGGCGATTGCGATAGGTAGGACTCGAAGATCATGATCGTGCGGAGAGGTAGTTCTGGAATGGTTTTCGTTTTAGAGGAGTGGCTATGATGGTAGAAGTTTTTGAAGAATAATTAAATATTTGTTTGAAACTGTTGCCTGAACTGCAAAGAAACGCACTTGATGTCAATTTACTACTACAAACAACGTTATAAGCACCCATTGTTTCGTCTTCTTTTTGTTAGAAATGTGCCATAAACCCTGCCTGCACCAACAAAATTGTCTACAAAGAGCACGTGTCCAAATCACCATTAGAAGAGATCAGAGAGTAGGGTATTTTTTCCATTAGTGGACCCCCTAGTAGAGCCGAAAAACATTTTTCACAAATTTTCAATATTTCAAGCACTTTTCCATAACCCTTTGTACAAAACAATGAAATCTGAAGTTTTTTGAACAACTTTGACTATTTGTTTCATCAGTTATTTGTTTTTGAGCAGAAAAATAGCCATCTAAAAAAAAGTTTTTTTTTTGCCTGTTATGGACCCCCTTTTTCCATAGTGGACCCGGGTCCACAATCGTCCACACTATAGGCAAACTATTATTTTTATACCAAATTTAACCGATATTTGATGATTTGATGCATGGTGTAGGTCTAATGATAGATATAATGTATAAATGATGGATTTAGCACACTTTTCATCATCAACAAATATGTTTCGTTAACAAATTTGGCTTTAACCTTCTTTTAGTGGAAAATTGTCCAAAGATTCTGAAAATGCATTCCATTTTCTGATTTGAGATCATGTTCATTAACACTCTACTGCCCAATTTTTTTTTCGATTTTTTTTATTTTTCCCGTGTTCAGGAGGTTATTTTGAGCAACTTTTGTTCTACGAAAAACTTTACCTCTCTTGTTTTAAGTTTTTGTTGTTTCATTTCTAGTATTTTAATCTGCTTTTATCTTGCTTAGTTTATGTTTGTTTTTGGTAGTATTTGCCCTACTCTACACCCTCCTATAATTACATTTTGCCTATCTTATTTTTTCATGTTTTTACAGTAACTTTTTCTATTTTTTGCATGTTTTTCACATTTTCTGCTATAAAATGGCACCATTATCATTTAAACTGTAAATAAATGTGTAAAGTCATAGTCTGGGGCACCAGAAAAGTTATTGCATACTTCTTTTTACTTGAAATTTAAGAAATGTTAGTAAAAAACACAGCTAAAGTTGACCTCTAAAAAAATTACACTTGAGCAACTCTCTACGAAATCGGCCGATTTCGACCATTTTTATTTTTTGTATTTTTTGACTTAAACTTGTGGGGGTAAATTCAGACCATTTTTTAAACTGCTTGTAATTTTAGATAGGTAAGTCAGATCTTGAAAATTCTTAATCCACAAGAAAGGTCTTCTCATATGCGTTCTAAAATATATAACATGTGAGGGTTTCATGAAAAAACCACCCTTTTTACTATAATTTTAATTTAATATGAAACAGTTTTTTTTAACATAACTTGTTAAAGACATGATAAAACTGCATGAATTTAAATAGCAACGTAGGGGACGTTAAGACGGATCGATTAAAACCATTCCGGCAAAAATCGGTTGAGCCTGTGACAAGATATTCCAGTGACATTGATTTAGTACACATGTCTACATACAGCCAAACACACAGACATTTGCTCAGCTGGTGATTCTGAGTCGATATGTACAAATGAAGGTAGGTCTAGGAGGTCTAACTAAAAAGTTCGTTTTTCGAGTGATTTTATAGCCTTTCCTCAGTAAAGTGAGGAAGGCAAAACGGTTAAATTTTTAGTAAAATATTTTTTTTAAATCTAAAAATGAAAGAAACGTTTCTGATGTATCAAAGTGATAATAGTTCAATTGTTAGTAAATTAGCATGTTTTTTCATGCATTGTTCTTCTTGCCCCAACGGGTTGTTCGTCTTGCCACACTAGTTAAGTAGACCGTACGAAAAATCAAAAATTTTCAAATCATTTTTTTTACATAAAACACAGAATTTTTTAAAAACTTGTTCTATCAAAGTCTCAGTCAAGACCTGGAATAAGATGATTCTAAAAAATCCGACAGATTTTTTAACGTTTTTAATGGGTTATAACGAGCATTTCCTTAGCTTGTTACACTTGCCCCACTTTCCCCTATTGTTGAGGACTTTTGAGAAAAAAATAGGTACACGAAAAAAAAATTAGCAGATTTTTTATCAACTTTTTTTTCACTTAAACTCAATTTTCCAAAATATGAATTTTTTGATTTTCGAGATTTTTTGATATGTTTTAGGGGACAAAAATCCGCAACTTTTGAGCCATAGAGAAACATGGTCAAAAAATCTGACGCCGAGTTATAATTTTTTGAAAAAATAGTGATTTTTGGAAAAAATCGAAGTTTCATGCAAAAACAAGTTTGACATTATTTTTTAATGCAAAATTGAATTTGCAATCGAAAAGTACTGTACAGATTTTCTGATAAAGGGCTCCGTTTTCAAGATATAGCCACCGAAAGTTTGATTTTAGCGAAATATTTGCAGTTTTTCAATTTTAAAAAATACTGACCATGACCGTTGACCGTTTCTAATTTTTTTTAAAGTTCAGAAAATTTGCTATATAATTGTCTGAGAGACATTGAAGATTGGACCTCGGGTTGCTGAGATAGAGCCGCTTTAAGAAAAAGAAACACGAAAATTGAAGTTTTCTTAATCTTACCAAAACAACCCACCATTTTCTAATGACCATATCTCAGCTAATAATGGTCCGATTTTCAATTTTAATGCATGAAAAATTCGTGAAATTTTCCGATCTTATCGAAAAAAATATTTTGAAAATGTTTAAATCAAGACTATCATTTTAAAAGGGCCAAACATTGAATATTACGCCCATTTAAAATGCTAGTTTTGATTTTAAAAAAATTCAAAATATTGTTATTTTATTTTTTGATGATACCCTCCTGCCACGTGGTGGCTGATTGCCATGTGGCGTCCTCTGCTCGAGGCATCCTTCTAAGTGTGCTTTGATTTTTCCTTATGGGTAATTCTCTACCGACTCACACGAAATCGGGAAAAGTTGCCCCGACCCCTCTTCGATTTGCGTGAAACTTTGTCCTAAGGGGTAACTTTTGTCCCTGATCACGAAACCGAGGTCCGTTTTTTGATATCTCGTGACGGAGGGGCGGTACGACCCCTTCCATTTTTGAACATGCGAAAAAAGAGGTGTTTTTCAACAATTTGCAGCCTGAAACGGTGATGAGATAGAAATTTGGTGTCAAAGGGACTTTTATGTAAAATTAGACGCCCGATTTGATGGCGTACTCAGAATTCCGAAAAACGTATTTTTCATCGAAAAAAACACTAAAAAAGTTTTAAAAATTCTCCCATTTTCCGTTACTCGACTGTAAAAAATTTTGGAACATGTCATTTTATGGGAAATTTAATGTACTTTTCGAATCTACATTGTCCCAGAAGGGTCATTTTTTCATTTAGAACAAAATTTTTCATTTTAAAATTTCGTGTTTTTTCTAACTTTGCAGGGTTATTTTTTAGAGTGTAATAATGTTCTACAAAGTTGTAGAGCAGACAATTACAAAAATTTTGATTTATAGACATAAGGGGTTTGCTTATAAACATCACGAGTTATCGCGTTTTTACGAAAAAAAGTTTTGAAAAAGTTACTTTTTGCGTTTCTCTTTGTTTCGTCGTCCGTGTCTGTCGCGGGTGACCATGAATGGCCATGATCGATGACGACCAACTTTTTCAAAACTTTTTTTTCGTAAAATCGCGATAACTCGTGATGTTTATAAGCAAACCCCATATGTCTATTTATCAAAATTTTTGTAATTGTCTGCTCTACAACTTTGTAGAACATTATTACACTCTAAAAAATAACCCTGCAAAGTTAGAAAAAACACGAAATTTTAAAATGAAAAATTTTGTTCTAAATGAAAAAATGACCCTTCTGGGACAATGTAGGGGAAAGTGGGGCAAGTGTAACAAGCTAAGGAAATGCTCGTTATAACCCATTAAAAAGTTAAAAAATCTGTCGGATTTTATTATAATCATCTTATTCTAGATCTTGACTAAGACTTTGTTAAAACAAGTTTTTAAAAAATCCTGTTTTTTAATGTGAAAAATTGATTTTAAAATTTTCGATTTTCCGTACGTTCTACTCAACTAGTGGGGCAAGACGAACAACCCGTTGGGGCAAGAGGAACAATGCATGAAAAAACATGTTAATTTGCTAACAATTGAACTGTTATCACTTAGATACATCAGATTAGAATGTATTTGAATGGTTTCTTCATTTTTAGATTAAATAATAATATTTTACTAAAAAAATTATCGTTTTTACGAAAAAAATACTACTTCGATGATAAATAGTAAATTTTCATAATATCACTATACTTTGTATGAACAATTTTTTTTAACGATTGTTTATCAGTTTTAAAGTACTTTCATGTATTTATTTCCCAATAAAATATGTTCTTGCAGCAATTCGTAATTTTTTCCATACTAAAAATCCATATGGTACACTTGCCCCACCTGAACAAGATTTTTTTAAAGCTCTCAACAAAAATAACCAAAAGTTAAATCATACTTTGTAATAGGTGCATGTCATTGGTAGGGACACTACTGATCTAGGAAAAATAGCATTTTGATAAAATGAGCCTTAAAACGAACCCTAAGCCTTATTTTGTACTTTCCAAATATTATAAGAAAACAAAGGTTTTGAAAAAAACTTCATTAAATCTAATGCCCCGTGGCGTTTACGTCATTTTGGCGGTTATGTGGTAGTAGAATCAGCTAATTGCATTGCTAGCAACAATTCCTCATACTGGAAATAATCAAAATTGTAAAAATTACGGCCGTAGGAGCGATTGTTCCTCTTGCCCCATATGGTCGTCTTGCCCCACCTTCCCCTAGATTCGAAAAGTACATTAAATTTCCCATAAAATGACATGTTCCAAAATTTTTTACAGTCGAGTAACGGAAAATGGGAGAATTTTTAAAACTTTTTTAGTGTTTTTTTCGATGAAAAATACGTTTATACGGAATTCTGAGTACGCCATAAAATCGGGCGTCTAATTTTACACAAAAGTCCCTTTGACACCAAATTTCTATCTCATCACCGTTTCAGGCTGCAAATTATTGAAAAAACACCTCTTTTTTCACATGTTCAAAAATGGAAGGGGTCGTACCGCCCCTCTGTCACGAGATATCAAAAAACGGACATCGGTTTCGTGATCAGGGACAAAAGTTACCGCTTAGGACAAAGTTTCACGCAAATCGAAGAGGGGTCGGGGCAACTGCTGTGTGAGTTGGCGGAGAATTACCCTTATACATTTAGCTGGGACCATGAGAATTTCTCCGACGCCGGAATGAATCCGGTCCAAGGGAAGACCAGGGGCCTCGGATCGCCATGCACCCTTCGGAGGAATTGTTCTCCAGACCATCTCCCAGGACCCCATGGTATGCAAAAATCGTTATTTGTTAAGGGCTGACTTGTACAGAGCAATTTACCTAAATGTTCCAGTTTTACGGGTTAATTCCCATTTAAACTTTTTCCTGCTCAAGGCAAGCCAGTTTTCAACCAAATGGGCTGAAATTTTGGCCTGAGCCTCCATTTTCAGCACTCTGTCTGTTTTTTATTTGAGCAACTTTATTTTTTTTTACCCGGGCTAATCAGTACATTTCCAATACCCTTTTAAAGGGTGACGACGGGTGAACTTTAAAAAAGGATACTTTTTACTTTGAGTGTACCAAAGCTGTAAAACTCGATCCTGAAAAGTTATTAGCGGTTAAAAATTGCATTTTGGTATGAAAACCATTTTTCTCGCCAATTTCGGGCTGGGGTATCAATCAGGAAGGTGCTGTGTCCTATCCCTCGCCTAGACCAGACCAAAATCCATGATAAAGCTGACAGACCAAATCTGTCAGACCAAGACTGTCAGACCAAGACTGTCAGACCAAGACTGTCAGACCAAGACTGTCAGACCAAAGAGCAAAAAGTAAACAATCTTGGTCTTCGACGTAGGTGCACACAAATCAACAAAAGAAAATTTGAAAAAGATTTTATTTTTCCAATTCAATGACTGGGTTTGGACTGCAAAATTGAATGGACGTCAGAAAATGATTAAACAGTGCGGCATCCTGTTCACCGACAATTAAATTAGCAGTTAAAAGCCTTATTCTTCCACTGTAATTTTTGATCGCGTTTTCGGTTTACACCTGAAAAATCTTGAAATTATTTATACGGATTTGTGGTTCCTCTCTTTCCACCATTCCCTTGGTATCAATGGGTTAACCTCAACCAATGTAGTTCAAAATCGGCATAGATGTTTAAAATAACCCAAAAAAACCGTTTTCCGCAGGGGTCATTCTCTTTGGGTACCCTACTACCTACCTTTCGGAACAATTTAAAATTCATCCCACGATTTCAGAAATGTAGATTACACTTTTATTTAATCAATATACAGAACATTTTATAATAATTGAGATCAGGTCAGTCTACCAGTACAACTTAAACACTCCCATTACTGTACCTTTCGCGCGAAAGGTATTCCGAAATCACCCCGTTTTCTGATCATCACCTTCCCCACTCTGATTGCCCTTCTCGGGCGTTCGCTCGTTCTGAGCTTGCGAAACAAATATCCTCCCCCCGTTGGTGTCCTCCTCCGGTGTCGCGGCCATCGGTTCCACCCTTCCCAGCAGCCTCCGAACCAAATTCAGCACGTGCGGCCTTCCGGGCAGCTCCCGTGCCTGCGACCTTCTCGATCTCCTTCTGCTGCTTCGAGATGATCCGCCGCTTGACTGTCTACCTCCACGATGCGGCACCATGACCACGGCCACCACCCGCACCCGTGCCACCGGTTGCTGTTCCGAACCTGCCTGGCGTTCCAACTGGCGCCGCACCTGTTCCGACTGGCGGCGGCGATGACTGAACCGCAGGGATCGCTTACTGCTGGCCTCGGACCTTTGCTGACGGTCCGAATGGAGTACGATCGACGCTCGACCCGATCGTTGCAGCACGGAACTTAGCGCGACGGTCGGAACTGGGGCTACTGAGGGTCGCTGGGATGAAGCGTTTGAGGTGGCCGACCTCTGACGATCCCGACTGGGCAGGATTGCAGGCGGAGGTGGTCGCGAAGACGCACTGGAAGTTGCCATCCTGGCTTTGATACGCTGCAACCGCATCAGCATCGTGATCCGACGGAGAAAGCGTTCCGTTTTGTGGCTGTCCATTTTTGTGCTGCTGGGTTCACGTCCCATCCTTGGAGCGTGTGACTTTTATTCTAGAATCTACTAGCACTTGAAATGGCGCGATGGACGCCGAATACTTGCTGTTCTTTAATGTGCTCTAAACAAAACATACAATGGGAACGATTGAGCTACGACTCAGCCTTGTTGGAGGTAGAGACTCTCTTTATAGCACTTAGCTTTATAGTAGTCGGAAGAATAATAGATTTTTATACCAAGAGACGCACGACTACCAACATAACAAATTGGACATTAACCACCACGAAAACCCTCCACAATATAAACACAATCGAATCTGTGAAACGTTGAACATGTCCTCAGAACAAAACGAATCCACCGAAATGGAAGTCGACCAGACCAGCGTCAATCAACCCGGAGTATCGTCGACGGACCAAGAGGATCCCGCCACAAAGCTGGAGCAGGTTCGTCGGATGCAGGCGGCCCGCCGAGCGGTGGACGCCTACGTGAACGATCTCCTGCATGAGATGATGAGCCGCGCCGGGATTGAGATTCCGCGCGACGAGCTGGAGCAGGGCTTTGAGGAGTTTTGCCGGCTGAATACGAGGGGACTGCGCGTTCCGGACCACCTGAGGGAGTGGTGGAACACCGAGCGGACGCAGCTACATCGGAGTGGTCCGAGTGAAGAGTGATGGGAATGTTTGAATAAAAAGATTTGAAACCATTGCAATAGCATCACTCTGTGTTTTCCTGACGAATCGACTAGAAAATCGCTATTCGTAATAAAGATTTTTGAACATTTTTTACGACCTTCGTTGAAATGGAGCCTAACATTTCAAAAGGGCACAAAATTTTTGTAAACATCCATTTCACGCAAATGACAGTTGCATAAGGTGTGAAAGGGATACACTCAACCCCCGTTGGTTGGTCACTATTTTGTTTGACACTTTTTTAGTTTGTACCCCGTTGGTTGGTCAAAGTCAACAAAAAGTCAAACTAAAAAGTGACCCCGTTCGTTTGACAACAGTTGGTGTCAAACCGTCGGGGTTTGAGTGTACACCGACGACGATACACTCTTGTTTAGATTAGTTTTGGGCCCTAATGAAATGGAAAGCACGAAATTTGTATGGGAACTTACCTATATGGATGATGAAAAATGGGATTCTTTTTACCAATTTCGTAAAATCATGGTTCATACAAAAACTAAAAAATTGGTATGAAGAAAAAACACGGTCTGTAAGGGACGATCAAAAGTTGATTTCTTTTTGCCTTTCTTACAAAAGAAAGGTTTATGGTTTGCTTTTGGAAAAACGCTTTTCTCAGAAATCTTAAAAAATTCGTGCACGGCGAGGATTCGTGCCAGGAAAAAATCCTATTACTAAATTGAAGGATAGGATGCGCTCTTTCGATTGAATTTTGGCCCGAAACCCGGAACTCAAAGTCTGATTTTTGAGAGCTCTTTTTCTGAAATACATGAGCAATGTCTGTATCCGCTCCTAAAAATTTGTGTCTTCCATCACTGGAAAACCGCTCGTAAAACCCACAATTTTTATTTTTCAGATCTGTAGCCGTGGGGTCGAAGACGAACATTTTATTTTTCGATACACAATTTTCGACCAGTAAATGTGGTCAAAGCCATTTTTAGAGGTATTTTTTGGACTATTTTACAGATAACACTATCAAATTAAAAGAATTCAGTTTCAAACAAAAAGCCATTCGAAAACATGCGCCATAAACTGCTTGGGCCCAAAATTTGAAGCTTTTCTAATATGTATTCCCAGAGATAAAGCCATTTTAGTGTTTTTCGTTTTATTTTTACCCTATTTTTTCCTATACAATCTATGGATTTATACAAAATCATATACTGAACATCAAATTCGAAGTCCCGGCTCGTTCTCGCTCGAAAAATCGTCAAGTCGAAGTTTCAACGCCAGCGCTTCTACGCTGCACGTGAAAGTGTTCTTTCTGGCTTCTCATAATTGATCGACAAAGTGCAATAGCGATACATATTTTTTAAGTTAATCATAGACTAACAATAAAGACTGAGTACCCTTTATTTTTTTTCTTATAATTTCAATCCAATATGTTTTTCTTAATTAAATTTAAATATCTTGCGACAAATAATGTTCCTCTGAAATAAAAAAATGGCATTTGAGGTTTATTATGTTTCTGAAAAATTTATTACACCAATATATTTCTCGGAGTTTCATCATTTTTTAAGAAAGGCTCTATTTCACCTCTGGTGATATTAAATCGGGTTTTTTTTAACACAAAATAAAAACAATTTGGGCTAAACTACCTTTATTTACGGCAGAGCGTTTAAGAAAGAAAAATTTGTTTTTTTTTGTGAAAAAAATTCAAAAATCGCTCCGCAAAATGTATCAAATTTTTGTGCAATCGAAACTAACGTGTTTAGCTTGAAGGATATTTCACAGAGAACATTTTGCCTTTTTAAATATTTAGTTAATGTTCACGCAAAGTCGAGTTATCCGCATTTTAGTGAATAAAAAGTGAAGAATTTTCAAAATTCTTAGTATATAAGCGTAATTCGCATAACAATTTGGCTACTGTGATTACAAACGGAAAGGCATATTTTTGGAAATTTTTATTTTGCTCGCTCAAAAACGATATTTTTAGAACATTTCATGAAAAAAATATGATATTTTCTCGCAATGTGACGTAAAAGACATGTTTATGAGCACTGCTCTCTCGACTTCTCGATATGAATAAATAAAGCTCGAATAAGTTTTATAAATGATTTTCTTTCATTCAAATCTGAAGTTTTTTTTGAAAAGGTCCAAATTTTTAGTTTTTGCTTTTTGGGTGTTTTTAATACCCCTGACTAGGGTTAGTGCATTTTCACGATTTCGCGGACAGCGTAAAATTCGTGAAATTCCTGAATTTCCGCGAAATTTCGTGTAATTTTAGGACTTTTTGAAATCATCGCCAAAAATTAAAAAAAAAACTAATATTTGTCCAAAAAAATTAGCGAAAAATATGTTTGCTTGAATCATATATTTTCATTGAAAAAGTTGCATTGTATTTCGATTATTTATGCAATTGAAATGAAATTTGTCATTTTTAGGCATTTTCCAAATTTTGTGCTTTGTGACCACTGATTGGATATACCCACCCTGAGTTTTTTAGCTGGAGGAGAAAAGACTTCATTAATATTTTGTGTTTTTTTTTCTCAGTGTAGTATGTTACTTGGAAAGTTAAGTATAATATTTGCTTCAATTGAAATAATTTACAATTAAGTGAAAATTAGTTATAAGTATGTTTGAAATGTTTTGTACAAATAAAGGTACAACCAATTGAAAAAATATCGTTTAGATGCAATTATCATCACTTTTATTACGATTTTACTAGTTCATTTTTTTTTAATATCAGTGAAAATTCCATGTCCAATTCAAAAAAGGCCGTTTTTTCAAACTCGGCTTATTCAAGATTACCTACTTGAGCTTTACACTCAACCCCCGGTGGTTGGTCACTTTTTCGTTTGACACTTTTTTAGTTTGTACCCCGTTGGTCGGTCAAAGTCAAACTAAAAAGTGACGAACTGTCACTTTTTACACGGTGCTCACCCACACTATCAAAACAAACATTTAGTAGTGTGTGTGAACTCCGTGTAAAAGGGGTGTCAAACTAAAAAGTGACCCCGTTCGTTTGACAACAGTTTATGTCAAACCATCGGGGTTTGAGTGTATAATATTATGTTAATTTAAAAATGGCAATTTTCTGAAACATTGTAATTTTTTCTTAAACCCGTAAAATTTTAACAAAACTTGAAGGTCCCGTGGAGCTGGAAATTTTCAGCTTGAAAAATCTTTTAGTTTATTTTAAATGTACAAAAATCTTTCCGGTTGTTAAACTTAAGATTTTATAGGTTATTACAGCATTTTTTACGTTCCGTGAAATTTCCGCGAAATTTTGTGTTTTCGAATAGTGGTCCCCGTGAAAATTGCATTTTTTTTACCGTGAAAAATCAGGAAGCCCACCCCTGACTCAATGCGGTTTCAAAAACACCCAAAAAACAAGAAACTGAAAATTTGGTTTATTGGACCTTTAAAAAAACTCCAGAAATGTACATGCCAACAAAATTTCACGTTCACGGCGTGAAAATATGAACCATAATAAAATTATGGTCGTTTACGTCACAAAAACACTAAAACAAAAACTTTAAATAAAATTTGTACCAGCCTAACATGAGCCATTACTTAAAGTTGCGGTTAATTTAATCGGTTAATTTAAAAAATCGGCACAACATGTCCGTGTACCTTTTTTTACAAATAGTCCTCATTAATATATTTGTAGGTATACCTACAACTTTGCCGTAGATACCAAATCAATCAAACAAAATAGCTTCTTTTGTCCTTGGGAACGACCCCACAAGGTTTGAGGCAAATTAAAAAAATCGAATGGAATGGAACGACTGACAGCTGTCAAAAGCTTGAAACCAAGTGTTCGGAAATTGTCGAACAATGGTGTTGAAACGTCAACATCAGTTTGACATTCGAAGTAGCGTAATTCGAACTAACGAATCAGCTCTGTATGGGTATCAAACTCCAAGGATTTTGATACATACAAGGATGATACATAAATTTGACAATAATAAAACTTTCTGCGGCGATTATTTTTGAAGATCTTCACATTTATTCTAACAACAAGGTTTAGCAAATTATACAGATTTCGTCATCATTTATTAATTTTCTCATTAGTATATCCTATATAACACATTGTTTGTTTTGTTTGTTTGTTTTAGATTATCTTGCATATTTGTATTTAGACATAAACTTGTCAGTGCTTTTTCAATTACGTTTAGGTTATTCATTTGTTTGTGGATATATTTTTTTTTTGTAGATATTTTGATTTTCTCTCATTTTCTCATCCTTCCAGTTTGATAAAATCTATCCAATTGTTCAACAGTTTATATAAAAAAAATATTCAAGAAGACACTTTCCCGTGCCTCTAGCTTTGCAGTTCCGGTCTCGTTCCGAAACAATCTCTCTGCAGTTTAACAACAAAAGTGAAGAAGATACAATAAATGATCAACAGTATTGTTTGCTTCTTTTTTCCTTCCCCCAAACCACGTGGTTTGGTGCTAACCGTGTTGTTCCCTCGTTACCTCGCCTACTACTTGTTTGTTTGCTTGCTTGCTTGCTCTACACGTTAAAAAGAGATTTTTGGCACAAATTCCATCACATACGAATCACATGTTTTGTATTTTTTGTTGTTGTTGTTGTCGTCGTCGCCTACTAGTTTAGAGTTTCTTGCGTACTTTGCGCAAATCACGCGAAAAGATCTTCTTTCACTTTCTTGCTTATACGTTTAGTGATTGTTTTGAACCTTTCTAGCGCTGGTTGTCCCTTCCGTTTCTGTGGGTGAATTTGTTATGTTTTATTTTTGTAGAAATGTTGTTAGAAAAGATTAACGTGAAGTGGGTGAAACCATCTTTCTTTTTTTGAAGGAGGGCACTTGAAAGAAAGCCGTCCTCACTCTGTTTGTAATTTTGTAATGAACACATGCGTTTGTTTTTCAAAAGTTTGCTTTCTTTATTTTTTTTTTGTTATTTTCATAATACAGTTTTCCCTTCTTTTCTTGCGCACAGCATATTCCACAAGCTATCTCACTTTGTTTTGCTTCCATCCATCGTGGACTAGCTTCGACAGGATCGATCAATATCAACTGATTTTGATTCATTTGTTCCGTAATTTGGTGGACCTTAGTTTCCAGTTGGTTTTGAATAAAAATTTATTCCAATTTCTTGGTCTTGTGGGGTGGTCCTACACTAACTAATAACATTTGGATAAAATATTGAAGGGAGAAATAATGGCAATCGACGTATTTTTGATTTCGTTTCTAATTTGAGATCAAATTGAAAAAAGTTAGAAATGAAGCTTGCCAAGCTCTGTGTGTGTGTGTGCGTTTTGTGCGATTTGCAATTTGATAGTACTTTTGCTTCCTAGCTAACAGTTGAAAACAATTATTCAGTATAACAGCTAAAACAGAGTTTAAAAATTATTCAATGCCCCTGATTGCGTTCGCCTGGCTCAATCCATTTTTTTCCTGCCTTTCAGCATTAAACTTATATCACCAACGGATTATTCTGCATTCCTTACAAATCTACTAGCTTTTAGCTCGTTTTGCACTTAAAACAAAATGCGCACAATTTCCGCGCGCGACACATTGATAAATTCTCTGTTGCCTAAGAAGATGGTTGTTTAAAAAAATACAAATTATTATAACATACATTTACTGTTAATAAAAAACCGCTGCTTTTTCAAGCTGAATCTCGTAATTCTGCACTGATCCGTGTTGTTGTTGCGCGTGTCGTGCCCTCCGTGTGCGATTGGCGCTCCCCCTCGGGAACCAAATCATGTCATGTAACGCATAATCTCGCGCAGCGCGTACAGCAGTTCCGCCTGGTTGCGCGCCTCCAGAATCATCAGATTCACGTGGACCTAAGGTTCAAAAAACCAAACCGTTAAAACTCAATCTCCAAATTCCACACCCACCCAACAGCCTACCTTCTCACTGTGCTGCAGCTCGACCAGCACGCTGTCGTAGTCCGGTTTGGTTATCCGCTCCGGGAAGCAGCACGCCGTCTTGATGAACATCTTGAGCGACCGGTCCAGCAGCTGGTTCACCTCGCCGTAGTCGTAGTCGTCGTGCCGGATGCCGTAGATGCACTGGATGTAGTTCCAGATGGCGCGCCGAAACTTGGACGTGTCGACGTTGGTGCGGCCGGCGATCGTGTAGTACGTCAGGTTGTACGCCGCCCGGAACTTTTCGTCCAGGTAGAAGCCGACGTCGTTGTACAGTCTGGAAAGGGTAAGAAAATGATTTTGGGTTAATACATCTGGCCTATTAAAAAAAAATCATGATTTTAGTTAAAATCAAAATCAATAAAATTCCAACGAAATTTACTTTGATGAATTCAGATTATTTAGTCTCACTACATCACTTACATACAAAAAATGTAATGTTTGTAATGTCTAAGAGCCTTTCGTTACACAAATTGCTGATTTTTAATTGATATTAAAAACAATAGGAAATGTTCTCAACTTTCTTAAAAATGTTAAGAAGACAACCTCAAAAACAAGTTCTGAGTTCTCTACGATTTAGCAAATTTTTAGTTTTCATTTTTTGATTTCGATTAATGCCCATGCATTCCCCTTTTCAAAGAAGCCATTTTGCATCATTCGTTTTTCCATACAGGTCTCCGTACAATTATGGGGGCTGGGTATGTAAATGTAGGAAATTCTGGATTTTCTGATCGATTTTGTATCTTCAACAAAGTTTCTGTTTTAGGACTTTTCGGAAAAAATAGGTACACGAAAGAAATCCAAATTTTTAAATTAAATTGTTATCAGTAAAAGTTGAATTCCCAAAATAACTCGAAAACATGTACAACACAAATATTAAAAATTATTTTATTAAAAAAAAATATTTTAAATCAAGTTCATTTTTCGAGTGATTTTATAGCTTTTCCTCAGTTAGGTGAGGAAGGCATAACACGATTTTTCTTTCCTCAAAAAATCATTTTTCATAAACCGGATTTTGCACCATCGCGCTCAAAAGATGTCTTTTTTAGCGCATAAATGTCCCATATGCATTTTAATCACTTTTGATTAATTGATGCAGTTTGCTTCAAAATCCTGTGTTCTTTTACAAAAGCCTAAAACATCCAGTGCTTTGTTCCAGAAATCATTCGGAAAACCAGTTTTTTTTTAGCGAAAACATAACACGTAGCCTTATGTGTGGGACAAACTTAAAAAGCGTTTTTCACAGCTTGCTGTTTTTGCTTATGGGACATTTTTGCGAACATGGGCAGTATAATACATGAGCATGAGCATGAGCATGAGAGATCACCCATGGTTGCCCCTCCGTTGCTGAACAGAACCGTAATATCCTTTCAGCAATACTGATCATAGGCTTCGACGATCTAGTGGTGTTTCCCTTATCAACAGCATGTATGAATGCGCTGAAAAGATAAAACACCATGATTGCTAAAGCAAGATCAGTTGCGAATAGGTAACAGTCATTGGCCACCAACGGCGCCCGCCATGCCAGTTTGTAGATCTCGATTTTAAGGGACGGGAATGTTAGTTAGCGCAGGTTGCTACTAGGACAGCTGATTTACTCTGTGCTTACACCCCACAAGCGCCAGGAACCTGAAAATTGGTTAGTAGGATAGGGTGTTTGGTCAGGATTCATCATAGAAGATGATGATGCGACCCAAAATCATAGTGTTTGTTGAAAGGTATTATGTTTTATTCTCAAGGCAAGCAATCGGATGCTGCGGATGAGACATTTCCCGTTTAACTGTTGTTAAATTTTTAATGAAATGGTTTAATCTTAGACAGCCAGCTGTGGAAAGATAAAACCAAATAATATTTGTTTATAGTATGAGGTGTTAAACGCAATGCTGCAATGATAGCGTAGTCTGATTTTTAATTATATAATCATTTAGTTCATGAATTTGTTACGGAATAGACGCGACGAACTCAATCATCAAGTGCCTTCCTATCTTCTTTCTATTAGCTAGATAGGGTATTGATTTTCGTTGCCTCTCGAGCTACGATGCTATGGAGAGGGCTTAACACACAAACAACCGACGTCGAGCCCTCCGAGCTACGGAGCTATGGGAAGGTCTTTTCAACACAAAAAAGACTAGCGCACCACACGACGTTCTTGATGAATCAAAATAATTTTGTTACGCGATAAACCTAACGAACTCGGATCGTTTTTATCGAAAACTATATCACAATTCACGACAAAAATGCGAAACAAAAGGCACACACAAAAAAAATCACTTTTCACTCCGAATATTTTTTTACGACCACGCGCTCCCTTTGCCAATTATGCACTGATGACGCTGCATTGCAGAGGGTAATCTTCTGCTCGCAGCGCACAATTCACGACAAAAATGCGAAACAAAAGGCACGCACAAAAAAAATCACTTTTCACTCCGAATATTTTTTACGACCACGCGCTCCCTTTGCCAATTATGCACTCCGAACATGGGCAGTATAATACATCAAAAAAATTCGTAAATTTAAAAATGCTTATTTTGTGAAATCCACTTTTGGCGAGTAAGAGTTTATTTTTGCAATTCCGTCGTGAAACTACTTACTTTTCCTGTCATTTTTGAACGACGAAATAGTCTACTCTTCTGTACCAAAAATAACAGAATCGAGTAGCAACACTTTTCAAAATAAATGCTGAAAAGTTCTACTTTTCAGCACTGAAATCGGTGCTGAAAAGTTGAAATTTTCAGCACTTGTTTCGAAAAGAAACACTTTTCAAGTTTTTGATTCAAACGATTTATTGACAAAATACATGAAAATTTGACTTATAACTTCACTCAAAGGGTGTTTTTCGGGATTGTAAAAAATGTTGCATGTAACTCGTTGCAAAACTTGATTTTTTCAGCACTCGTCGTATTTATTCAACTCGGTGAACCTCGTGCTGAAAATAACGTTGCCGAAAACGCCATATCGATCAGAAAATTCCTTCTCAAGATGCAGAATTTCATACATTTACATAGTTATTTTGTATGACCAGCCTCCAAAAATGTATGGTTAAACTAAAGATGCATAATTTCATCTTTTGACATAGGAAATGCATGGACATAGTTTCATTCAAATAAAAAAAATGAAAATAAAAAAAAATGCGACATCGCAGAAAACAACTCAAAACACTCATAAAAAATATAGTTTTTAAAACTCAAGATAAGAAAATTTAGGAATTTATGATTCCATAATTTGAATATTTAAAAATCAAAAAGTAATAAATTTACAAATTCAAAAAATTCAAAATGAAAAAAACTAAACTTTTAAAAGTTTAAGAATTAAACATATAAAAATTCAAAAAAACTTCTAAAATTATAAAATTGTGATTATAAAAAATGAAAAAAAAACTATAGGCGGCATCAGCGATGGAATAGTCATCATCAAAAGAAAAGCATTGGACGCTCATCAAGAGAAAAAATCCGAAAGGAGTATGGCTCTTCTCTCTCGCGCACGAAAGATCGGTAAAAGGAATCTAAAAAAATCATCATCTTTATTATTCGGCGGAACATCTTTTTCACTGCTACACTTGCAAGTGTAACGTCACACGTCGAAAAATGACCTGTTACATTTTGTAGGAAATACACAAAAAAAATCATCAGCAGATTGATTTTCTTGGAGAATTTCGGGAACGATTTTCTTTTGTGTGATTTGCCTCCTCTCGCTTTCGCGGGTGAAGAAAGATCGCATGCGAAATTGATTTTTTTGGCTTTAAAATTTAAAATTTTCCGAAATATTTGATTTTTAACATTAGGGATTATTGAATTCATAAAATATGTATATTTGCATTTTTAATGCATGAATTTTTAATGTATTAAAGCGTTTTTTTTTGGAGCTCCGTATTTATCTTTAACACGATTTAGCGTCATGATTTTTTTTTTAAAAATATCAGATTTCGGTACATTGATCGAAATTTGGTCTTAAAATTAAGCTTAAATTTGCGATAATAATGTTCACAACGATAATAGTAGTTTATGCAACAAGTTGAAAAAACAGGATTTTTTTCAGCACGAGTCGTACATTTATCCAACGAGGTTCACCGAGTTGGATAAATACGAAGAGTGCTGAAAACATCAAGTTTTGCAACGAGTTCCATACAACATTTTTTGCAATTCTAAAAAACACACACTGAGTGAAATTTTATGTCAAATTTTCATGAATTTTGTCGATAAATCGTTTAAATCAAAAAAAATGATGAATAGTGTTACTTTTCGAAACAAGTGCTGAAAAGTTCAACTTTTCAGCACCCATTTGAGTGCTAAAAAGTAGAACTTTTCAGCATTTATTTTGAAAAGTGGTGCTATTCGATTCCGTTATTTTTGGTACAGAAAAGTAGGCTATTTCGTAAGTAGTTTCAAGACGGAATTGCAAAAAGCTTATTTTTATAAGTGCAAAGACCCTTTGTACGACCGCAAAGGATTTAAAATGGATTTTTTAATCAATTTAAAAAAAAATAACTTCGCGGCTCTTCTTGACAGCAAAGGTACTTCTTGACAGCTCGTTTCAAGGGGACGATAGTTGATCCATTGAAAAAATGTTGTCTTGTCAATTTATTTTTTGCATTCAAATGGAAAAAGTGATCAGAAACGGTTTTTATTTGTGGTTTTACCCAAGGGGCTGGAAACTCTAATATTACTTAGGAATACTGAGTATACTAACGATATTCCAGTATACTTGTTAGTATACTAACTGAAAAGCAATAAACGGTTAGTATATTAAGATACTCTCAGTATATTGATAAGTATACTGGAAATATGTAAAGGAAATAATAAGTATACTAACATATATTTTGATATACTGGGTAACATAATAATTATATCTCTAAGAGTTTCCAACCCCTTGGTTTTACCATTGTACATAAAAAATTACAAAGGGCTTTAGGACCCTATTAAAGCACCACGCATCTCCAGCAAAATGTACTTGGATGTTATTTCTATGGAGAAGCATGGTACTTTAAGTTCTATTGATTTATCCAAATCTGAATAATAATATTCAAAGAATCATATATTGGAATCTTTTTGGGTAAAAAAATCTTGATGTTTTTTCGTCAAATCTCACATTTTTTGAAAACTTTTGATTGCCTATCAACTGTACGGGTGTAAAATGCCTTTTCCGATGGTTTTTTTTTTTCATTGAAATGTAGATTAAAAATTGATTGAAATGTTATTTCAATTTTTATACATTTTTTTATTTGTGAAAAATGTTTGGTCTGACTCAACATAATGTAAATTATGGTAAAAGAGCATAACTTCAACCAACCTGTTCACCAGCGAGTAGCCGTGGTCGTCCCACGAGTAGTCCTGTATCCGGAACGTCTGGGGAATGTTTTCCGCTCCGCGCCGCGCAAAGTCCTGATATGTAAAGTTGGGATCGTCCACGAAGCGGCCGATCTGCTGCGGCACCTCGCCCTGCCCGTCCACCCGCAGGACGGAGGACGCCGCCGGCAGTTCGGCCGCCTGCATCTCGACGTGCTTGAAGCGGTTGCTCAGCTCCATCTCGGTGCACTCGGTGCTCTTCTCCGACAGCTTCTTCATGCGCTGCATCAGCGCGTCCACGGTGACCTCGGTGCCCTGCGGCGGCGACGGCTGCAGTTGGCCAAGGGCTGCGGGAATTTTAAACGTTAGCATATCTTCGTTCCGGAATTCGTCCAACGGGATTCGACATACCTTCCTGCCCGATCGGCTGCTCGAGCTCAGTCTTTTGCAGTACAACAATGTTGTTGTTTTCAATCTTTTGACTAGATGTGTCCAGCTCCTGGGTCAGCCCGCAGGAGAACACGAACGACGACAGCGAGTGGAAGTGGGCCAGCAGGACGATCGCGTGCACCACCTCGGCCAGCGACCAGCTGTTTTGACCCTTGGTCAAGCGCTGCAGGATCAGAAAGTGGTGTTAGTCAAGTGCAATATTCAGACAAGTCAATTCCAAATGTACCTCTATGTGCTCCTTGCTCAGGAGCCACGGACGGTGGGCTAGGATTTTGTTAATGTCCGATATGGCACGCAGTTTGGCGGGAATGTACTCCAGTCCTTTCAGCCAGTTCCGATCGCCGCCCTGCAGCAGGAACTCCTTCTCGTACAGGTTGACCAGGTAGGTGCACTTGTGGCGGGCGGCGGCCTGGAATGGAGAAACATTTTCCAAAATTAGTTTTTGATCACTAACTTGCTGACTTTTTTTGTAATCAATAATCATTCAAAATCACGACTCTATAGAAAGGACAAGGAATACTTCCAGGGCAGCTTGGAAATTGAATTCATTGCATCATTGCATCATCTTAAGCCTCATCTGCACTCAAACTTACGCAAATACCGTAAACCGGGGTGACATTGATAGGATTTTAATTTATTTTTGGAATATTTTCCAACTGTTAAGGGTTTTCTCAAGACTATTATTTTTTAAACATGTACTAGGGTAGGCCATGAACTATTTTTGGAAAAAAAAATTTCAATAGTGTTAAAAAATAGTTGCATTGAAAATTATACCGGGGCCAAATACCGGGGTGACTTTGATAGTCATAGTTTTGGTTGTTAAAATCAGGTTAACGGTGCACATCAACCAGAGCTTTGCACCCATATTTTTGTCACAGACATTTTATTGCACACTTTGCACCAAATTCTCCACCATGGAAAATAATATCTGCACACCAAATATTTGCACACTTGAAATACTACCTCTTCTTAACACCAACTTTCTTCGTTGCTGTGCACACTTAAAGGTGTTCAAATTTTATTTTTACGTCGAATGTACCATCGCTAAGGTGGCTGATATAGTTTTTAATACAAAAAAATCAATGTTTATATTTAGTTAACTAAGTTTTTAAGTCTTTTAACAAAATACATATAAATTTTAGGTAAAATTGCTAAAAAGTCAGAATTTTGCCTTAAATTTGTTAATAATAGTTTTGGTTATAAAATAATTTTAATTTTAAACTGAATTCGAAGCCCGAATCAAAAGTTTTCACATTTTGTATAAAATTTGTTGTACTGAAAATGCCTTCAAGTTTGAAAAATTTATTTAATTATGTTTCAAAAACAAACATTTTTTATTATTTCCTAACTTCGTTTACCTACTTTTAGTGGAAAATTGTCCGAAGAATCCGAAAATGCATTCCGTTTTCCGATTTGAAATCATGTTCATTGAGAAAATCATGACAATTTAAGAATATGAAAATAATGCTATTCATCAACACTTTCTTAATCATACTAAACTTAAAAAAAACTTTAAAACTTTTTAATGACAACTTCTTCTAGAAGAGCAACCCTCTACGAAATCGGCCGATTTTGACCATTTTTTTTTTTTTGTATTTTTTTATTTGACTTAAACTTTGTGGGGGCCTTCCCTATGACCAAATAAGCTATTTTGCGTCAATGGTTCACCCATACAAGTCTCCATACAATTTTGGCTGCGGTCCATACAAAAATTGTATGTAAATATTCAAACAACTGTAACTTTTGAGTGAATTTTCCGATCAATTTGGTGTCTTCGGCAAAGTTGTAGGTATTGTTGAGGACTTTTGAGAAAACAATAGGTACACGGAAAAAAATTGCAGATTTTTCAAATCAATATTTCTTTCACTAAAACTCAATTTCCCAAAATGCGTATTTTTTGATTTTCGAGATTTTTTTATAAAATCCGCAACTTTTGAGCCATAGAGAAACATGGTCAAAAAATCTGCCGCCGAGTTATGAATTTTTGAAAAAATAGTGATTTTTGGAAAAAAATCGAAGTTTCATGCAAAAACAATTTTTTTTTTCAAATATTTTTTAATGCAAAATTGAATTTGCAATCGAAAAGTACTTTACAGAGTTTTTGATAAAGGGCTCCGTTTTCAAGATATAGCCACCGAATGTTCGATTTCAGCGAATTATTTGCAGTTTTTCGATTTTTAAAAATAGTGACCATGTGTGACATTTCTAAAGTTCAGAAAATTTGCTATAAAATTGTCTAAGAGACATTAAGGATTGGACCTCGGGTTTCTGAGATAGAGTCGCTTTAAGAAAAAGAAACACGAAAATTGAAGTTTTCTAAATCTCACCAAAACAACCCACCATTTTCTAATGACCATATCTCCATATAATAATGGTCCGATTTTCAATTTTAATGCATGAAAAATTCGTGTCATTTTGCGATCTTTTCGAAAAAAATATTTTGAAATTTTTTAAATCAAGACTAGCATTTTAAATTAGCGTAATATTCAATGTTTGACCTTTTTCAAATGTTAGTCTTGATTTAAAAAAAAATAAATATATTTTTCGAAATGATCGGAAAATTTCACGAATGTTTCATGTATTAACATTGATAATCGGACAATTAGTTGCTGAGATATCGTCATTAAAAAATGGTGGGTTATTTTGGTGAGATTAAGAAAACTTCAATTTTCGTGTTTCTTTTTCATTTCGCTAAAATCAAACTTTCGGTGGTTATATCTTGAAAACGGAACCCTTTATCAAAAAATCTGTAAAGTACTTTTCGATTGCAAATTCAATTTTGCATTAAAAAATAATGTCAAATTTGTTTTTTGCATGAAACTTCGATTTTTTTCCAAAAATCACGATTTTTCAAAAAATCATAACTCGGCGGCCGATTTTGGGAAATTGAGTTTTTGTGAAAAAAATATTAATTAAAAAATCGGCCATTTTTTTCCGTGTACCGTAAACTGGGGTCAATCGGGACACATGGGGCGAATTGGGACAGCAGTTTTAACCATGTTGGAGCACAATATTTTGATTTTTCTGGTTGGTTTCGGTTAGAACAGACTCAGGCCAACAAAATGTGTACATCCATTTCCAAATTTAAAAGCTTTAAGTGCTCTAGAAACTGCTGTCCCTATTCAGACTGTAGTCCCGATTCACCCCAGATTACGGTACCTATTTTTTTCTCATTAGTCCTCAACAATACCTACAAATTTGCCCAAGACACCAAATTGATCAGAAAATTCACTCAAAAGTTACAGAAAACATCTGATGTTTAAATATTTACATACAATTTTTGTATGGACAGCAGCCATAATTGTATGGAGACTGGTACGGGTGAACCAATGACGCAAAATAGCTTATTTGGTCATAGGGAAGGCCCCCACAAAGTTTGAGCCAAATAAAAAAATACAAATAAAATCCATTTCCGGTTTTGGTAGAGAATTGCTCAGAAGTACCTTGAACCTTTCTCTACCCCGGTCAGTATGATTCAATACAATTCCGTACGTATTTTATTTGTAGGTACTCTTCATTTTGCGAAAAAATCTCAAACCTATCATAGACACCCCGGCTATCAAAGTCGACCCGTTTTACGGTACCGTAAACTGGGGTGACTTTGATAGCCCGGGGTGACATTGATAGAAATTTGATTTTGCCACTAATTTTGATACATCCAATGTAACAGTCACATTTTTGCATATATGTTCGATAATAAACTACCCCTTAATGCTTTCATACTCAAAAATCTCAAAAATGTTTAGATATTAATTTGACGGGCATTTGAAAAACCTATCAAAGTCACCCCGTTTTACGGTACTTGTGAAAACAATCATCAAGTTGATCCAGATGTCAGTCGATATCGACCATCGGTTGCTGCGATCCCTGTCTGACATCGCAGTAATAAAGTAAACAGGGGCAAAAGTGACAGACGCAACGAGAGTCCTAAGAAGGAGTTCTTCGTCAAAATATTAAAAAAAGGCAACAATGATGCCAATAATTTGCAATAAAAACTATTTTCAACTCGTATGGTGTCACGAAAACCGACAATTATCCTCTCCCGTGCAACAGCTGTTCCACATTGCGTGGCACGTGTACGAGGTAAGTCACCTCACCGGGGCAAACCTTTTATTTGCTCGCAAAAAATAGCGAACTCCCCCTCCCACCCTGGCCTTATTTGCACTCACTCCCCCTCCTTAACAACAAAAGGCCGGCGTGGATGCCGGTTTAAAAATTGTCATTTTTATGTTGTTAACACATACACGGGGTGTGAGAGTGGAAATCTGCGCCGAGATACGAACAACAAACACGAGAGATAACACGAGCGCGAGCCATGTTTACCGATCGTCTGAAGAACCTTCTCCTCGATTATATTTTTTTTCTCTGTTGTTTCCATGGCTGGCAACAAGTGGCCCAAGAGTGGACATCATCATTAAACCACAGCCTGCTGCTGGCTGCCACCCAAATGACACACACACGCACAGACGGTAATAATGGGCGGTTAATAATAGAGATTCCAGACACGCAGCCGCGTGAAAAAGAAAGAAAGAAATGCTTTGCAATCTCTTCCACCGCCTGCTCCTCCGCCGTGCAAACAACGGCCCAATAATCGAAAGGTGGGGGAGTGTGAGTGACGTGACAAAGCGATGGCGATGCCCTTATCAGTAGCAACAGCTGGTTGGCGAATGGGCGATGATTGTACTCAAGAGAAGAAGATGTTTCATCGAAGAAATAACATACATTTCGACACACCGGCATCGATTTATTAAAAATGCAAAATTAGGGTATCAAACGAAGCGAAATTGTGTACGCTTTTTCGCTTTATTTAAGCTTTTTTTTGTAAAATAATAAAAATTTTAACCTTTTCAATTTATTAGAGTTTTTTTTCTAAAATACAGAAATTTTCAAAAATTACTGTTTTTTCGAAAATACACCAAATTTCAAAATATGCTATAACGAAGCAAAATTTGGTATGCTTTTTCACATTTTTTTTTATTTTTTATTTTTTTGTAAAATATAAAAAAAAAATCACAAAATACCGCACCGTAATACGGGGTGACTTTGATAGGTTTGCAATTTTTTCGCAAAATGAAAAGTACAATTAAAATACGTATGAAATTGTTTAGAATCATACTGGCCGTGGTAGAGAAGAGATCAAAGTACCTCAAAAAGAACTTTTCATAAAATATTGAACTATATAGTTAAGAAAATGTTGATGAAAGTCATTATTTTAAACTTCTCAAAGTGTCATGATTTTCTCAATGAACATGATTTTGAATCGGAAAATGGAATTCATTTTCGGATTTTTTGGACAATTTTCCATCAGGAGAAGGGTTAGTATGTTTTAAAAAAATAAATAATATGTGTTTTTGAAACACAATTTTATAAAATCTCCAAATTTATAGGCAGTTTCAGTTGAACAAATTTCATGTAAAATGTGAAAACTTTTGATTCGTGCTTCGAATTCAGCATAAAATACAATACAAATCAAAAATTTTATAAACAAAACCAGTTTTAAAAAATTCACGCCGAATTCCGTCTTTTTAACAATTTTACCTAAAATTTATATTTGTTTTGTTTAAAAGCTTATAAACTTAATTAACCGAATATAAACATTTATTTTTTTTTCTTAAAAACTATATCAGCAACTTTAGTGATGGTACATTTAACGTACACATAAAGTTTGAACATCTTAAATGTGATTTTAACAAGAAAAACTATGACTTTGAGTCACCCCGGAATTTAAACTAAAAATTTTTAGCGTAACTATTTTTCTAAACACTATTGAAATTTTTTTTCCAAAATATTGCATGGACTTTGTGTGGCCTACCCCAGTACATGTTTAAAAAAAAAATCTTGAAAAAAACCTTACCTGTTGGAAAATATTCCAAAAACAAATTGAAATCCTATCAAAGTCACCTTGGTTTACGGTATTTTTTAAAAATTACCCAACTTTTCAAAATTTGCAATATGTTAATATTAAAATTTTAGTATTTTAGATTCGTTTGATACTCATAGTGCATATTTTGAAAATTAGAGTATTTTCAAAAAAATACGGTAATTTGTGATTTTTTGTATTTAAGACAACTCTACTAATGAGAAAAGCAAACCAAATTTTACTTCGTTTGATACCCATATTGCATATTTTGAAAATTTGAGTATTTTCGAAAAAATATGGTAATTTGTGAAAATTTTAGTATTTTCCAAAAAAAAAACTCTGGTAAAATGGATACCCATATTGCATATTTAAAAAATTGGGTAATTTCGAAAAAATAGGGTTTTTTGTGAACAATTTTGAGCACATATTTTACTAGAGGTGGGCAAAACCGCTCTTTTTTAGGAGCCGCTCATTTTCGTTCGCTCTCTTTTGAACGGCCTTTTCGCTCTTTTTCAAAATTTGGATGAAAAGGTTTTTTTAAAGAACCGTGTCATTTTATAAGCTATTTCACATTAGACTTTTATAAACTATTTGATAAAAAAAATTAAAACTGAAAACGAGAAGATGCCCTTGAAAACCAAAAGTCTTGGTGGTATCTATGTCAAAATTTCTACTCGAACATAAACATTCGAGTAATTGATTGGCATCCAAACTTAAATCTAGGGAAGCTGGAAAAACTGCTATTAATTTAAAAATTGCGTTTATTTCTGCATGAATAGAACTAATATACAATCAGTTGTACATTGAAAAGATTTTTTAGCTCGTTTAGAAAATCATTTACTTTTGGGATTAATTTTTATAAGCATTGAAATATTTGAATTTGCATTTGCAATTCTCAAAAACAAATTTAGTACTAAAATTTTTGGGAAATTCAATTAATTATATTTATAACAAAAATCATGCTATCTTGAAACGGTTCATCCAAAAAACTGAAGTTTAAAAAAGAACCGCGGTTCTTTTTTTGAGAGCCTCGATTCGTTCGCTCTTTTCAGTGAACCGGCTCTTTGAGCGGTTTGCTCTTTTTTTGCCCACCTCTATATTTTACTTTGAAACTTAAAAAATAAATTCTTAGTGAAAGCATTGAAAATTCAACATAATATGGTTGAATTAATCGATTTAAGAAAGGTTTTAAAAATTAGTTATCGTTTATTATCGGCGATAACATTATCACCAATAGAATTATCGAAATAACGATAACGATAACGATAAATTATCGTTAACGAGCCTCGATAATTTTATCGTTAACAACCTTGGGGCCAACATCTTTTTTTTTTTTTTCAATAAACTTCAAAACGTAATCTGCTAAAAACATTTTTAAACGCATTTCGCTTCGTTGATAGTAATTTAAAGCATATTTGAGCACATTTAAAAATATTTTTAATTCGTCTGAAAATCCGAACATTACTACTTACGTCGAAGTCGAAGGGCAAAAAACTTCAAAAAATAATTTGCAGCGGCCTACTTAACAGTTCGACGTCATCGTGCTATCTTGTCGCACCCGCCATTTCGACATCAACCTGGAAAAACGCGTTTTAATGTTTGACCTTGAATAAACAAAACTAGAGCACGCAATGTAAACAATAACTAACACGTTTTATTTGGCTGACCATTCTGTGCATTGTCCCGAAGTTTGGTTGAAGTTGGTAGCTGGAGTCCCGAGTTATAATAACAAATGTTTACGGTAGTCTAACTTGTACGTGCGTCAAACGCGTTCTGACCTGAAATTCCTTTGGCCAGTTGTCGCACTTTTCAGGGAGTGACAAGATAGCATGGCAAGATTGAAACTTCTTTCATATAAAGAGCGACAACAATGCACGGATTTTTTTCGGGTTTTATTGAATATCTCAGGAATGGAATCGAATTTTGGAGATTGACCTTCACAGGTCAAAATTTGAGGCAACTATTATTTATCGTATAGCAAAACTCCCTATTTTGGATATTCATACTAAAAAAACAAGCTAAATAATGTTAAAGTCTTGAAAAAAAAAAAAAATTAACAAACACCAAGTTGATGTCTACTTCGAAAAACTACGACACAGACAGATTCATTAAACTCAGGAATTTTCAGTCTGTAAGAATTCAGAATCGAAAAAAATATTGTTGTTGCGCTACACTCAAACCCCGATGGTTGGATACCAGCTGTTGTCAAACGGGGTAACTTTTTAGTTTGACACCCTTTTTACACGAAGCTCTCACACACTACCAAACGTTTGTTTTGATAGTGTGCGTGAGCGCCGTGTAAAAAGTGACAGTTCGTCAATTTTTAGTTTGACTTTGACCAACCAAAAAAAACTAAAATTTACGGGTCCTTGGAATTCTCGGGAAATTGAAAACCTGGAGAGTCGTTACCTTCTAGCTCAGGTGTCGCCCTTCGAGATTCCGACCCTTTTCACGAGGGTGGCACAACGGAACAGATGTCAATCTGTTCGATCAATAATTACTATCTTCAACACTGAACATCGATAAACACAAAAACGGATGGTGGCAAATGGGAAACCCCCATTATTATCGGCAGATGGAACCTTATTGGGTGGCAGGTTAAATCCTCTTTGTTGTTGTTGTCCTCATTCTTCCAAAAATATCGTATTCATGTTTTTTAGATTTCCTATTATTCAGGCTTATGAAACAACTTTTTTACAGCAAAACTCACCATAATCGCGATGTAGGACCGGTACTCGAACGGCAGCGGCCCGTCGCAGTGCATCACAAAGTTCTGCGTGTTGAAGTAGTGCTCCAAGTAGCGCGGATGGTGCGCAATCACCTTCGTGACATGGTCCAGTTCGGCGCCGTCCATCGGCATGTGCTTCGACCCGTACTGCGGAGGAGAGAGAGAGAGAGGGGAGAAGTTAAGAGAATCTTGTACTATCACAGCTGATAAATGTAGTCCGTTGAACGGTCTACTGCTTGCAACATTGTAAGTTTGACGAGTTGATTATTTGTCTGCTGCACTAGATGTGGAGATGTGGGGACGGGATTGACCCAGAACACCAGTTCTAGAGTTTGCCAAAGGCATCATTATCGCTACAAACTTGATAGTGCATGGGGACGTTGATACACCGTGCGTCTCCATCACAGCTCTCTGGAGTTGGCGGAAATCATACAGACATAGTAAAACTTATTCTTAAGCTTTTCATTGAGCCCAATCCTTCTATTTAAAGCTGAGATTAGCCAGCACCAGGTTGTCGAACTTTGCATCAGGATCCGCGGTGGCCTTAAAAGAGTTGCAAATAACCGGTTCCAATCCACAGATAGCCTATCATCCCCCTGGAGCCTTGGCGTGATTAGCACTCATTTAAATGGCATTTAATCATAAAGTATACACAAACAATATAAATATAAATGGACGGAGTAAACGTTCTAGAAAGCCGCTTATCTTGCAAGACTACTCTTGTTCGCTGGCATGTTAATTTCACAAACTTATCAACCAGGCTCATGACGTCAACCGGTCGCAATTTGCTGTGAAGGATCACTGAATTTCACCTTTCACTGCGAAGCAACCATCACGGGGTGCTGAATTCCACGCAAATAATCCCCCCCCCCTCCCTCCCTCCATCAGAGTTGGAGTTGCGAGTTGCAAATTAACGCGAAAGTCCTGAGCTCAAGTCGAAAAGATGATTTATTAAAAAAAAAACTTTCTCAAAACCAGTAGCTCCAAGTTTTATAACGTTTCACCGCCAATTAAGGTCGTCTCGGACACCTCGTCAGCACAAAAAAAAAAACCAGCAGAACGTCGTAATCAGTTGAATTTAAATTTTCTGCAGACTCGTAAAATTGAGCAAGATAAAAAGTTAAACGTCCAGAAGCTGTGCACACCAAACCAAACCGCCACTTTGTCCACATTTTAACGACCGGCTTCCACCAAATCTCACCTAATGAATTTTGTCGTGAATGAAATGCACGCGAGAATGCAAATTTTATGCGCGCGAGCGCACACCTGACATGAATGAAAAAGGTGGTGATGTTGCATGGTTTTGGACAAATCAGTCGCGTTTGCATTGCAATGTTGGCGATGAGGAAGTGAGACAACTGGACACTGAAAGAATTTACATCTAAAATTAATCGATACAAATAGCTGGCTACTAATTTGTTTTGTTGATTTTTGTGTAATTATCTGTAATTTTTCTGTAATTTTTCTGTAATTTTTCTGTAATTTTTTTGTAATTTTTCTGTAATTTTTCCGTAATTTTTCTGTATTTTTTCTGTATTTTTTCTGTAATTTTTCTGTAATTTTTCTGTAATTTTTCTGTAATTTTTCTGTAAGTTTTCTGTAATTTTTCTGTAATTTTTCTTAAAATTTTCTGTTATTTTTTTGTAACTTTTCTTTTTGCCTTCCTCACTGGAGTAAGGCTATAATCCTGCTCTAAAAATTAACTTTGTATAAAAACGTCGTAGACCCACCTTCATGTGTACATATCGACTAAGAATCGAAAACTGAACAAATGTATGTGTGTATGTGTGTGTGTATGTGTGTGTGTATGTGTGTGTGTATGTATGTATGTGACCAACAAACTAGCTCATGTTTCTCGGCACTGGCTGAACCGATTTGACCCGAACTTGTTGCATTCGACTTGGTTTAGGGTCCCATAGATCGAGTTTTATACAGATTGAAGTTTCGATAAGTAGTTCAAAAGTTATGTATAAAAATGTGTTTTCACATATATTTGGATCTCACTTAACTGTATGTAAACTATGTCCGGATCCACCATCCGACCCATTGTTGGTTAGGTTATCAAAAGACCTTTCCAACGAGCCTAAAACATTGAAGATCTGGCAACCCTGTCTCGAGATATGGCCACTTACGTGATATTTATGTACTTTTAAGATGCCGCATCTCACTTAAATGTATTTAAACTATGTCCAGATCCACCATCCGACCCATCGTTGGTTAGGTTATTAAAAGACCTTTCCAACGAGCCTAAAACATTGAAGATCTGGCAACCCTGTCTCGAGATATGTCCACTTAAGTGATATTGATGTACTTTTTGGATGCCGGATCTCACTTAAATATATGTAAACTATGTCCGCGTCCATTATCCGACTCATCGTTGGTTAGGTTATTAAAAGACCTTTCCAACGAGCCTAAAACATTGAAGATCTGGCAACCCTGTCTCGAGATATGTCCACTTAAGTGATATTGATGTACTTTTTGGATGCCGGATCTCACTTAAATGTATGTAAACTATGTCCGGATCCACCATCCGACCCATCGTTGGTTAGGTTATTAAAAGACCTTTCCAACGAGTTCAAACATTGAAGATCTGGCAACCCTGTCTCGAGACATGGCCACTTAAGTGATATTTATGTACTTTTTAGATGCCGCATCTCACTTAAATGTATGTAAACTATGTCCGGATCCACCATCCAACCCATCGTTGGTTAGGTTATCAAAAAACCTTTCCAACAAGTCCAAAACATTGAAGATCTGGCAACCCTGTCTCGAGATATGGCCACTTAAGTGACATTTATGTACTTTTTGGATGCCGGATCTCACTTAAATGTATGTAAACTATGTCCGGATCCACCATCCGACCCATCGTTGGTTAGGTTATCAAAAAATCTTTCCAACGAGCCTAATACATTGAAGATCTGGCAACCCTGTCTCGAGATATGGCCACTTAAGTGATATTCATGTACTTTTTTATTCCGGATCTAAAAAATAGATGGATTTTTAATACAACTCCATCATATCAGCCATTGTTGGTAATAAGTGAGGAAGGCTCCAACCACATAGGTGGATTAAGTTAGTTTTTTCTTTAATTTTTCTTTAATTTTTCTGTAATTTTTCTGTAATTTTTCTGTAATTTTTCTGTAATTTTACTGTATTTTTTCTGCAATTTTTCTGTAATTTTTCTGTAATTTTTCTGTAATTTTTCTGTAATTTTTCTGTAATTTTTCTGTAATTTTTTCTGTAATTTTTCTGTAATTTTTCTGTAATTTTTCTGTAATTTTTCTGTAATTTGTCTGTAATTTTTCTGTAATTTTTCTGTAATTTTTCTGAATTTTTCTGTAATTTTTCTGTAATTTTTCTCTGTAATTTTTCTCTGTAATTTTTCTTTGTAATTTTTCTGTAATTTTTCTGTAATTTTTCTGTAATTTTTCTGTAATTTTTCTGTAATTTTTCTGTAATTTTTCTGTAATTTTTCTGTAAGTTTTCTGTAATTTTTCTGTAATTTTTCTGTAATTTTTCTGTAATTTTTCTGTATTTTTTCTGTATTTTTTCTGTAATTTTTCTGTATTTTTTCTGTAATTTTTCTGTAATTTTTCTGTAATTTTTCTGTAATTTTTCTGTAGTTTTTCTGGAATTTTTCTGTAATTTTTCTGTAATTTTTCTGTAATTTTTCTGTAATTTTTCTGTAATTTTTCTGTAATTTTTCTGTAATTTTTCTGTAATTTTTCTGTATTTTTTCTGTATTTTTTCTGTAATTTTTCTGTATTTTTTCTGTAATTTTTCTGTAATTTTTCTGTAATTTTTCTGTAATTTTTCTGTAATTTTTCTGTAATTTTTCTGTAATTTTTCTGTAATTTTTCTGTAATTTTTCTGTAATTTTTCTGTAATTTTTCTGTAATTTTTCTGTAATTTTTCTGTAGTTTTTCTGTAATTTTTCTGTAATTTTTCTGTAATTTTTCTGTAATTTTTCTGTTATTTTTCTGTAATTTTTCTGTAATTTTTCTGTAATTTTTCTGTAATTTTTCTGTAATTTTTCTGTAATTTTTCTGTAATTTTTCTGTAATTTTTCTGTAATTTTTCTGTAATTTTTCTGTGATTTTTGTATTGTTGTATTTTTGTATTTTTGTATTTTTGTATTTTTGTATTTTTGTATTTTTGTATTTTTGTATTTTTGTATTTTTGTATTTTTGTATTTTTGTATTTTTGTATTTTTATATTTTTGTATTTTTGTATTTTTGTATTTTTGTATTTTTGTATTTTTGTATTTTTGTATTTTTGTATTTTTGTATTTTTGTATTTTTGCATTTTTTAATTAGTAGATTTTTCGTCTAAAGTCTATTTCTTTCTTCAGTACCACATTACTCGAATTCCGGTCAAGGACCACAGATGATCATTCGATTCTAATTCCGTCCCTTCCTGGTTCCCAATTAGCTCACACCGGCCTATTTCTGGTCGCACAAATCAAATTCGCAACACTCTCTCAAATCATCAACACTTTTGCTACAACAAGCTAGATCAAGTGTATAAATAACACCCGTGTGTTCCCCTACACGTAACGTGACGTAAAAGTAGAACAATAAAAAAGGCAGCGCGTGCACGTAAAAATACACTCAACCGCGGGTTGTTGAGATGTTGATATCGAAGACTTCCTCCTCGCGAGAAATACCTTCTTGTTTACCACCGACTTTCCCACACTAAATAGCTGATGCAATCTTGCGAGGATGGTCGCGTATTGGAATGTTTGTGGAAGAAGCTCACTTTTAAGTGTTCTGAATGACGTTTTTCTCTCCGTGCCAAAACTCGCGTGAGGACACTGATCCGGTAACATATGGCAGCTTTTTTTTTTACTACAATTTAATTTCGGTGCCAAGTTTTTCGATGACACTGATTGGACCATTTATACAACATGTAGTGAATTTCAGTTTATTTACATTTTTAAATGTTGAAAATAAATGCAGAAAAAGTGGCATATGATGTTTTGATGGATTGCCGGCCGCTTCAAACTCACTCTCGATTGACGTCTCTAGCGACAGCCGTGTTAGTTCTGGTGGTCAACAAGTTACATTTGCGCACGCGAATTGATCAATGAAACGTCGACTCAAATAACGACTTTTACGATTACAATCTCGTGGTGCACCTCTAGAAATAGTACAGTGCAACCCTATACCTCTGCTACAGCATGGTGAATCACTTTCGGATTTCATGAGGTTGATGCTCCTCGAAATTGTCCCTGAGAGTTGCATCAGAAGAAAAATGTGATTTTACAGCAGCAGTAGCAGCTGTGACGAATGCCAAGTGCGCCAATTAATCACCTTAACCTTTCACTTACAGCTGGCATTAGCACACAGTTTAGTGACAATGTGGCTAAGCATATGTTGTTGGTGGAGCTTAATGCATTTTTTTTCGTTTGTACTTGGTGGAGACGGATGGTGCCTCAAATTGAGCTGATGCATTTTACCTTAACCTGTTCTTAGTTTTTTTCTTACTATAGTTTTTGTTAATAGCTTGACAGTTTTGTTGTTCAATTTTCTTCTGACACTTGCAGACCTAATCGACACCTTTTCCGTTCGGGGAGGAAAATTTTATTCCTGGTTCAAAATTTCATGAACGCTTGTTCACGATTTTGTGATCTCATTTTTCTCCGTGCGACGTAACATCATCGATTCACTCAACATCCAAACAACAGGCTAAATTTCGACTACTAGCTTAAAAATTGAGCATTGTAGGGTTGTTATACATACCAACCTTAACTAAAAAACATTTTAAAATCTAAATTTTTTTCAAAAAATAAATTGCAGCTGAACACGTTTTTCGGTCCAGTTTGGCATACTAAACCACCCTACATAAAAAATCCAATTTTCGTGCTTACTATTTTTTGACAGAGGAAAAACTCACCTTGCCTTTATAATCAATATGCCTTGGTCAACCCATACATTTTGACAGTTATTAAAACACGGTTTGTCGTTAACATGTTAAAACTCGCCTTTGTGAATTGGATATTTTTCTCAGATGTTTTTCCAACTTCTAGTTGTTTCATAGATGTTATCATCTACAGTCTTGCCTTGGTTTAGCACCGCATATGAAGGATGCAAAACCGAGGTGTGCATAACTTAATCACAGAGCTCATGGGATTTCGGCTATATGGCTATAATCGAATGAAAAGTCATGCATTTTTCCTGTATTTTGAAAATGCTATTTTTTACTCTAAAAAAACCTCAAAATATTTGAAATTGCAATATGGGTATCAAATGATCGTGTTTTTGTCATACATTTCGAATGTCATTCATTATTTTTGAAAATACTGAAAATTTTCAGAAAACTGCGTATTTTCGCAAAAATACTCAAAATTCAGATTTTTGCAATATTAGTATAAAATTAAGATTTTTTCATATATTTCGAATGTATTTACTTAATTTTTATGAAAATACTCAACAATTTCACAAAACTACGTATTTTCGTAAAGAAACTCAAAATTTCATTTTTTTTCAATATGGGTAACAAATAATCGGGACTTTTTAACTAATTTGGAATGTAATAACACATGTTTTAAAATAGTCAAAATTTTCACAAAACTACGTTTTTTTCGAAAAAATACTTCAAATTTCAGTTTTTCACAACATGGGTATCAAATGATCGGAATTTTTTCATACATTTCGAATGTAATAACAACCTTTTTTGAAAATACTCAAAGTTTTCACAAAACTACATATTTCCAAAAAACACTCAAAATTTCAGTTGGGTAACAAATGATCGGATTTTTTTCAAACATTTCAAATGTAATAAATTTTGAAACTTTGAAATTTTGAGTATTTTTTAGATAATACGTTGTTTTGCGAAAATTTTGAGCATTTTCAAAAAAAGAATTGTTGTGGCTTTCGAAATTAATTAAAACTCGATCATTTGATACCAATATTGTGAAAAAATGAAATTGTTAGCATTTTTTTTCTAAAATGCGTAGTTTTGTGAAAAATGAGTATTTTCAAAACATTTTGTTGCAACTTTCGAAATGTTCGAAAAAAATTTGATCGTTTGATATCCACATTGTTAAAAACTGAAACTTAGAGTTTTTTTTCGAAAATACGTAGTTTTGTGAAATTTGTTAAAATTGTTGTTATTACATAACGAAGTAGCAGCTACGGGTAGACACCAATGCTATGCTATGCTATTTGTTAAAATTGTTGTTATTACATTCGAAAGATATAAAAAAAATCCGATAATTCGATACCCATATTGTGAAAAATGAAATTTTGAGTATTTTTTTAAATACGTAGTTTAAATGAGTATTTTCAAAAATTTGGAGTATTGTTTTTAAATACGTAGTTTTGTGAAAAATTTAAGTATCTTCAAAAAAAAATCGAAATGTGTGAAAAATCCCGATAATTTGATAATAATAATAATTTGAAATATTTTTTCGAGAAACATTGCATTTTCAAAATGCAGCAAAAATACGGGCCGTGCTAAACGAGGAAGTTAAACGAATCAAAACCGGGGCAGTGCAAAACCGAGGCGGGCAACACCGGGGCATTATTGTACCGTAAATCAGGGTGATATTGACAATCGGGATGACATTGACAGAATGACGCTTTTTCGGCAAAATGAAAAATGCGAAATTAATACACACGGAATGGTACGGAACCTTACTGAGATTGGTAAAGAAGTATATAAAGTACCTCAAGAAGTAGTTTTCAGTAAATTTCAAAGAATTTTAAAAGATAATTAACTATATATTTTTAAAATATATTGGTGGTTTTATTTTAATGAAAGTACCGTTTGAATTATATTCGCGAAATAAATTGGCTCAACGTTAAACAATAAGTATTTTATTTTAAAAGACAGCATTTTGCTTCAAGAACGAAAGCAACAAATCTTAAATTGGTTGTTACGAGATCAAAAGTCATCACCCTTATCTTCAGTTCATCGGAGTGATCCTCCTCCACACCCGACAAACGTGCACTCGCGCGATCAACTGTGTTTACAATTGCTGCCAACATCTGACGGGGCGGCAAGAAGCCAAAAAACTCATTTGGTATCGAAGAATGCAAAAGAAGAAAACAAACTGAGTAAATAAAGCAAAACAAGTGAAAGGAAACCAGAATTCTTTTACCCAAACGAACAACAACGGCCGATCTTCTCTAGTTTCGCGAAAACAAATCAACAGCGGAAAAAAGTGGTTGAATTGCGCAGATATTTTGCGTACTTAAGTAATCTCTTAAAGTGACAAATATTTTTTTAAGTAAATAAATTTTGATTTGTATTCAGATCATCTGAATGATTGCATCGTTTTGTATTTCTCTAAAAATTATCAAATTTGACTATAAATAAATTTATTGATAAGTTTATCAGTTAATTACCCCTTTTCACTACATCTCTCCCTTCCAAATCAACCTCGAGTAAACAAAGAGATAACAATTGCCAAAAATAAGACCCATTAGCAACTGCCTGTCGACTGCTGTCACATCAGCCAGCATGGCTGGGGTGCGATGACAGACCACTTCCTCGGCGTTGTTCACCCTCTTCCCTGACCTAGGCATCGCGCAGTAGGCGATTCACAGCAGAGAAGGTGTTTGGGGCATTCGTGCACACTAAATTGAACTCGCGCACGGAGGGAGGAAAAAAGGCAAAGTAAAATCAACACTTTAAATTTAGAACGATCTCTTTCAGCACTTTTTCGCTTAAGGTGTGCACCTCGTCAGGCCAGATGTGAGCGGGGTTTGATTGAAAATGGTCCGGCTTGAGCTGTTACCAAAGCCGATACTTCCTCGCACTCTGCTTAGTGAGCATCAAATAAGAGTGTTTACTTTTTTTTGGGGGGATTTTACTTTATTAAGAACAGAGGCCATACGAGATAAGTCCCGGCGCCGTTGCTTTGAACATTTACCACATGTTGCCGTTGGGTTTGTAAACAAAATACTTTGGGAAAATCTTTATTCGATCATTTGTTGAAAAGGAAAAAAAGATTTTTGACAATCAATCAATAATAATTTCTTGGCTTGTTATCAAGTATTCGTTTCTATCAAAATGTATTCGAAACTACCTCGAACAAGAACGATTGTCAAAGAAAAACACATCTCGTGCGAAAACGGTTAACATTTCTCATCTGTTGACATAAACGATACAAGCACATCTAGTCGTGTGGTTGTGTTTACTGTTTACTCAAAGGCCTAAGTCCCACAAAAAAAGTTGTTACCGTCGACTGACCCCATTTTTTTTATTGACAATTTAATATCTTCCAGCTGTCGATGTGTTTTACGTATGTTCCTCAAGCAAAAAATAAGGAGCTCCTAATTTTTTCACGAAAAGTGTTGTTTGTTAGGGGGAGAGGGGGTAATATGCACCCCCGGGGCAAAATGCACCCCCTGCTTTTCTCGGTATTTGGAAGAATTTTCCGGGGAAAAATCATAGAAATTGGAAGCTTATTACTGCTAAACTATGCTGGAAAAATTTGAGCGTCGTAGTGTAAAAACAGCTTAAGTTATTTGCAAAACTTTAAAATGTTGTGTTTTCATCTAATTTTCATTGAAGTTTCTTTATGATTTTTGGACAATATAAAAAACATTTATTGTTATTGTAAATGTTGAGGTGTATAGTTTTGCCATAAGCTTCACTATTCTGTAGATATATGAGTCCAAAAACATCAAAAATGCATTTTTAATTAAATTTTCTCCAAAAGCGTGGTCGGGGCAAAATGCACCGCTGTGAAGCTCCTTTGTAAAAACAGCGGTGTCATCTAGTGGTGACTAGTGAAAACTGCTTTTACCCGGTGCATTTTGCCCCATGTTGTGGTGCATTTTGCCCCGTTGTTGTAGTGCATTTTGCCCCAATGTTGCGGTGCGTATTGCCCCGCATGGTTGTTTGAAATGAATCAGAAATGTTTTTAAAAATTTGATATTTTCGAACAATTTTGAGGTTTTTTAAGACTTTTTTCACATGGATGACGAAGAATAATAGTTGTTTAAGAACATCGAACAAAATTCTTCCACAGTAATGCTGTAATGGTTGAGAAATCACAGTTTTCCCTTAGGGGGTGCATATTACCCCCTCTCCCCCTAGTAACGCATCATTTATTTCTGTGTCTTCGCCTCACACACCGTTCATTTAAAAAAAAATATTCCTTTCGGTTCAACAGTTAAAAGCCCATAAAACTCGTCGCCACCGCGCGCCAAACGGAAGTGACACGATCTCAAACGTAACAAAAAATAATACGAAATTCTGTGTATATTTTTAAAAACACACACAACTCTCCAGCCATTCACAGCTCTGCAGCACCGTGAAATCAAAACAAAGCGATAAATAATAATTCTGAGCTCGCTCGAACTCGCGCTTGTACGCCGTTAACGGGGGCTCTCGCTACACTCTAAAACTAAATGCCATAAATTATGGGTCGCAAAGATTGTGGGGCGAGATCGCGCGCGCTCAGACGAGGTCCACTCCATAAACAGTTCCCGCTCGAGATCCGCTTGAGAATTATATCAATTTCTCGAAAGATTTCCAATGAGCAGCAGCATATAAATCATGCGTGTTGTTTTGAGAAAATATTATTAGGTTTGACTGAAGCCAGCTGTAAATGGCTATGTTTAGTACGAGTCCGAAATTGGCGCACATTTAAACACTTAAAATGCCATTCGTGGTTTGCTTCCGGAATGCGGAGACGCTTGGTGACTCATCGACTTGTGTCAAAATCGGCACAAAACTTGCACGTGCAGGAGGTTAAGCTAGACACATTTAAGACTATAAAATTGAAGTATGTTTCGTCAGATGTACAGTAATCCTTTAATTTGTTGAGTTATTAAAATCTTCATGTGATCCAAAATCCGTTATCTTGGTCTGTTACTTTTTCAATTAAAATAAAGAGATTTTTTATGCACGGTATTAACAATCAAACAGAAAAAAATGATGGTAATATTCATCAGGAAATGGTGACAGATTTTGTGGCAAAAAAATGATTAATTTTACTGAAAATGGTGAATTTTCATCAGTTTTTGATGAATATTCGTCAGGTTCATATTTTTACACATTTTTTATGAAATATTACTTAAAAATGAGGTATTATTCAACCTACCAAATTTTCAACATTCCAAAATTCAACTTTTTTTTCTGTGCAGATACATTGTATACACAGTTAAAATAAGTTAAATTTTAAATGATTGAATAAACCCACTTTATTTATAGTTAACCAAAAATATAATGTAAATATTTTTTAAGTATTTACCGGTTTCTGATGTTAAATAACACTTTTTCTGACACATCATCAGGAACAGTTGATTTTTTTTAGTTTCATTAAAATAATATTTTAGGTAAAATTACTCAAAAAGATACAAGTTTCAAAGTTCAAATTTTTCATTGAATTAAAACTGGCATAAAAAGGACCTAATAAAAATCATTTAATGACACAAAAAAGGCCTGCTCAACCCTTAAGGCTTTTCATGAAATATTCAATAAATTAATTGAGTGTCTATTTAAAAAAAAATCCTTGAGATCATATTTTCAAATATCATAACAAAAATTTAATTAGAAACATTTTGTTTTTTTTTTATTTGCTGTTGCAAAAATGTTGTTTATTCAACGTATTATTTGGAATTTGCCGTTGTATTTTTTTAAAATGTTTTTTTGTTTCAAATTCAATTTTGAATTTAATTCTTATCATCAATTTATGAATATTCAGAATACATTATTAAACTGATAAATGGTGCATTAAAACATATAAATGAGATAGCAAAAAATAATGCATTTTTCCGAACAACTTTTCAGTAATAATGTTTTGTTTGAAAAAAAAAAGAAAAAAAAAATATTCTCACTGGAAATAAAGATAGCTGCAAGTATTTTTAAAATATTACAAAATGTCTCACATTCAATTTAGAAATTCAGTGATGGTCCATTCCCCAGAATGATCCATTCCCCAGAATGATCCATTCCCCAGTATGACCCATTCCCCAGAAATATTTATGACCTTGAAAAACATGTTATGTTTCCCATTTGATACAATGCCATTTCGTATAGCGCCGTTTGGCATACCATAACTTGGCATAATGGCGCATAATGGTCAATTGGCATAATGATATTAAACATTAATTCTATATTAGAATCGGTTTAAAAAAGCCTTCTCGACTTGTGATAACTGCTGACACTATTTTTTTTTATTCTTTAAGAAGGGAAAACTCTCTTTACTAGGGAAAACTGCTAAAGGAAAATTGTCAGCATGCTGGAGTTATCACAAGTCAACAGTGTTTTCCCTTCTTTAAAGAAGGGAAAATTCTACTTTATAGCGAAAATTAAACTTTCGGCAGACAGTCAAGAGAGTTATCTCTTCTTTAAAGAAGGGAAATTCAACTTTAAAGGGAAATTTCAACTTTTGTCCGCAGTCATGACAGTCACGAGAGTTTTCCCTTTTTTAAAGACATAAACTTTGAAAAATATTTGCAACGGCCTAAGATTAAAGCAAACAGTTAAAAAAAGTGTGCCGGAAATTCAGCCTAAAGTTTCGCCGAATGAAAAAAAAAAAAAATGACTGAAAACGAGTTGTTTTTTTTTCAATTTTTTTCAGTTTAGTTTTTTTAAATTTTTTCCATCACGACTTGTTCTTTGGACTATTTATTAGATAACTTTATTTATTTCTGGAGGTTTTTGCATTCTTTTCAATATGACCAGTTTTTAAATGATTCATTTAAAAAAACTGTAGTTTTTACTTTCATACCTTTGAATTTATTTATTAACGGGAGTTTAACAGTTCATTTGACTAAACTGTAGTTTTTGAATTCTTTTCAACATGACCAATGCATTAAAAAAGAATTGGTTTTTTACATGACGGTTTCTCTATTTTCAAGATGATTTTATTTATTTCTGGAAGTTTTTTGTTAGATTTTGAATTGTTTCCAAACTTGACTTATTTTTTAAAAAAAAATTAGGTTTAAAAAAATGGCTCAGTTCCTTGAAAATAAATTGCTTTTTAATGTTAATTTCATTAGTTTTTGCATTTCTATACGTTTATGTATACATTTACATATGAGACTGAAAAATTTATGGACAGCTGGAGCAATATTGATATCGAGAAGAAGCCATTTAGTTCTTTGAGGTTCTGTTTTGTTTTACAACAAATTTCAATCCCTGCCCATTTTTTTCGATTTTTGCCATGCAAATTTCAACGATCAATAGCGACCCTTAAACCTTAACCGATTTGGCTCTAAATTGGCACAGTTACTTATTTGCCAGGGAGCCAGGGATTTCTCTTGAGATTTTCTAAAATTTTAAATTTGTCTTGTCGCCCTAATGAACAGTCACCGAATTCCTCTAAAGTATCCACGTAATTTTTGGATGGCCCCTTACGCAACATTGGACCGAATATATCGTGAATCGATTTTTTAAAGCAAAATTGCTGGAAGTACTTTGGATAATTAAATATACACTCAAGTATGTTTCTAAAAACGGATAAAACACATTTTAAAAATAAAAATACCTTCCAGAACAGCTGGACACCTCCGTAAATGTGAATCATAATCGTACAAACACTATAAATCATCAAACAATGTATGCAGTAAATACCGCCAGACACGTTCATTAAATAATCGCGCCATTTTCCTACCCACCCCCGAAGGGCAGTGTCTGGCAAAGGGGTATGGTAATTTTTCGCAAACAATTCCCGAATACGTTCGTACGACGACGCTTGCACATGCCAGCGAATGCAGGAATGAGGAAGAGTTTCCCAACCCCACCCGCGCCGCGCTGGCTGTTTACACTGACAGTTATATGGGAATGGTTCGTGCACACTATGCGGTATTTCCATATAAGCGAGCGGCCAAAAATATTTTTTTGCTTTTTTGTGACTTTTTTGTGATATTTTTCAAAAAAAAAAGTTTAATTTTCGATTTTTTCATATATTTGAGGCCACATGCATTAAAGTGGTGAATCTTAATATTCTTGCTCTGTCTATTTGATGCACGGAATGGCGGTTTATGCTATGTTAAAGTTTCTGATTTACGTTCAATCTCCCTCCCCTTTTTCTTGAGTTTAAATCCACCTCTCTTTGAAGACCCCCCCCCCCCTCCCTCTCCAATTTTTGTGGTGTTTTAGAATTTTAGACGGTTTATTTAATGGAAAATTGTAAACTTCACGTTTTCCACGATAAATTCTTCTAAATCAAAATCACTATGTAACCGATTGTCGTTAGATTACTTAAAATGTGAACTTCTTCTATGGGCTTTTGTATACCTCGTTTTGAAGCTACAGAACAACATGAGTAGTGATGGTTCTGCAATGTTCTAATTCTTACAAATATACTCGAAAGCAGTTCTCACGTTTTCAGAATAGTGCTTCGTTTTATCGTACAGGGACACTACGGTATTATTATCCATACTTTCAAAAGAACACAACAACGAACTGATATGAATATGCGACGAATCGTTTCTGTAAAATACTTAGAATAGGAATTTCTAATTTTATTAAACGTAACTAAGTACCAACAAAGTCATGAATATCAAAACAATTTCAAAACATACATAGCTGGTACGTCATTTCTGCCTCCGCAGGTAAATAATGTGATTTTAACCAAGCGTATACGCGAAATCATTAATTTTCTTGCATGAATCAAAATGTTCAAAATGGCATAACTCAAAAAGTGCACATAAGTGCACTTTGAAATTTGGAGACAAGTTAGGACATGGTTCAAATTTTAAGCTGCAAAATTTTCAGAACGCACAAATGCACACAAAAAAAGTACTCCATTAACAAAGTTGAAAAAAACTAAATGTTGAATAAAAATCCATCTTTTTTTATTTTTATTATTTTTTTTAGCCTGTAAAAGTGTGTTTTGTAAAATGTTATTGAAAAGTTGAATCAATTACCTTTCTGAATATATATAATGATGCAGGAAAAAATACATAAACAGCTACACAGTACAACTATGAAAAATAATCATTTTTGTCAAAAACATGTTTTTCTTACCATTTTCGCCTTTGAAGGTCTGCAATTCAGTGAATTTTGAACCTACAACTTTCAAACTCCGGATTTTTCTTAGTTAGAATGTTTATTTTCGAAAAAAAAACCAAAAAAATAATTAGAGCATGTCGGTTTTTCGATTTATGGCCGCCTGAAACCCCATAGTGGTGCAGGTCGTAAAATTGGCGATGCATTTCCACCCAGATTTATCGCAAAATTTTACTACGATTTTATGGTGATGTACTCGCTTTTGAGGTTTAAGCTAATTGGGTTAAACATATTGACTGGATTGATTTACAGGTTCAAACTACTAATGCTGCGAAGATGTTTCATGGAGGAAAGTTAGGTAATGAGCCACGATTTAACTAAATCAAACAAAGGCTCGAATCATCTCAAGAATGTAGCAAAAAACGACAGAGTCTATTCGCAAACCATGTTCCAACGTTGAAACATCGCCAAGATCATCACACTTCCCTCCTCGATTAATGCTAATTAAACGCTGCTACTCCCGTTTGAGCTAAGCTAGTAATAACTACTAATTATTCACGTCAAAGCAGATGCACCGAGCGGTAGCAGATCGTGTACAATTTTCTGTTGGAGTTGGTAAAATTATGAATCGCTGACTGTTTCTTCTGCAAACAAATACATTGTATGAGGAGGTTTGATTTATATCGCAATCACTGGTGGCACCGGCGATTGATATTTAGGGTTTATTTACACGTGTTGTGTGGAATTTAGCTATTAGCAGAGGGGAAATAGTTTGTTTGCAGTCCTGAAATGCTGTTTACTTATTGTAGGGATTCCACGTCGATTAAAATTATGAAATACGCTAATGGACAGGCGAAACATTTGCTCCCTGATCGTAAAGTGTGAAGGTTTGGGCAATTTCCGACCTGCCGCAAATGAAAATAAATTAACACTTTGGGTCAAGTTTTGGGCCACCAAACCAAGCTGTTTAAATTTAAGGTATAAATAAAAATCCATCCATCATCATCTACGAACAAACCACGATTCACAACATGATGTCATCAAGCCCACTTTATCTCATTGTTTTATATTGAGATTTTTTTGCAAGTATTAGTAGCAGCGACAGTTGGATTCTCCATGGTAGACGCGAAACAGCTGTTGCCGGCTTTAGGTTGCATCTAAACACTACTTATACTAATACTAATGCAATATCTTTCAATTGAGAGGTGAGGGGAGATGCATGGTACTTCATACTCATGAAATTACAATTGAACGTATTCAACACAAATAAAATAAAAATCAAGAGCATGCTGCCGGCTCGTGACAATATTTTTATACTTGCACAGCAAAGTTTCACAAATACACTGCCAAATTCACCTTTTGAGAGAATCAAAAAGGCCACATATGGCCTCTTTTGTTTGTAGCGAGTCAAATGAGTACGAGTGATAAACAAACGGATCACACCAGAGCGGGACGCATGTGAAATTGATTCGCTAATTACTTGGGAAAATTGATCGAATAAGGTGATAATGGCGAGCACACACGACCGGTGCGTGATTGATCAGTTCTGTGGTGTAAATTTGGGAGATTATCTCACCCCGCTAGGAATTATAAATTTACTAAAAATAAGTGATGATATCAATTCGATGTTGACAATTTGTTAGGCTTTACTCTACTTTATTTTTCAGATTTCTTCTTTTCTTAGTTTTCAAAAACTTAAATTGTTTTGTTTATTTATAGTTTTGATTATGATTTTCAAATGTAGAGTATTGAAATTCATCAGTGTCTGATCAAATTTTGGCAGGTATAATTTGTCCCTTGGCTAGAATCAAGATCAAGGACTAACCTAATTTTGCAAATATTGAAACAAAAAGTATTACTGATTGTTTAATCAATTACCTTTTACAATTGTGCTACTGTAAAAAGAGAAAAAAAAATATATTACTGAATTCGTGAAATACAGTGGACTCTCTGGCTGTCAATCTTCTCGATATCACTATTGCTCCAGCTGTCAATAATATTTTCAGTCCCTTCAAATAAATTGTTCTGATTTTTCGTTCTATGATTTGATACCCCCGCTCTCGACGGTCTCTTCAATATCGACAACGAGAGAGTCCACTGTATTTGTTTCCTGATATTTTTCGTATTTCAAGAAAAACTTTGTTTACACTTCTGCTTCAGCCCTATCACAATGTTTAGCTAGATTTGTCCATTCTGTAGTCGTGAAATACAAAATTTGCAAAATATAGCCCTTTCTGACTAAAAACAGTAATATTAACGTTATACAATGCATTCTTAATAGTTTAAAATGAATAGAACGAAAGCAATTCTCTTAATTTTCTTTTATTTTTTGTATTTTTTTCCTTCCTTATGCCCAAAGAAGAAAATGGCATTTTGTGTTATTGGTTCACCCATACAATTTCAACAGATAAAACATTCAATATTACCCCCATTTGAAATGTTAGTCTTAATTCCAATATTTTCAAAATATTGTGTCCGAAAAGGTCATAAAATTTCACATCTGTTTCGTTTTCAACATTGAAAATTGCTGAGATATTGGTATTAGCAAATGTGGGAATATTTGGATGAGGCTTAAAAAAACTTATTTTTTTTTTCTTCTATTCGTTTTGTTTCTGCTTCCAGAGGCCCAATTTTCAATGCCTCTTAGGCAATTTTATTGGATTTTTTTTTATGGAAAAAAGAAAAATATTTTCAGGAATGTACAATCGACATTTTTTTTTTAGAAATTGAGAGACGGAATTTTTTAGTCAAAATTAAACTTTAAATGAATTTACCATGAAAACGGTGTACCCTATAAAAAATTTACTTACTTTTCAATTCCAAATATGATTTCAAATAAAAACTGAAGTCAAAAATATTTCCACATTTTTGTAAAAAACGCCGCTTTTCAAAACAAATGTCCGTACTTCTTCAAGGATCAAAAGTTTTGTTTTTGTCCCTTAAACATACAAAAAAATCAAAAATTTAAACATACGGTTTGCAAAATTGATTTTTTGTAGAAACAAAAGTTTATTCCACAATCCGCAATCAAAAAAAATATGGTCTAATCATTTCGACCAAGATACCCCCAGTCCAATGATGAGAATAATCGGACAACTTTTTTTTTTAATCATGCTGTTTTCGTTGAGACCTGCTGTATTTATGCCCAAAATGTGTTACAAATTTGTCGAATTTTATTTTTATGAGAATGCGAAGCCATCCAGCTTACTAAGTCCGCGCCCCAATCCGCACGGCCATCTCGCCATTTTCTGACATAAAAGAAGTACTACTTACCAGATGTAATATTACCATGCTTTATTACTGTGTATAGTCAGTCGAAAAAATAAGACTTTTTGGGAAACAAAGCTATATTTCCGCAACAATTTGCCTGATTTTCAAAGTTCAAACATGAAAATTGTAGAGAATTTCCTAATTAATTTCCTATTTAAAAAAAAGTGATCGAAATTGACGTTGTCTGAGAAGCCACTCAAAATGCCAAATAAAATTTTTGATTGATTTTTTTATTAAATGGGCTTATTTCATAGAGAATTGCTCTTTCAGCCGACTTGGATTGAACCAAGGCCAAATGGGGTGACAGGCAAACTCGACATCACTACTGTAACATCAATAACACAGTAAAAAAAAACATGGTAAAATTACATCTAAAAAGGGGTACATCTTTTATGTCAGAAAAAAGCTTTAATTTTACCTCTAATAATGTGTACTGTATTTACTGCATATACGGTACATAGAGGTACATCGGCTTTGATCATCAAGGTTTCATAGCGGCGAGATGGCCGTGCGGGTTGGGGCGCGGACTTAGTAAGCCAGATATAACTATCGCCGGTTTGATTTTTTTTTAGGATTTCAGATATTTTTTCCTAGCGTCTGCCAGATGTAAATTTACACATTTTTAGAGGTAAAATTAAAGCTTTTTTTCTGACATAAAAGATGTATCCCTTTTTAGATGTAATTTTACCATGTTTTTTTTTTACTGTGAATATGTGAAAGAAGTCTCTCTTATGACATAAAATTGCGATGAGAAATAAACTTGAGGCTGTTTTAGAAAAAATGTAATTTTTAATATTTGTTTAAATAAAAATTTAGTTTGTAAATTTAGTTAGTCTTTGTCAACTCATTGCCAAATTATGACAACCAATATCAAGTTTTCACACATTCACTCATAAAAGTGTTGAGTTTTCAACTTTTAACTTTAAAATTTGCCTTCCTCTCCTCAATTAAGCCAACTCCAGTGGTCTATTTTCGAGCAGCGAACAGCAATGTTTACATTTTTCCAGCCCCAAATTATGTATGTACACAGAGTACTCACACACAGTACAAACAGCGCCAAAGATAACGAGCACTGATGATGATGATGAATTTGAAATTGGACCCACAACGGCTCGGTCCGCGGCCACCAGTTCAACCGCCCTGACCTTCGCACAGTGCGAAGCAAATTACACGCTGCCTGCCTGCTGGCGAATATCAGTCCAAGCACCAATCCAATCGCGGAAGTACCCCCCCCTTGGGGATGCCTATTCATGAGGCCACGCTTGGAAAATTACAAACCAAAACAAACATGAGAGGGGAAGTGCGTGGACCACGAATCTCTTCTCGGCGCTCTAGGAAACCTTCCGAAGGTCGTTACAAGACGCGTTTACGAATTGCTGTAGTTTAGCATGTAAATGATCGTGTCAACCAATGGTGCCACCCCTCTTGGCTTATTTTTTTCTGTATATCCCTCTCCGTCACAAGATTGACTGATCATGATTAATGCGTCCGAATGGGTCCCACTTCCTATAAATGTTTGTTTCGTAATGTCCCCCCCCCCCCCTTCTCCGTCCTCATCAACCACAGGCCCGAACTTCCCAGCATAGCTGAACCGATCAACAACACTGAAAACTGAATGAGAAGTGTGTGTGTATGCCAGCATAGTTGATGGCCATGAAATTTTGGCGCCAAACAAACGATCTAGTCGGACGTCAGGTCTGGAGATCGGATGTTTATGGGAAATTGAAGATCGGCCTCACTCAATAGGTCACACATTTTTTTTTTGTGAAGTCGCTTCGAGAGTTAAAAACAACTTGGATAGAATAAACTGATATTAAGTGTTGGAACCACAAAAACATCGTTTGGTTTTCAAAGAGATTCGAACTGAAGCTATTCAGATGAAAGACTGTCCCTTTACCATTGCGCCGCAAGAGCTTGCTGTCAGAAGATAGGGGAAATATACCCATTTTAAGCCTAATAAGCGGTCGTGTTTGAATGATGCTGGATAATCTGGAGTGTTCCTTGAAATTTACTAAAACCAAGTACACCAACGAGTAGAGCAACTTTTTGTGAACATTTCTGTTTATTTTCACTTTTACTAAAAGTTATGGTATTCCTTTTACAAGCATTTAAAAAAAATATTTCCCAAATGTATTCTAATCAAACGAGAATGCACTGGGCCACACCCGTTTTCCTTTTGGGTCTGCTTTGTGCTGCCAAAATTAATAAAATTTTAAACGAACACTCACATAAAGTAGCATTTATAGCGAAAGTTTTCTGGCATCACTGGCTCACTCCAACAAGCGCTGCTGGTGGTGTTGGTGGCCACCATTTGTTCTTTATTTGCCTTCGCTTCTCGCTCGGTTTTCTTCAGCTTTCGGTTGGAATGGGTCGTCAAAATTCAATCGTCAAAAGACTTGGCGCGTTTGTTTTTTTGATGGTGCTTGCTAATTATTTACATGTTTCGTGATTATTTTTCAAGTGAATGACTAACTAATGTGTAAAAGAACATGTTGCCGGTAGTTGGAAGCAATTTCATATCTTAAGCGCTTTGAAAACGTTGGCGTTAAGCTCTCATCTTGCGTGTGGATGTGTGTGCCACCAAAATGAAGCGAAATGGTGTTGCAAAATAGAAATTATGATCAAAAGTGCATTAAATTTGTCCTTTTTGGCCAGTAAATGGCATAAATTTGCGTGCATACTCGAGGGGGTGCTGTCGCTGGTAAGTTCATAGCCTAAATCGTATTTTTGGAGCTTTAATCGAGCATCAAACTCTCCATATGACAAAGATAAGTGTTTGATTCGAAAGGGCATATTTCCCGTAAGAAGAACGCAATTGTGCTCTTCTCTTTTGCTCTCTCTTTCTTCATCCATGATTCAATCATGGAAAATCATGATTTTCTGAGTCTGTCCCCAGCTGTGCTGTCACAATATGATCGACTCTTCAACCTTCTAGAATACGGTCCCATCGCGCGGTGCCTTCTAGAACATAATCCAGAACTATGGTCCAGTGCAGATTGACAGTTTGGATTAGCATAGCGATCAACAGTGTGTAGTGTCGCGCACAGCGGTTCGATCAATCGTTGCGGACTTTGATTTACAATTTGTTTACTCCAAGTTGACTTTTTTTCTTCTTGCGGTTTCGTTATCGATGCATCGATTTTTTTTTCATTGCGTCGCAAAAACACGTTTGTTCCCATTAGATTCCGATGGGGAAAAAAGGAGGCAGCAAAAACAGAAGGAAACAATCAGCTCGTAGTAAGGAGCAAACTCGGCGAAAAAGTGATAGTGATATTACGGTCGCTGGACGCGCTCTGCTGCAATGTTTGTGACGGATTACATCAGCCGATTTTGGGTTTTGGGGTTGAATTGTGCGTCTGCTTTTTTTTCCTGTGATGAGTCCCCCTATCACGTTTGCTCTAAATTGGCGAACCAGCGTCATTAGCGATTATGAATTATGCATTTGGATTAGGAATAAATTTGTCAAACTTACGTCATTTACAACATAATGGTAGACTTATTAATAATACGTACCTGAAACGAAAGAAAAATGGAACAAATTAGTTTTAATGATAACACAATTCAAAAATAATCAGAATCATTTCAAAACTCAATTTAAGAACGCTTAAAACAATCAACAAGAACAGAAGAGGTCAAACGACAGTTTGAACTTGAACTTTTCGCGTGAGCGCGAGCGCGGGTGACAACAGAAACGAGATTTTCTCCGCCGCGACGAAACCGGCTCGCATTGAGTCGCTCTCGCCCATCGAAATGTTGTTGAGAACTGGTTGTACGTCTCGTGTGGCACACCCAGCTAAGCGGGGAACCGTCCCGTGGCGCGACATTGGACAAGGGGGCTGGTTTTGAGCCACTTGGAAACACGGGAGTTGTTCGTGCTTCATTTTTTAAAAGGATAAGGGAAATTCTCCACGGTTTGATGAAGTTTCTCCAAGTTTCATTAGGAGTTGTACGGTTTTTAAGAAGGTGAATGGACTAAAAGCCACCCTAAACGAGTGGTAATGGCCGTTTGTATTGTGTTCTAATTTTTTGATACAAAAGCAATACTTCTTATTTCTTATTTGATGAATTCTAAAAGTTGCCCAGTAAAGTAGATAAATTTTAACTGCAATCTTGAATAATACGCAATTTCAACACAACTTGTCAGCTTTACATTTACCGATCCGTACAAGTTATGCCAATATAGGTACCACACGTTTTTTATACTGGATTAGAGCGTCCAATTTCCCGTCCTGAGAAAAAAAATTCCCGGAAAATTCCCGAAAAAAAATATTTCCTATTTCCCGGAAAATTTGTAAACTTACCGGGAATTCCCTAAACTCAATCGGGAGTATTCATTTTCCAAACTTTTTGGTACCGTATACCGGGGTGACTTTGATATGATTTTCTATTTGTTTGATTATTATTTGTTATACATGAACTGGGGTAGGCCACACAAAGTCCATGCACTGTTTTGTAAAAAAAAATTCAATGGTGTTTAGAAAAAAAGTTAAGTTAAAAATTCTTATTTTAAATTCCGGGGTGACTTTGATAGTCATAGTTTTTTTAGTTAAAATCATATTTAAGATATTCAAACATTATTTGTACGTTAAAATTGTACCATCACTAGAGTAGCTGATATAGTTTTTAAGAGAAAAAAAACAATGTTTTTCTTTAGTTTTCTAATTACATAGGCTTTTTACAAAATACATATAAATTTTAGGCAAAATTGTTAAAAAGTCGGAATTCTGCCTGAAATTTGTTAAAACTAGTTTTGTTTACACAATTATCGACTCATATTGCATTTTATACTGAATTCGAAACACAAATGACAAGTTTTCACATTTTACATGAATTTTGTTCAACTGAAATTGCCTATAAATTTGGAGATTTTTTTTAATTGTGTTTCAGAAACACATATGATTTATTATATACAAACTTATTTAACCTTTTACTAATGGAAAATTGTCCAAAGAATCCAAAAATGCATTCCGATTCAAAATCATGTTCATTGAGAAATTCATGATACTTTGAGGAGTTTAAAATAATGACATTCATCAACATTTTCTTAACTATAGTTAGCTAACATTTTAAACTTTTCAAAATTTTATGAAAAGTTCTTTTTAAGGCTCTTTGAACACTTCTCTACCACGGTCAGTATGATTCTAAACCATTCCGTACGCATTTTAATTGTTCTCTTCATTTTGCGGAAAAATCGCAAATCTATCAAAGTCACCCCGGCTATCAAAGTCACCCCGTTTTACGTTTTACGGTACCATTTTTTTAATTTAACAAAAATAATATGAGGAAGCTAATTTGATTTTATTAAAACAATCTAATTTTCATATTCGACTTATCAGCTCGTTTTTAAATTTCATGCCGAGAATTATTTCAGATAATATTTAATTATGAAGCATTCACACCTGGAAATAATTCTTGCTTATTTGTGGGGCAAAACAAAATTACGCTATTAAGGAATGAATATAAACTTTGTTTGGTAACCTATTAAAACAAAAATTGTTGTTATAGGGTAATTCTCTACCAACTCACACGAAATCGGGAAAAGTTGCCCCGACCCCTTTTCGATTTGCGTGAAACTTTGTCCTAAGGGGTAACTTTTGTCCCAGATCACGAATCCGAGGTCCGTTTTTTGATATCTCGTGACGGAGGGGCGGTACGACCCCTTCCATTTTTGAACATGCGAAAAAAGAGGTGTTTTTCAATAATTTGCAGCCTGAAACGGTGGTGAGATAGAAATTTGGTGTCAAAGGGACTTTTATGTAAAATTAGACGCCCGATTTGATGGCGTACTCAAAATTCCGAAAAAACGTATTTTTCATCGAAAAAAACACTAAAAAAGTTTTAAAAATTCTCCCATTTTCCGTTACTCGACTGTAAAAATTTTTGGAACATGTCATTTTATGGGAAATTTAATGTACTTTTTGAATCTACATTGTCCCAGAAGGGTCATTTTTTCATTTAGAACAAAATTTGTCATTTTAAAATTTCGTGTTTTTTCTAACTTTGCAGGGTTATTTTTTAGAGTGTAACAATGTTCTACAAAGTTGTAGAGCAGACAATTACAAAAATTTTGATATATAGACATAAGGGGTTTGCTTATAAACATCACGAGTTATCGCGATTTTACGAAAAAAAGTTTTGAAAAAGTTACTTTTTGCGTTTCTCTTTGTTTCGTCGTCCGTGTCTGTCGCGGGTGAACATGAATGGCCATGATCGATGACGACCAACTTTTTCAAAACTTTTTTTCGTAAAATCGCGATAACTCGTAATGTTTATAAGCAAACCCCTTATGTCTATATATCAAATTTTTTGTAATTGTCTGCTCTACAACTTTGTAGAACATTGTTACACTCTAAAAATAACCCTGCAAAGTTAGAAAACACGAAATTTTAAAATGACAAATTTTGTTCTAAATGACCCTTCTGGGACAATGTAGATTCGAAAAGTACAATGACATGTTCCATTTTTACAGTCGAGTAACGGAAAATGGGAGAATTTTCTTTTTAGTCGATGAAAATACGTTTATTCGAATTTGAGTACGCCAAAATCGGGCGTCTAATTTTACACAAAAGTCCCTTTGACACCAAATTTCTATCTCATCACCGTTTCAGGCTGCAAATTATTCAAAAACACCTCTTTTTTCACATGTTCAAAAATGGAAGGGGTCGTACCGCCCCTCCGTCACGAGATATCAAAAGACGGACCTCGGATTCGTGATCAGGGACAAAAGTTACCCCTTAGGACAAAGTTTCACGCAACTCGAAGAGGGGTCGGGGCAACTGCTGTGTGAGTTGGCGGAGAATTACCCTATATCATTTGAAAATAACATGGGAGTAGTTCTCCACGAAATCGGTATTTTTTTAATTTCATTTTTTGTACTTTTTATTCCGGCCAAAACTTTTTTGATGCCCTCAGTATGCCCAAATAATCCATTCCATACAAATTTGGCAGCTGTCCATACAAAATGATATACGAAAATTCAAAAATTTGTATCTTTTGAAGGAATTTATTGATCGATTTGGTGTCTTCGGCAAAGTTGTAGGTATGGATATGGACTACACTGAAAAAATGATACACGGTAAAAAAATTAGCGATTTTTAGTTTTACTTGTTAACACTAAAACTAGATTTGCAAAAAAAAAACTATTTTTATTTTTAAATTTTCTGATCTGTTATAGGGTACATCAAATGCCAACTTTTCAGAAAATTCCAGAACGGGCAAAAACTATTTTACCGAGTTATGATTTTTATGAAACAATACTGATTTTTTCAGAAAATCGAATCATTGGTCGCGAAAAAAATTCAACCTCATTTTTCGATGTAAAATCAAATTTTCAATCAAAAAGTACTACTCTAGTGAAATTTTGATAAAGTGCATCGTTTTCAAGTTATAGCCATTTTAAGGTAACTTTTTGAAAATAGTCGCAGTCATTCATTTAAAAAAATTCATACCTTGAAAGAAATATTTTTGAAAAACTGAGAAATTCTCCATATTTTGCCTTTATTAAACTTTTTTGATACGATTTCGTTTATACGTTCGTTCGTTTTCGGAATTCCCGGGAAATTTGTTGAAAATTTTCCGTTTCCCGGGAATTTTGTTACCCCAGGAAATTGGACGCTCTATACCAGATTTGTAAATATCACTTAGAGCCACATACCGCAAATCTCGGTAAAATTTCTGACAAACTTAGATTTTTTTGTGACATTTTTTAGAAAAAAATCACAATTAATAAATAGATGAACATTGCTTTTCTAGATCGAGTATAATTTGTTTGATCTAAAAAAGTAAAAAAATAGGCTAAAAAACAAACCTTAAAGCCTGTTGCTTGTTTTATCAACAACCCTCAGCAAACAAACGATTAGTTTACCATTAAAACACGTTTAAATCACGCACGCAGCTGAGACTTGTTTCGACGGCTGCAAATAATTGCCATAATCCCTTTTTAATGGCTACTGCTAATCTAGTCAACGAAACCTAGTCGTCACAGTCACTGTGCCCTCCGGATACCAACAACTTCGAACCCATCCATCATCAGGCGACTAAATAACAGAAATCGAACCTTCAACAGTGCTCCACTTATGCTAGAACTAGCGGAGCTTAAGGGGCGTTCGACGTACAACACATGTGCCCGAACTATTCAGCGCACGCGAGTTTGCACTCTAATTACAACTATTGACCTGCGGCGGTGGCTTCCAGCTGGTTTGCATCACGAGGTGTGATTGCAGAGTATAGCTAATTACAGAACTTATTCCGAACGGGAACCTGTTACCCGGGCCGTTGTAGGTCACGTGAATTCTGCCTCACAATCGATAGAGCTTTGCGGAAGTGCCAAGCCGGGCTAACCATACAGTGCTACATGTGAGTTTGCAGGAGGAGAGGCCCAGCTTAGCATAATTTGATTGGCTGGTACACGCGATGTGGATCGTACCACAGTCAACCGGGGTTCAGCTGTGTTTTGTTTGCGTCGTGTTCGCAGTCCCATATGGATGAATATTCATAGTAGGTACGTGGAGCGGCGCGGTCTCCACAATAATGGTTTCAATTGTCTCGCCAAAACCGGCGCCGCAGGCCCAGCCAGCGAAGCCATGAAGACCGCATCAACCAACCGGCGAGCGCGCCCCCGGTTAAGCTCCAAGGTTGGAGTCAGCCTCTTTCGTCGCCGCGCACTTGGCGTGTCTTGTGTCTTGATTGGTGCTAATTAATTTATTTATTTTAATAACAGACTACTTAATTCCATGGTAGCGAGACCACAGGTTTAGCCTAGCTATGACGTTCCCGCCCACTCCACGGGCACGGGCTGGGTTGGAGTGCTGGCTGTTAGCACTGGAGGTACAATAACCGTCATTGGGGGCGACATTGGGTTAAACTGATTTTGTTATTTGTTAGATTCTAATTGTCTTAACTGTTTATACGTTGAATCAGAACGTGACAGCCTAAAAAGTTATTGAACGTGCTCAGAAATAAACTACCGAATAATGAAGATTTTAAATAATTTCGCATCAAGATTTGGCAAAAAAAGAAAGTTCTAGCAATAATGTTTATGTAATAAATTGTCCAATTTCCACTAACTTGGACTTTGCACTAAATTATTGCTATCGATTGCATTAGAGAACCTGGATTGGGGTCTCTAGATCGCATAATTGCGACTTGTCAAACTGGCTTGAGAAATTTAAAATTTCTCAAAAAACGATCAAAGTAAGCCGAGGTTACTCGCTTGTTTTTCAGCTGTCAATCGCAATTTTAAAGTGCGAAAGTTCATTTTGGTGGAAAATGCGTCTGGAAATGTAAATAAACAATAATTGGTTGCCTAGTTTTTAGAATATTTGTTGTCAAAAGTGCGAGAGAAAAGTGCGGGCAAAATCCAAGTTAGAGTGTTGCACAGCAAAAAAAAAATCATGGTAATATTACATCTGGGAATGGGTACATCTTTTTTGTCTCAAAAAATGTGTTAGTTTGCCTCTGTAAATGTGTAATTTTGCCACTTTTCTCGTGTACTGCCACTTTTTCAGTCTAAATTGAGGTAAAATTAAAACATTAAAGAGGTTCCAAAGTTACAGCTTCCAAATTTACATTATTTTTTCTGTGTAGGATCAATATTAGCTCTTTCTAAACCAACTGTGCAGCAAACTTGGTTTTTGGTAATGGTATGGTTTGGCCAACTAAGATGATTCAAAAAGTACTTAAATATAACGTAAATAACAACACACTGAGAAAGTGTTGCCAGATCTTCGAACTTTTGAAATAGTTTTAGAGGTATTAAAAAATTATCAATCCAACTCTCTTGATACTCAATGTAAAGTTTAAAATACTGTCTGAAAGAAATTCTGTTCGAAAACAAATGTAATTTTACATCATTAACTGAGTAAAATTATATCAGTGATTCAAGCGATTCGCCCAACAAACATCAGTCGAATCGAGCTACAAACAATTACCAGTAGCAGCGACGTAATTTCTTGTAATCTCGACGACCTGTCAGATCTACCTTTATTCCTCACAAATCCAATCCAGTAGCACATCGGGTTTGAGCCCCCTGCTGTGCAAACAGATTGATGTTGATTTGCGATACAGAACCATTCAGCGATAAAGGCCCAGGAAGGAAGCAAAGTCGGTGTGTTTACCGTGCGGATTAGTCCCGTCCGTCCAGCTTGGCGGGGTTACCTTCAGACAAAGAACCCGTCGATCGCACAAGAACTGGCTCCACGAACAAAGAGAACGCGTTCGAATGGAAGAAAAAAAAAATTGAATTTGTCATCATCGTCGAACAACACGAAAATCCCTTATCATCGATGGGTCAGGTCAGTCATCGTTGCGTTGGGTGCAGTCTTTGTGGTAAAGTGCTTTGTTAATTGTTTTGTGTAGACGTTCTTGGCGAGCAAGTACAAGTAAGTTTATCACTATCAGGCTGCTGGACACACAGTGAACGGTAATTTGACATCGGTATCGTTCAAAGTTCCTATTTTTGGTATTGAGAACGTTTTTTCTGGAACAGCTACGATTTGAATCGAACCAACTGCACCTGATAGATACGCGGCAGGTACAAGGTTATCTCTTTTGTGTTATTTTAGCCAAATTAATGAGTAAAAAAATCAATTCGAGCAGAAAAATCTCACTGATATAATTTTACTCATTTTCTAATGTAAAATTACATGTGTTTTCAGACAGCATTTGTAATTTATCATCCAAATGAATCGTACACAGTTGAATATTACCTCTCTCATGATGTAATTTAACCTCAATTTAGACTGAAAATGTGACATTACACCAGACAAGTTGTAAAATTACACATTAGCAGAGGTAAAATTACACATTTTTTTCTAACATGAGCAATTCTCTACCAAAACCGGAAATGGATTTTATTTGTATTTTTTTATTTGGCTCAAACTTTGTGGGGGCCTTCCCTATGACCAAATAAGCTATTTTGCGTCATTGGTTCACCCATACAAGTCTCCATACAATTTTGGCTGCTGTCCATACAAAAATGGTATGTAAATATTCAAAGAACTGTAACTTTTGAGTGAATTTTCTGATTATGGTGTCCTCGGCAAAGTTGAAGGTATTGTTGAGGACTTTTGAGAAAAAAATAGGTACACGGAAAAAAAATTGCAGATTTTTTAATCAACTTTTTTTTCACTAAAACTTATTTCCCAATTTCCCAAAATATGTATTTTTTGATTTTCGAGATTTTTTGATATGTTTTAGGGAACAAAAATCCGCAACTTTTGAGCCATAGAGAAACATGGCCAAAAAATCTGCAGCCGAGTTATGAATTTTTGAAAAAAAATAGTGATTTTTGGAAAAAATCGATGTTTCATGCAAAAACAAATTTGAAATTATTTTTAAAAGCAAAATTGAATTTGCAATCGAAAAGTACATTACAGATTTTTTGATAAAGGGCTTTGTTTTCAAGATATAGCCACCGAAAGTTTGATTTTAGCGAAATATTTGCAGATTTTCGATTTTTAAAAATAGTGACCATGAGTGACCAATTCTAAAAATTTTTTTTTGAAAATTTCAGAAAATTTGCTGCAAAATTGTCTAAGAGACATTGTCAAACTTGTTTTTGCATGAAACTTCGGTTTTTTTTTTTCCAAAAATCACTATTTTTTCAGAAATTCATAACTCGGCGGCAGATTTTTTGACCATGTTTCTCTATGGCTCAAAAGTTGCGGATTTTTCCCCTAAAACATATCAAAAAATCTCGAAAATCAAAAAATATGTATTTTGTTAAATTGAGTTTTAGTTAAAAAAAAAGTTGATTAAAAAATCTGCAAATTTTTTTCCGTGTACATATTTTTTTCTCAAAAGTCCTCAGCAATACCTACTACTTTGCCGAAAACACCAAATTGATCAGAAAATTCACTCAAAAGTTACAGTTGTTTGAATATTTACATACATTTTTGTATGGACAGCAAGGGTTGCCAGGTTGCCAGATAAATCTGGGAATGCCAGATTTTTCAAGTGGCAGCCAGAATAAAGATTTATCCTTCTCAGTGCCAGATTTTGACAAATTTTGCCAGATTTTTCACTACATGCTTATTTTGAACAACTTATTATTTAAAATTAACGAATTTAATTGAAAATATAAAAAAAATAGAATGAGTTTTGCTTTGAGGGAATGGAAATTCAACATTTTTAAAGTCTTAAAATCAATTAAAACATCTTAATTCTACATTTTTGGAAATAATTCGACCTGCATTGAAAATTTGATTTTTGATTAGATTTAGTATTTATTTTCTGACGGATAGTTTCACCCCACGGGCCCCTCAACTGCACTTGAGACACTGTTCAATTTTAAGGTGTGAAGGCAGACCCCCTAGCCGACCAAGTGTCAAGTGTCCCCCGTTGAGTGTTTGCACAGCACTTGTTTATCAACTGTTTGCAAAGTTTGACTGAACCGCGACTTGTAAAAGCGCGTTGCGTCTGCTGTTGCTAAGCGCCCGCCGAGGATGGTACTTTTTTTGCTATGTAGATGTGTGTTTATGGTTTTTTTTTGTTATGTGTTTTGTTTTGTTGTCTCATGGGCAAGTAAGCAGACTGGCTAGCCAGACTTGAGAGTCATTACTTTGAGTAAGGCATTTTTGGAGCTTTTTTAACACTTCGTTCGTTCAAAAGTTCAACAGTTTTTGTTTGTTCGCAAATTTTCATCTTGTTTTTTTTTTGTAAACTTCTGAAAACTTACTAAAAAAACTTATATTTTTGTGTGCATTGCAAAACCTCGTCTCTAAAAATTAAAAAAGTCATTCCTTATCAACATGTTCCGAAGGTGTGTTATCGTTCAAACACCCCGTCTATCACCTGAACTGGTTTTAACTGGAATGGTACCAATTTAAGAATTTTGAAAAATAAAACAAAACAAAAATACCCAAATGTTTGCAACCATAACTACAGTCTTTTACCAGCAGAATCTAACGAAAACATTTTAACAATATTGCGCACAGTCACGGTTCTCGTGCGGCAAGAATCCAACTGAGCAAACTTTCTTTTTTTTCGATTTTGAAACACACTTCGCGTTAGGAACCTCGACCCACACTCACTGTGTGTGTGTTCAACTGATTACCAATGGGTAAACCTAGGTGCAATACACTTTGTTCAGTTTTTACTCATTTTTTTCGAGCCGGTATCCGATGTATCGGAACGGCAGTGCAATCTTTCTTGCTGGTGCCGATTCGACTGTGGGAGATTGTACTTTTGCTTCCTCTCAACTCAAATCGAGACCATTTTACTCACGAGCCTTTCATTAGTAAACAGAAAGCCTACTATTGCAGTACCTCCAGCGGACCAACTAGCTGCAGCGCGCTGTGCCAATATTGCTGATGAATGTGCAATACAATGTTTACTAGACTTGCACCACCAAGCCTATACTCAGACTCACGCACGGCGGTCACCAAAGCTAAGTCAGTCAGTCAGTCAGTCAACAAGTTGGTCAATTTGTATGTGTGAATCGCGAAAAGTTCAACGAACTCGACGCTGTGAGCTAACTGTGAAGTTTTTTTTTATTTCACGCCTGAGTTATAGCTGCTGGTCAGTCGGTGGGGCCTCCCCGACACGGACGGGCGTTGTTTAATGAAACTGAAAATTTGTTATCATAAACATTTGTTCAGAGAGTAGCCATAAAAACGGAAGGTTGGATGCGGCAATCTTCTGGCGAGAGAAATGGGAATGGTTGAACGGAAATTAATTGGTCGGAATGAGTTTCATTTAAATACTCAAATCTAACCAAAATAAAGTGATATTAGTTACCGATTAGTTCCCATTCAAACACGATACCATCGCGCTATCGAGAGTTTGGTGATGTGAAAGAGACAGTCAAGTTTACAAATTGCCACAATTGCACCCTAAGCCCTATGAAAATGTTTAGTTACAGCGGTAAGAAACACGATTAAAAACCATTTCTGATCGCTTTTTTTTCGTTTTAGTGCAAACAAAATATGAAACGACAACATATGTTACAATAGATGAACTATGGTTCCTTGTCATTGTCAAATTAGTCATTTAAAAATGATCATTGTACTTAGAAAAATAAGCCTTATCGTTATGAACTATAATATCACCAATTAAGCCTTAGTTCTAGGACCCAAATGATAAACTAACTTTATGCATATTTTACTAGAAAAGCAATAATTAAATGCATCACGAAAAGGGTACCAATAATCTTTAGCATTTTTCTCCTGTGGGTCCACAAACTTATGAATTTATTTCATTTGCTTGCTTTGACTGTTGGATTTTAAATTTAAGATTTCAAAGTAGTTTTTTCCCCTCGTGCAACTTTACTGATTACAGCAGTGCACGTACACGCGGTGTGCCGTTTAAGCACCGATTAGTACAACTGGGCCGCGAGGTGTGTGTGTGTTTTTATGTTTTGTTTGTTTATCGAGTTGTTGAGCAATAAGCGGTCAATGCAGATGTAGTGATCTGAAGGCAGGTCGATTTACACATGAAAAAAAAAAAAAACTTTTGAACTGAGTATAACATTGTGAAAAAAAAAATGTTGAATGATTCATTTTCAATACAAATCTCCGAACATTTGCTCGGTTTATTTTATATTAAATGGAGATGTGATTACTTCAAAATCCCTAATTTCTTTGAGAATGATGTTGGTTAAGATTAGGAGTTTTTATCAGCACCGTTTCTAGATTTTTGAAAAAAAAACATTTCTTCTACCTTTAAAAAAATATATTGTTAAAGAATACCACACTTATTTCTGAAAAGCGTCTGAGATGTATTTCTTCTTTTAAGACACTTTGTGCTGAGATATAGCCTCTAAAAGTTAAAATTGTGTGAATAGTGAGTTTTTTTATCAATGTTATGTTGAATGACGATGTCTTTTTAAAATCCCGATATCATGGCAAATTAAAAAAAAAAGTCGAATAATCCTAAATCTGCGATATTTGAGCTTAATTTGACAATTTTTAAATAAAAAGTATTAACAAAGCAAAAGGAATGATTACAGGGCATGCTGCTGCCAAAAAATTGCTAAACATTTAAGACAAATGGCAGTATATTATTAAAATTTACAATTTCTTGATCTTCTGTGGATCTGAACCTGAGAATGTTTACTACAGGGCTGTGGAGTCGGAGTCGGAGTCGGAGCCGGAGTCGGTGGAGTCAGGTCTTTTTGGGGACCTGGAGTCGGAGTCGGAGTCGGAGTCGTCAAAACTCGAACAGCTGGAGTCGGAGTCGGAGCCGGAGTCAGCTAAATTTTATGAGCTGGAGTCGGAGTCGGAGTCGGAGCCGAAGATTTCTGATAACCCGGAGTCGGAGTCGGAGCTGGAGTTATCTTAGATTCAAGAAAAAATATGTTTTTTTATTGAATCTGCTTAATTTACATTACAACTTATATTTTGAATTTTTATTGTGATTGAAAAGCTCTAATTGGGTTATTATACTATAATCACTAAATGATAACCTCTTACCCAAGTATGTAGTATCATAATTCAAAAAATGATAAAAAAAATATTGGTTATGTAATCAGACTACAATTATGTACCCTTTCAATTCAAATTTGACCAAATTTCATCCAGTTATTTCTGAAAAAAGTACACACAAAGTCATCTTTTACCCCGATAGCGAATGTCTTAGAGGTTTTAAGTTAAATCATTTTTTAGGAAAAAATTACGAGGTACATAAAAAGATTATAAACAGTAATCACTGTTTTTGCAGATCGAAAAAGAGCCACTGACAGTTCAACTTTTGTAACAAATAATCAACGATTATAACAATCTCTTACTTGAAACTCAACATGCGCATTATAACTGTTTATAACTGAGTACAAGAAATCAAAGTGTTGCATTTAAAATAATTGAAACTAACAAAAAATGTCAAAAGAAGTTGCAACAAATTTGAAATAATCATTGATTGTTGATGTTGATGTTGATTTTAGGTAAACTATTTTGATATCGTTGCAAATTATCGTTGAAAAAATCTCAAATTTTCCCATACTGTATGTCTCACGCCAATATGACGGAAAGTGATAATCATTGCAAATCAACGTACCTTAAAAAAATATAGAAATATTTGTGACCTTGAAAATATTTTACTTGTGGATATTTTTTTTTATTATATTTTAAGTTTTTTCATATATTTTGATGGAGGCGAAAGATCATCGATAAAGCTTCGTTTTAGATGAAGATTCACGAAGTATCGTGCACCTCCTTTTTAAAGTATATAAAATTTTAAAATTAAAATAAATTACAAATTCCAGATTAAAATATTTTCCATGGCACAGATATTTGAAAAGGACATCTTAAGCGTCCTTTCCACGAAGAAATTGTTAAGATACATTGATTTGCAATAATAATCTCCTTCAGCCATGGCGTGATGTCTATGTACCTCTTAAAAAAAAAAACAAAAAAAATGTTTCGTTTAAAATTGCCATTTAAAAAACAAGGTGCCTGTCACTGCGATTCTTACAAATGTCAGCCTGAAAGTGAGCAAATTGAATTTTAATGTTCAATGGATCATTAAGACCAGGTTTCTTTTAGTTATTCATTCAAAAATATCAATTTAATATTAAAATTTATTAGCTTTGAAAAAAATATTTTCAAATTTGAGGTTAAGCAAATAAATCCAAATTTACTTACAAAACTGTTCTTCTCAAAATGCCTCTAAAACTGAAGATATTTTTTGATTTCTGTTTCCATAACGTATAAAACTTGTAACCTAGAAACTTTTTTTCCGTTTATTTGCTTTACTTTACTTATTTTTCTTGACAAAAACATGACGCTTAGAGAGTATTTAAATAATCCTATTTATCAATGTTTTAAAAATAATTAACCAATAATAGTTGACTAACTTTTGAAACATTGAAAATATGTGGAGTCGGAGTCGGAGCCAACCATTTGTTGAAAGCTGGAGTCGGAGTCGGCTAGAGTTGGTAGGCCGGAGTCGGAGTCGGAGTCGGAGCCAACCATTTGTTCAAAGCCGAAGTCGGAGTCACCTAATCTGAGAATGCCGGAGTCGGAGTCGTTTGAAATATGACCCGACTCCGCAGCCCTGGTTTACTAAAATATCTATTTTTGTAAAATATCAAAAATTCCACCATTTTTTTATTTTTAGAACATTTTTATCTACGGACATTGGAAAACATATAGTTTGTCTCAAGTAATTTCTGTGGTACTGACTAAAAGCATACGTATTATTTTCATTATGGCAACATAAATCGAGTTTTTATGTTATCTTCAAAAACTTCAGCATTATTCCAAGAAAATTTAACGTTAAATTTTTAGGGTAAAATGGAAATTTTACCTTTCTACAATCCAAATCCATTTCAACCTATTTTTGATCTTCAAATAGTATTGGAAAGTGGCAATCTCATTTTTTTTTTGTTTTGAAAATTTTTGACTTTTTTTTTTAATTTATGCAGCTTTGCCAATGTTTTTTTAAATGTATATTTTACGTTGTTAACTTTGGCTGTGAAAGTGCGAAAACAAGCAAAAAAGAAAACGCGAAAAACAAACATAAATTGCAAAGTGACTTTGAAAAGATGAAAAAAAGGCGAAAAAACATTTAAATTAGAGGATTAAACATAAAAAGCCTTAAACTTGAAAACGGTCCGCTTTATCAGCAAGAAGTAAGGTAATTGTCGATTGCAAATTGGATTTTTTCGTTCGATATTTTACCCAAATCATGATTCCAGTACCAGATTCAGCGTAAAAGAAGCATTTTCTAGTCTCTTCTTGATAAGTTTAAAATAAGTATTTTGGTAATTTGAAAAACGTGATTTAAAAAGAAGGGATTTGCGAAAACGTAGAGAACTCAACTAGTTACAGATAAAGCCAAAAATATCCAAGTTTAAGTCGAAGGTTCTTGAGGTCAATCAATAAATAGGTGAAGATAGTTTAGTAAAGGTTGACCAGTTGTAAGATGTTTTCAAACAATCATATATAAAGGATTGTTTCAAATGGTTTACTCATTAAACAGTTTATTTTACGAAAAAGCTTAACTATTGTCCATGGACATTGTTCAACCGAAACAGATGTGTTTGCACTTTTGACTACAAGAAAACAAGAACCGTCCTGGCCGGCTGTTCGTAAACCATTTCGGTGTGTGTAATTGGGCATGATGTTGACGATGATGATGAATAATAAAAAGTTTGATTGCCGAGGCCGTAAATTCAATTGACCCATATAGTTGTTCTCCACGCCGCCGTTCTTGCTCGGTTGTTGTAACATGCCGTGTGGCAAAAATGAGATAAAAAAAAAGTATCAACAAATGAAACTGCGAAATACCCGCTAGAGAACGCGTTGTTGCCCATATTTATTAAGTTATTTGACAGCTCGAAAAGCGCGAATCTGCGCGCACTATTCTGGTCGTCTCGCTCGTTACAATAAACTGTCACACGGGGCATAAATTGAGCTAATAATAAAATCCGTCTCACGCAGGCACCGCAGCTCGGGCTCAGAATATTTTACGCTCAAATTTATACTTGTTTATTGTTAAAGTGCACACCGAGTGTATAGAGATGCCCATGGAGGGGTGTGTACAGCGAGGTTCAAAAGACGCCAGCGTTCAGCGGGTTCAATCAAGCAGTAAAACAATTAATCATAAATCACTTTATTCAAATTAGTTTTTATTCACGTACGAGCGTCGATGCGAGTAGATCTTGCTAGCCTTAAACACGATACCCGAGCACGCTCAACTACAGCGACGTGTGTTGGCGTTATTCGACGTTTAGCGTTACTGTTTCGGTAAGCAGAAGAGTCACGCAATAGTTTACAATTAGTAGTTAAAGCTTCACTTTGTATGTTTAAAGCTCTGTCGACAAAATTTCATGACCTTCAAAAAATAAGGTGGAGAGCAAACCCTCATCTGAAATGCAGGTGAACGTCAGCTTTATTTTTAGTAATTTATATTTGCATTAATTAACATACATTATACGAAATTGTATGAAGTTTGTAAACAAAACCTTCCCCACTGGATACGCTCGGTCTATGTCCCGCGTAGTATCTCCCATTAAAGTTGGAAGTGTTCTCAGCTGGAGAGTAAGAGCAGTATGTTAAAGCTGTCGACAGCTGATTGGACGTGGTCGTGTCAGCTTTTCAGCTAATCAGCATGGCGTTGAGTGATATTTGTTTGGTTACAAGCGTTGGAGAGAAAAGACGGGAAATTTTCATGGTTTTATGTTTCAGACAAATTAAAATTCTAAATCTTAAATCTAAATCACAAAATATATACAAACAACAAATTGCAAAAAGAAGATTATTTCAGCACTAGTCGTACATTTATACACAAATCAAGTTTTGCAACGAGTTGTTTCCAACCTTTTTTTTTTTTTGACCTAAACGCTTTTTTAATGAAATTTGGTGTAAAAGTGTTTAGTAGAATTACCATTCAAATAAAAAAAATCAACATGTAACTTTTCAATACAAGTGCTGAAAAGTTCAATTTGCAAAGCACTGTTATTGAAAGGTATTAATTTTCATTTCTATTTCTTTTGGTAGAGCAAAATGTAGGCCGTTCCAACGTTCAAGAATGACATGAAAAGTAAGAAGATTGACGACAAAATTGCATAAAAATATTTTTGCAATTCCGTCGTGAAACTACTTATTTTTCCTGTCATTCTTTAACGACAAAACAGCCTACTTTTCTGTACCAAAAATAACAGAATCGAATAGTAACCATTTTCAAAACAAATGCTGAAAAGTTCTACTTTTCAGCACTGAAATGGATGCTGAAAAGTTGAACTTTTCAGCATTTGTTAGGAAAAGTTATACCTTTCAACATAGTTTTTTTATTTGAACGATTCATTGAATCAATGCATGGACATTTGTCCTATAATTCTGTCCAAAGGGTGTTTTTCGGAATTGCAAAAAAACGTTGTATGGAACTCGTTGCAAAACTTGATTTTTCATCACTCGTCGTATTTATCTAACTCGGTGAACCTCGTTAGATAAATGTACGACTCGTGTTGAAAAAATCCTCTTTTTGCATAAACTACTATTCCTTCGTTAATGGCCTATCTACAATCAACTTAACTTAGGTTTTTATATACGGAAGCAGTCAACATGGTTATAGGATGTCAATCAAACAGCAGGCCTAGTTTGCTACGATGTTCTGGCACTACTAACGTCATGATTCGAAATCCGGACACTTAGTAGCATATCATTTTTGATATAGCTGGCAAAAAAAAATGTAATAAGTTGGAAATGTAGAAATATCATCAGGACGTAGTATAAATACGGACACTTTTGATTCGAATCCCAGACACTCGTTTTTGCTTATGGTTCGCACAAATTCGGACTGAAATTTTAGTGAAAGGCATTCGCTAGGTCTTAAATCAGCTGTTAACACCAAAATAAACGATATTTTGTATAAAATTTTGCTAGAATTTAAGAAAATCAGAACCAAAAGTTTTTGCTGGTGCTTCGAACGCCTATGAAATATTTCAGTGAAATGTTTCACTTTTTTGCTAAACTTATATTTTTATTTTATTGTTCTGGCATTGCCTACAGCGTCCAAACAAATTTGAAATGAAAGTTTATGTTAGAATCCATCAAATAACACAGTTTTGACTATTATTATGCGAACTTATATCCAAATAATTGATAAAACAAGATGAGGTTTTCGGGTTTCGAAGCGTCCGGGAATTCGAAGCATGACGTTATTGACTATTTTGGCAGGGTCATAAATGACAGCTGAGCAGTTCTCTCAGATTTCGGTCATTCGATTTTTTTTGTATTTTTTAATCCGACTGAAACTTATTTGGTGCCTTCGGTATGCCCAAAAAAGCCAATTTGCATCATTTGTTTGTCCAATTAATTTTCCATACAAATTTGGCAGCTGTCCATACAAAAACGATGTATGAAAATTCAAAAATCTGTATCTTTTGAAGGAATGTTTTTTAATTTAACTTTTTGTCACTTAAACTTGATTTGCAAAAAAACACTATTTTTATTTTTTTTTCATTTTTTGATATGATTTAGGGGACATCAAATGCCAACTCTTCAGAAATTTCCAGGTTGTGCAAAAAATCTTTGACTGAGATATCAATTTTTGAATCAATACTGATTTTTTTCAAAAAATCAAAATATTGGTCGCAAAAATTTTTCAACTTCATTTTTCGATGTAAAACCAAATTTGCAATCTAAAAGTACTTTAGTGAAATTTTGATAAAGTGCACCGTTTTCAAGTTAAGGCGATTTTAGGAAACTTTTGTTGTTGATAGTCGCACTTTTTCATTTTTTTTAATTAGTGCACATGTTTGCCCATTTTTGAAAAAAATGTTTTTGAAGAGCTGAGAAAATTATCTATATTTTGCTTTTTTGAACTTTGTTGATACGACCTTTAGTTGCTGAGATATTGCCATGAAAAGGTTTAAAAACATGTAAATTGATGTTTTCCAAGTCTCACCCAAACAACCAACCATTTTCAAACGTCGATATCTCAGCAACTAATGGTCCGACTTTCAATGTTAAAATATGAAACAGTATCTAGCTAACTCTTCAAAATTAAACTATGAAAAACTCTATGTCCACATATCAAAACTTTACGTAGTCTACGCCATTCCGGTTATGTCTGTGACATAACTACTTTGACTTTTTTGAAATGCATTTCCCTGCGTTGTGAATCATATTAAGCATGTTATACTATTTTAAAAATATTTAGAATTTTCCGCAAAAAACACATTCTTCGCCAGATTTTTTTTTCAATACTTAGATATTTTGAAATCTTATGATTGCAAACCAACTGGACTGGAACAAAATACACTTTTTTCATCCACCTGTTGAAATCATGGCATGCAATTACAATTTTTAAATTTTTATATTTTTTTCATAATCAAGAGGATGTCTCCTCTTAACTGTAACAAACAGCACATGTTTGTTTCTATTAAAAAAGGTACATATACTTAAAAAGGCTTATTTGAAATCGACAAATTGCACTAACTTTTGAATAAAACGAGATATCGACTTAGTTATTCCGTCAAAATACGCTCTAATTATGCCCAAAAACCCAAAATTACACGGAGAAAAAAGAGTTCCCAAAATCGTGAACAAGCGTTCATGAAATTGGGAACCACGAACAAAGTATTCAAATCTCACGGTACGTTTTTGAAAAACGTACCATCGAATTTGAACACTTTGTTCGTGGTTCCCATTTTCATGAACGCTTGTTCATGATTTTCGGAACTCTTTTTTCTCCGTGTACACAAAAAATCAAGTTATAGAACAAAAACACCTGTTTAAAGGTTGATTCTTGAGTAACCCTAGCTCATTTTATTTAAATTGCTGTAGATAAAGAATAAGAAATTAAGTGTCATCAGCAATTTTGTTCAGTATGCTGTAAAATTCTTACTTTTCCAGCTAAATTAAATCCTAAGCCCACTGAAACAACATTTTTTTTTTTTGTGGTAAAAAAAGGCCTTGTTATTTGTAAATTTTCTTGGCTGGACATCATAATTAAAAAAAAAACAGCTTTTAAAACTACGTAATACTGTTATCCAAACCGAAGATTTCTCCGAAATTCAATATCTCGAGAGGTTTCGAAAAATATACTACTAAGTTAAGCAAACTTTCCAAATTCAACGATACAAAAAAAGAACCCAGAAAACGACGACCTACGACAAAATTATGCCCAACCCGGGGGTCCATGACATCGTGCGACGACCATTTCAAAAATAGTAAAAATATGCAAATACCGCCATCTAAATTTTGCCTCCGCGCTCGCGTGGACGCGTCCAATTAATTCGGTCCAGCCTCGTCTTCTCGCACCGGGGACCTATTAGGCGTGTTCGTGGCCACGAACCTCTTTCCGAAACGTTTGCTCTTGACCACCTATTTCCATTTATTAGATTAATAATAATAATAACTCGTCGTGAGTTTGTTGTGCGTCGTCGCGGATCTTTTTTTTTTTTTTGGGTTCCCTGTTGACAACAAAAGAGGGGTTCGATACTTTGGGGACGATTTTCGTTGTCGTTGGTTTTGTATTCCGATCGGAGCTGACCCGCCGCCCTGTCCATAGCGGTATTAATTTTCATCCCACAAATGGTCCGCGATAGCATTGTTAGCCACAGTCAGGCTGCATTTAGTAGAAATTCGACAAAAGTTGTCATTGCACGCAATAAAGAACAACTTTGCAAGCAACTTGCAAGCAAGCTGCTTTCTGGGCTCCGTACTCCAGGAAACCTCACTGTGCTGAACGCGACTCAGCGTCGACGAGGAAGCGTTCGATACAGTGTTAGTTCGCATTCTGGGGTTTGTTTTTGGCAATTTATGCTGGAGGTCAGTCTCACGGACTCGGAGCGCGCGCGCCCGCTCTCGCGGAACAGCGCCGATTTTTTTTTGTGAATAGCCAGTAGTATAGTATGGTAAATTTGGTTAGCACACACACAGCAGCCACTTCTTCGCGCAGCGTGTGATTAGAATATCAATGAGGGTGTGCGGATAGGCCTACAGGCGTGCGCGTTCCAAAGTCCACAGATTTTGGTCGGTGGTAGACTGGTTCGTAGAGTTGACCTAAATTCGAGAAGAAGCTCAAGACGTAATTTTTTGGTTGATTGCAAACGTTAATGGACCGGCCTAGTAGCATCGCAGCTCGGATGGCACGGCGTTGCGAAGCTTAATAAGATGTATCATTATCCTTTGTAACAAAAAATAAATATAGATTCTTTGAATCAGTCTACCAGTCCGACTTCTTGATACGGCTCAAGGTTTTTAAAGAGTCGCAACTTTGTCAACCACGACTCGATTGGCATACAAAGAAAAACACGTTAGAACTTGTTGCAAGCTCGAACACTTTGTCGGGCTAAAAATAGCCGCAAGTAGTCTTCAATTACGACCAGTCAGCTGTTGTGTTGCACGCAGCTTGTCTGCCTGCCTGGAAACAGCGCTATTGCACCGGACTACTGATAACGGCTGTTCCCCTTTTTTTCTTTCTAACCCGGGCCGGTACAATCAGACCGTGTTATCTACGATATCTACGGAAGGGCTTTCGAAGCGAGTTGTATCCCCGTATCAGTGCAACTGCAGAGTGACTCACGGCACAGGAGGAGGCCCCTCTCCAACGGGGTCATACACCTTTCACGGGTTGGAAACACGTTTCCGAACCGTCTCGAAGAATAGACGGAATTCATTTTGCGTTATCTCTAACCAATAAACAAGCCGGGACTGGGTCATCTATACCATACACACACACACACACACACACTCACAGAGAACACAATAGCGGGCCTTTTCTTATCGCGTGTCGAAACGTGCCTAGAGTTGCTGTTGTCAAGGTGTATACTCACATCGTGCCCCAGTTGGCCCATGTCGTTGTAGCAGTCCACCATCGAATACATGGGGAGGTCTTCGCTTGGCCGGTCCAGCCTCGACGATCTTCCGGAAGCGGCGCGCGCGTCGCAAAAATCAAAAGAAAAAGATGCGCTTCTTGTCGACCAGCTTCCAATCCACGATCATAGGTGATGCTTTACGCTCGCAAAATTGTTTTCCTTCAATTGACACTTGATTTTTCTACACAAACACCATCACACACCGAGCAAGGTCCGATTGTAACCGTCTGCGAAGCGAGAAAGAAAGAGGTAATTTTAATTAGGTTAGATAAACATTTAATTTTCTTTTTTTTTTGGTTTCGACTCAAGTCAGATTGTGTTTGACAAACTCGCTGAGGTTATTTATTACTGCGGGCTCGCGAGTAAATGTAACCTTCAGACACAGATAAGAGGACGCACTAATTGGTAGCATTTATGTCACGCAAAAGCTGGACGCTAGCGCTGCCGTGTGGGCGATTGCAGAAGCTTGAGTGTCAAATTGGAACACTTGATGTTTGAATCAAATCTAACATGAATAAAAACCAACTCCAATGTTATTTCGCAATACAGTCGCGCAATATGCATATAAACTGCCGAACGTCGTTAAAATATACGGTAGCAAGATAGAGTATAGAAGCGCGATTACTGTCATGATTGATGACGACCAAGAGAGTTATGAGTGGAAACCGGCGGAGATTGGCGAAAACAGATTAGTAATAAGAGAACTGCGAGTCGACGGTATGCCGGTTTGTCAAAACAACACCTTTGTCAACGCAGAAGCAAAAATAGAATTTGAAAAATGCAAACATTTAGTGAGTTTGGCTTGATGACGCAGTTTATATCAAAATTAAAGTAATTTCTACTTGTCACATAAAATCATTGCGCACCAAAATTAAGAAATGTAAATTTTTTTTTCTGGTACTTTTGTACCCAACCCTCTCCGATTTCAATATTTTTGTACTTCGTAATTTAGGAAATTACTGTATCTCGAAGCCGTTGCATCGTATCAAATAGTAGTCTAAGACCAACTTGTAGGAAATTGGTCTGGCTTTCTGAAAAAATACACTGAAAGAAAAATACACGCCATTTTTAAGACATTTTCCGATTTTTAATTTTAACAGTTAAATTTTAAGATGAAAGACACATTTTTTTCGTTCAAAATTAAAAGGAAATAGCCTAAGTTGTAACAAAAGACGCATGAAAAATGCAGGATGGTATGTCTCTCCTAAAAAATAAAAAAAAATCATTTGCTAAAACTGTAAAGTGGTCTAAACGTCAAAATTTAAAAAAAAAACCGATAGAGGAATCGATTCTCTAGACAATTTGACTCGTTTCATTATTTACATAAGCTTATTTACTATCCGGGTTACTGCCGTTCACTTCATTACACTGAAAAAAATATCATGTTTTTGGTTATTAGCAATGTAATTAAGCTTATATCTGTTAGCAGTTTCTTCTCAAAATGTCAAGTATATAAACCATCACATTACAATTGTAAACTTCAGGAGAAGATGGGATGACTTGATCCCTTTTTTTTTTGTCTCCTAATTAATCACAAAACATGGAACGTTTTGCACGAGATGAAAGTTGAATTGTGATCAAAACAGTTGCCAATTGTTTCAAAAAATATTATAAATATTTATTTCAAAATGTTAGGGGGATTAAAAAAATGAGAGTTATTAATTAATCAAAATAATGTTTAGGCCGATGCAAATAATTTTCAAAGTTTTTGTCCTTCGGCTCTGGCCGGGGCCAGGGGGTGGCAACATAAATAAAATATTTAAATAACAATCCATAGTTTCAACATTTTCATGGAAAAAGTATTTTGAAATGCATTTACGCTTGTTCAGCTGTTTTGCAATAATTAGTTTTCAAAAAATGGAAGATTTAAAAATGATTCTAAAGCAGGAGAATGTATTTTTAATTGATTTCACTTAAATTGCAGCTAATTGCACTTAAATTAACATTGAAATTTGGAAGTTTTTAGAAATAATATTATTTTGCCCCCTGATTGTTCGAGCCATCTTTGAAGGGGGGGGGGGAGGAGACAAAAACTTTGAATATAATTTGTACCAGCCCTATTAAGAAAGGTATAAAACGGAAATATTAATAATTATATCAAATTAAGGTATGTTAGCAAAAGCTGATAAAATGGGCATAAAATTGAATATTTAACCCTTTTGAAATGTTAGTCTTGATTCCAACATTTTATTTTTTTTTTTTGGAAAAGATCATGAAATTTCACAAATGTTTCATTTTTCAACATTAAATATTGGTCCATTAGTTGCTGAGATATTGGCTCTAGAAAATACAAGCCTGTTTTTCTAGGGTTTTTTTTCTCAAAATTTATTTTTCTAAAAGAATACTCAGTAAGCAAAATCTAAACTTAGAAATATGTACCCTCCCTGTAAAGTCTTATGAATTAGTCTCAGTTGAAAAGTTTTCGAAAATATATTTTTTTTAAACCCGTTTTTTCAAGATTTTAATGACAATTGCTTTTTTATTAAAAAAAATAAACATATGTTATAATGCAAGTAATATTATACAAAATTAATGAAATATTTCAGGAATAAAATTTATCAAATAATAATCTTGAAAAAAATGATTTTGTTCTTCGTCATGGCGCTTACGTCACATATCCAAATCAATGAAAACTATAAATTCATAGGGAATTATGAAAAGTCACCATCTTTATTTTAGTAAAATGGCTTTATCCTGGCACTGAAGTGACAAAAAACCTAATTTTTCATAAAATTTTATTATTTAAGATGGATCTTTGAGAGTAATTCGTAGAAAATTTCAGACAAAGCTTTTCATTTTTCCAACTTTAACATGCTGCCAATGACGACTTCCTGGATCAATATGAATACAGAACATTAGTGGTGAGAATACTTGCTATGATTTTAAGTGAAATACGGGGCATTGAACGCATATTTCAAGGTTTTAGAACAAAATTACATAAATATGTTATTTTTATGAAAACAGACCATTTTTCACTAAATTGCAAATCGCGAGTTCCAAACGATCTTTGGGAATTTTTCTTGTATGAAAACATTGTTCCTGAGGTAAAAACCTATCAAAATCTCAATAGTACTCGAAGTATCTTTCGATTGAAATGTTGGTTTTACTTAAAAACTGAAGTAAATTTTTTCCTTCCTAAATTTTTGTGTTATGTTTTTTGCCCCATAAAACATATCAAAAGTCTCAAAAATAAAAAATACGTATTTTGGGAAATTCAGTTTTTTTTTAAAAAAAGGTAATTTAAAAATCGTCCGAAAATTCTGCATAGTCCTTATCCTAACCAAATCGATTAGAAAATGCCGAGCTTCCGAGGCCGTGAGATTACGGGTTTCGCATTGTAAGCGGAAGGTGATGGGTTCGATTCCTGTCTGGCTCGGCAAAGTCAGATCCCTTCAAAAAGTAATTCTACTCACTGGGAATACTGACCGGTAGGGGATGGGTTTCGACTAGCGGCGTGTTGGGTTTCCAATCCAGAGGTCGTGAGTTCGATTCTCGTACCGGGATGATGAAGTTTTGAAAAAAAAAAATTTCAAATTTCTTCAACAGTTACAAATTTTCAAATATTTACGTACCATTTTTGTATGGACAACTGCCAAAATTGTATGGAGTCTTGTATGGGTGAACCAATAACACAAAATGGCTTCTTTGGTTATAGGGAAGGACCCCACAAATTTTAAGTCAAATAAAAAATATATAAATAAAATCTATGCATACTTTGGACTTTGCACAATCGAATCATGAGCAAAAAAAACGTATTTTTTCATTATCATTCTTTTAACATCTAACTCGAGTTTTGCGACCACATTCTAGCAATTTTAAATAGTGTAGTTCCTAATACATCCTAAATTTGTTTTCCAATGTTCCATTAACGCCACATTGGCCACCATCTAGGTTTTAAAATTCTAAATCATTTTAGAGTCGTTTAGAGGTCATACTTAAGCCCGACAATCAGACATTTTGGGCGCAATCTCACGTTTAGACTTTCTAGCATGCTTTCATCGGACTGGCTGCTATTTTGTTGGATTATTTAAGATAAGATCATATATTAAAAATAACACACACATATTTTTGTAAACAATGGCCAGTTACATAAAGATAATAAAAATATCTTGAGTATTATGAAAACACGAAAATACGTTGAAAATTTTCCCAAACCTTAACTGATTAGAATCTGACAATGACATGCAACAATTGTAACTAACTGACCTAAACCAAAAAAGTATTAAGCATCAATACTTAAATCTCAGCACACGACCAAACCTTGCATCGAGAAAAAATAACTTTACACCACCAGGATCGTCGTCATCGTCAACAACACAACACATCGCCACTCGGCCCATATGGGAAGGCAAACCCTTTGGCTTCTTATTTGTTGTCATTTTTTCGTCTTCATCATCTCCGCCATCATCGCCGTTTTGTTGTTTGTGCCAAATTATTTATAAAACGTCTCTGTTTTCCGCTCCACCTTACCCGCGGACCACAAAATCGAGAATAGTGTTTGGAAACGTCTTAAATTTCTATTTAAATTTTATGTTTGTTGTGAAAAAAATCTAATTTTAATCTGATTAAAGCAATCGGAATTTAAAAATTTAAATTTAAACCCGTTTTAAACATGTCCACCAGCAATGGTCTCATATGGGTCTCCCCCCTCTGAACCACTTGTTCCTCTACCTCCCTCGAGCAGATCACCCTAAGAGAACCGGTGTCGGTGTTGAAAAGCCGGTTGTTTACCATGTTTGCCGTATACTGCTCGCACACACACACACCCATACAACGGGCTGAGTGTGTCGTTATCTCGTCGTTTTACCTCTTCCACCCGTGGCGGATCCCCCCTCGTCCCCCATTAGGGTGGTTTGGCTTCTTTTTAAAACCGCTCCATCTCATCCTAGAGGCGAGAGAATTGCATTTCACGTTGGAAGGTGGTGACAGTAGGTGACGCCAAATTAAAAAAAATATTTCTATTTCTTTTTAAATGAAATTTTAAGTTATACTGAAGTGAATCTTGAAGCTACATAAAAAAACGTGAAAATTTTATATTTTTCATTGCTTCTAGTTTTTTTTTATTCCTTTTTACTCCTAAAGGAAAGAAATGCTACAGAAATTGTCATCCTGGTCATGCTAAACGGAATTTTAGGTTTTATGTCAAAATGTTGCTCGCGAGTAAACTTGACAGCGATCTGCGATAATCACCAATACAAGTATACGCTTCTGCGTACCTGAGTAATGGTCAAAGAGAAGAACATGCAAAAAATGCATGATGACAGTTTGCATGTAATTTTGCAGCAAAATGATGCAACCCCCGGTTGGGTGTACCTTTTGTTTGAATCTTCGAAAATTAAGGGGAGATTACTATTACAATTATCAACTAAATTTGAAGCAGTCTATCGTTGGCTCCATTTAATTAGGCAAGTCACCCCAGTCGTCTAGCGATCCACTTTCAGCATCCAGTTACGGGTTAGAAGCGGATGCTGGATGTCTACATTCCGTCGAGCACATAAAATGTGAGGTTGCTGATTCTAGCTCCTTCCTCGTTTTGTGCTACTAAAAATTAGAAACCAAAAAAAAAAATTAAGTTATGTCACCATTTGGATGCCAGCTTGAGAGCAACAGTTTGTGGCAGTTTTTTCAGGTTTTTGTTTTTCACCATGCACCAAGCCAAGATTTCACCTCGGAGTTGGGTTGGGCGGTATAAATATTGATGAAAATGATAAACAGCTCAAATATCAAATGTGCACAACCTCGATTTGGGGCACGAGCGATGAAGGTTCGCAAATTATTAAATTATGTTTCATATTTTGGATTTTTTATATCACTTGATTTAAAAGAGCATTTATCACATGAAATTCAATTTAAGTAAATCCAATTACAAAACGATTGCACACACGAAATTCGAAATCCATTATCATTGGTTTCCTCCCAGAATAACCGTGCTACAAGCAGCTCGGAGTCAAGCCCCCCTTGCGGCCATAATCATAAATTTTGGCCGAGCAAGGATTATTGCCCATCCAGATAGGTCCATTCTCGGCACCTTCGTGCAAAAAGGAGCAAAACTGGTTTTCTTGAAACTGATCGCGTCTGTCCGTTCGATACAATGTTGACCAAAAAAAAAACGGCTGACTCTCAAGAATGAACAAAATAAAATCAAAGCATACGCACGCGGAGAATGACTTTAATAAATCGAGCATTGAAAAACAATCACTCGAAGAACACAGTTTTGGGCTTCCTTGGGCACCATGAATTGGCCTTCATGGTTAGCACAGAGAGGTGGTGAATATTTTGATTCCTCACTTTTTTTCTGGTTTTCCAACTCGGCCGGTTTATTTATTCACGAGACCAAGAGCAACAGGCATTCGCTGCCGGCAGTTTGCTGAACAGCTCTACTGGTTTGGGCATTTAAAAACGAATGCCTCACTGGGTCAACTGAATGCAGTTGGAGTCAACAATAAAAGTACAAATAAAGATTTTTAACTTGCTTCGATAAACTGCAAAAATGATTGAAGAGTTTTTTTTTCAATAAGTTGTAGTTAAATTAAAGAGAAAAACTGTACTTAACTACATCATAAAATTTATATTTTGAAAGATCCAGACAAAATACTGGGAATGATTACAAAATTCGTGTCAAAATAAATAGTATTACATCAGTTTCTGGTGAATTTTCATCAGGCTTTCATTTTTACATATTTCGATGCCGCTGTGCTCTCTTGTACTAAGCTTGCTGGTTTTCCTATCTAGTTAGCATAAGAGAGCACAGAGGCATCTATTTTTTAAAGGTAACATTACTGAAAAAAGAGGTGATTTTCTACCAACCTAATTTTTAATCTTACAAAATTATTATTTTTTTTTTGAAGAGCACATTTTTAGAAATCATAAAAAATGCACCCGCAATTTCAACAAAAAACATAATGATGCATGTTATTTTTTATCACTATCAAAATAATTTTGACTAACGGTACCCCTCCAGTTTTTTTTGTGTATTTTTTAGGCCGATGTAAACATTTTTCAAATTGTTTATCCCACGACTCTGAAGGGAGGGGAGGGGGGCCATTTGACATTGACAGAAAATTTAATTAAATTTTGTATCAGCCTTAGTAGACAAAAAGTGCCAACTTTCATGGCATGGCAAAGGGCAGGGGAGCTCAAAGTATTTGGAGGATGGGCCAAATTTGAAGCTCAAATGAGCTTGCGGGCCAAATTTACAAAATAATATATTTAAAAAAAACATTATTTTAATTTAAAAGACTAGAAAATACTTTTACTTTAAAAAAAATCAGCATTTCCGTTAATTTAAAACAATATAAAGTAATATAACAATATGAATAATAATTAATAGAAAGCACAAAATAGTAGTTTTTTAGGTAATGTTGATTTTATTATTTTAAGTAATTAAAAAAAACTTTTTCAATAAAGGTACTTGAGTCTTCAATAAAAAAAATTATACATGTAATCTGCATAATTCGTGTAACAGCGTAATTTTATCTTTGAATTAAATGTGACTAAGGCAAAATCGTTGAGAGCCAGAATTTAAAAATTTCAACAAAGCAAATGTTAGAAAATGTTTTAAGCACCCGTTACGTTGAATTGCAATCATTTTTTTTTTTCAACAAAAATATAAGATTCGACAAAAAAAACATTTTAGCGAAAAAAAATCATCTGAAATGCACACAAAAATCAAATTATTTTTGAATAAACCAGAGCATGCTTAAAATTATTAAAATAAAGTTTTTTGAAACAATATTTTTGCCCATAATTTTTCGAGCCAATTTTTGATAATGGGTGGAGAAGGGGAATATCGAAAAAAGCTTTGTAAAATACTTGTAACAGCCTAATTCCTTCGATTTCCACATTTTGTCTGCCTTAATCCTGAAGGCCAGAATTTCCAAAAATGTTTGATGAAAGTTTTGTTGATATTTAATAAACATGTTTAAATTAAGCCATTATTTTGAAAAAGTATAAAATAACTTTACGAGTGATCAACGCCACAAAAATTCACCTCGCGGGCCACGTTTCCCGCATAAAGATTTACTATAAACCAACAGTAGATTTTATGGTTATCACACGATAAATTCTATGGTTATTTTTACCATGATTCTACAGTAGCCATTATGTTTTTTCACCATAGAATATATCTTATTTTGGGAAATTACTATAAAAAAGGGGTATTGTTAGGCACAGTCACCATAAAAATTTCGACTTTTCCCCATACAAAAAAACCAAAACTATATACTCTACCGTATTTTCATTGATGCCTTTTCCGTCCAAAAATTACCCTGACCATAGAAAACATCATACATTTATAATAAAAACAGTAACCATTACAATGGTTTGCACAGTAGATTCACAGTTCTTCATGGATTTTTCCATACTAAATAGTACGGTTTAAACTATATTCGTACATTGAAATAAATAATAACTACAGTATGATTCATTGTATTTTCATTGTATTTATTTTTTCTCTCCACTAAATTGTACTGTAAAACATATATTTATACATTGAAATTAATGGTCAATATGGTAAGTTTTATTGTATTTTTATAGTTTTTTCGTAGATTTAAAAAAATAGTACTTTTTCCGCGTCTTTTAATATTCTGCTTCAATCCGAACTTTCTGACGTTGTTCGAAATGTTTGTAGCCGGTGCCGGAACTACTGCTTCGTATTTGGGATGAACTCTCGCGTATTTATGAAGCACAATCCTCAGTGGAATAGGCCCCTGTAAAAGAGAAACACACTAAATTAGACATAGGGAATATTATGTTTGTTTCGGTATAAATGCTATTAAATTAGCTGTTACTAGAATTCTAAAATTCTAAAATTCTAAAATTCTAAAATTCTAAAATTCTAAAATTCTAAAATTCTAAAATTCTAAAATTCTAAAATTCTAAAATTCTAAAATTCTAAAATTCTAAAATTCTAAAATTCTAAAATTCTAAAATTCTAAAATTCTAAAATTCTAAAATTCTAAAATTCTAAAATTCTAAAATTCTAAAATTCTAAAATTTAAAATTCTAAAATTCTAAAATTCTAAAATTTAAAATTTAAAATTCTAAAATTCTAAAATTCTAAAATTCTAAAATTCTAAAATTCTAAAATTCTAAAATTTAAAATTCTAAAATTCTAAAATTCTAAAATTCTAAAATTCTAAAATTCTAAAATTCTAAAATTCTAAAATTCTAAAATTCTAAAATTCTAAAATTCTAAAATTCTAAAATTCTAAAATTCTAAAATTCTAAAATTCTAAAATTCTAAAATTCTAAAATTCTAAAATTCTAAAATTCTAAAATTCTAAAATTCTAAAATTCTAAAATTCTAAAATTCTAAAATTCTAAAATTCTAAAATTCTAAAATTCTAAAATTTAAAATTCTAAAATTTAAAATTCTAAAATTCTAAAATTCTAAAATTCTAAAATTCTAAAATTCTAAAATTCTAAAATTCTAAAATTCTAAAATTCTAAAATTCTAAAATTCTAAAATTCTAAAATTCTAAAATTCTCAAATTCTCAAATTCTCAAATTTTAAAATTCTAAAATTCTAAAATTCTAAAATTCTAGCATTCTAATATTCTAAAATTTTAAAACTTTAAAAATTCTAAAATTACTTAATACATAATAACTCAATTTCCTAATTGCTTTATTTTTTAATTTCTCAATATCCTAATTTCCTAATTTTCTAATTTTCTTATTTTCTTATTTTCTGATTTTCTAATTTTCTAATTTTCTAATTTTCTAATTTTCTAATTTTCTAATTTTCTAATTTTCTAATTTTCTAATTTTCTAATTTTCTAATTTTCTAATTTTCTAATTTTCTAATTTTCTAATTTTCTAATTTTCTAATTTTCTAATTTTCTAATTTTCTAATTTTCTAATTTTCTAATTTTCTAATTTTCTAATTTTCTAATTTTCTAATTTTCTAATTTTCTAACTTTCTAATTTTCTAATTTTCTAATTTTCTAATTTTCTAATTTTCTAATTTTCTAATTTTCTAATTTTCTAATTTTCTATTTTTCTATTTTTCAAATTTTCTATTTTTCTATTTTTCAAATTTTAAAATTTTAAAATTTTCAAATTTTCAAATTTTTGAATTTTCTAATTTTCGAATTTTTGAATTTTCGAATTTTCGAATTTTCGAATTTTCGAATTTTCGAATTTTCGAATTTTCGAATTTTCGAATTTTCTAATTTTCTAATTTTCTAATTTTCTAATTTTCTAATTTTCTTATTTTCTAATTTTCTAAATTTCTTATTTTCCAATTTTCTGATTTTCTAATTTTCTTATTTTCTAATTTTCTAATTATCTAATTTTCTAATTTTCTAATTTTCTAATTTTCTCATTTTCTCATTTTCTAATTTTCTAATTTTCTAATTTTCTAATTTTCTAATTTTCTAATTTTCTAATTTTCTAATTTTCTAATTTTCTAATTTTCTAATTTTCTAATTTTCTAATTTTCTAATTTTCTAATTTTCTAATTTTCTAATTTTCTAATTTTCTAATTTTCTAATTTTCTAATTTTCTAATTTTCTAATTTTCTAATTTCCTAATTTTCTAATTTTCTAATTTTCTAATTTCTTAATTTCCTAATTGCCTGAATTCCTAATTTCCTAACTTCCTAATTTCCTAATTTTCTAATTTTGTTATTTGTTAATTTCTAAATTTCTAAATTTCCTCATTTCCTAATATCCTTATTTCCTAATTTCCAAATTTCCGAATTTCCTAATTTCCTAATTTTGTAATTTCTTAATTGTTAAATTTTTTAATTTCTTAATTTCCCAATTTCCTAATTTCAAAATTTCCTAATATCCTAATTTTCTAATTTCCTATTTTCTAATTTCTAAATTTCCTAATTTCCCAATTTCCTAATTTCATAATTTCATTATTTCCTAATTTTCTAATTTTGTTATTTGTTAATTTCTAAATTTCCTCATTTCCTAATATCCTAATTTCCTCAATTCCAAATTTCCGAATTTCCTAATTTCCTAATTTTGTAATTTCTTAATTGTTAAATTTTTTAATTTCTTAATTTCCCAATTTCCTAATTTCAAAATTTCCTAATATCCTAATTTTCTAATTTCCTATTTTCTAATTTCTAAATTTCCTAATTTCCTAACTTCCTAATTTCCTAATTTCATTATTTAGGAAATTTTCTAATTCTATTATTTGTTAATTTCTAAATTTCTAAATTTCCTCATTTCCTAATATCCTAATTTCCTAATTTCCAAATTTCCGAATTTCCTAATTTTGTAATTTCTTAATTGTTAAATTTTTTAATTTCTTAATTTCCCAATTTCCTAATTTCCTAATTTTCTAATTTCCTAATTTCCTAATTTCCTTATTTCCTAATTTCCTAATTTCCTAATTTCCTAATTTCCTAATTTCCTAGTTTCTAATTTCCTAATTTCCTAATTTCCTTATTTCCTAATTTCCTAATTGCCCAATTTCCTAATTTCCTTATTTCCTTATTTCCTTATTTCCTTATTTCCTTATTTCCTTATTTCCTTATTTCCTTATTTCCTTATTTCCAAATTTCCTAATTTCCTATTTTCCTAATTTCCTAATTTCCTAATTTCCTAATTGCCCAATTTTCTAATTTCCTAATTTCCTAATTTCCTAATTTTCTTATCTCCTAATTTCCTAATTTCCCAATTTCCTAATTTTCTTATTTCCTAATTTCCTAATTGCCCAATTTCCTAATTTCCGATTTTTCTAATTTCTAAATTTCCTAATTTCCTAATTTCGTAATTTCCTGATTTCCTGATTTCCTAATTTCCCAATTTCCAAATTGCCTAATTTCCTAATTTCCTAATCTCCTAATTTCCTAATTTCTTAATCTCCTAATTTCCTAATTGCCTAATTTCCTAATTTCCGAATTTCCTAATTTCCTAATTTCCTAATTTCCTAATTGCCTAATTTCCTAATTTCCGAATTTCCTAATATCCGAATTTCCGAATTTCCTAATTGCCTAAATTCCAAATTTCCTGATTTCCTAATTTCCTAATTTCCAAATTTCTTAATTTCCTATTTCCTAATTTCCGAATTTCCTAATTTCCGAATTTCCGAATTTCCTAATATCCTAATTGCCTAATTTCCTTCCAAGATTCAGCATTTTGAGATTCGGTCTGATGAGCAGCTCTATATGTTTTCATTAAATACAAAATTATATGAACCTTTGTAATAATCAGTGGCATTCAAATTTGCAAATTCTATTATTTTATTTATTCATCAAAACAAATTTAACACAGGCACCGTGCCAATAAACGTCAAACGCTACTTTCTGTTTCTGTTATTTTTCAGTTGCGTACCACTCAACAAAATTCTTTTCGTGACCTTTTCCTTGACCGTTGTTTGGACGTTCACCGTTGAGCATCAACACACAACTTACCTAACGATTTTCGCCTCCAGACGAAACGACCATCCTGAACAAATCCGGCCGGAAGTGTCCGCAGCAGGCGCCGGGCCTGGTAGAAGAAGTCCCTGTAAAAAAGAGGAACACACACAGTTTGTTCAGACCATTGCTCTCGCAAACTTGACCTTGACCATTCTCTTTTGAACATAACCAAACTTGTCCGCACCCTCAGCAAACGTCAAATCAAAACAAATTGCTGCCGGATCTTTCTCAGGATCTCTCCCGTAAAAGATCCGGCAACAATTTTGTATGGCTTGAAGTTTGCGGAGGGTACCAAAAATGTAAACAAATCACTTTGTGCATCAGCCAATAGCTTGGGAAATTTGCCTGAAAATGCCTGCTGCTGTTGCGGGTGCGATTCCGCCCTCTCCAAGTTCAACAAAACTCCAAATACTCACCCAAATATGCGAAAATTCCGCCATCCCAGAGCCGTTCCGGTTCGGTGACCCGGTGGATTTGTCCATCAGAACCATGTTGAACGAACGCCGGAACAACTTCATTCACGAGCACACGCGATTCGATTTGAGTATTCTCGATTTCAACTGCGCCACACAAACAGGATCAAACACGCGCGCGGGTGAAAAAATGACATCCTTAATGACAGCTCGATCAACTATGGTGTGTTCGTTAGGGAGCGTCGCCCAGATTAGGTGTCATGGTGCGTTCGTTAGGGAGCGTCGTGTTCGTTTTGTGACCCTTAATATTTTTTGCCGTTTCTATTATTGAATAAAAATGTTAAAATGTTTAAATGATTAAATGTTTAAATGTTTAAATGTTTAAATGTTTAAATGTTTAAATGTTTAAATGTTTAAATGTTTAAATGTTTAAATGTTTAAATGTTTAAATGTTTAAATGTTTAAATGTTTAAATGTTTAAATGTTTAAATGTTTAAATGTTTAAATGTTTAAATGTTTAAATGTTTAAATGTTTAAATGTTTAAATGTTTAAATGTTTAAATGTTTAAATGTTTAAATGTTTAAATGTTTAAATGTTTAAATGTTTAAATGTTTAAATGTTTAAATGTTTAAATGTTTAAATGTTTAAATGTTTAAATGTTTAAATGTTTAAATGTTTAAATGTTTAAATGTTTAAATGTTTAAATGTTTAAATGTTTAAATGTTTAAATGTTTAAATGTTTAAATGTTTAAATGTTTAAATGTTTAAATGTTTAAATGTTTAAATGTTTAAATGTTTAAATGTTTAAATGTTTAAATGTTTAAATGTTTAAATGTTTAAATGTTTAAATGTTTAAATGTTTAAATGTTTAAATGTTTAAATGTTTAAATGTTTAAATGTTTAAATGTTTAAATGTTTAAATGTTTAAATGTTTAAATGTTTAAATGTTTAAATGTTTAAATGTTTAAATGTTTAAATGTTTAAATGTTTAAATGTTTAAATGTTTAAATGTTTAAATGTTTAAATGTTTAAATGTTTAAATGTTTAAATGTTTAAATGTTTAAATGTTTAAATGTTTAAATGTTTAAATGTTTAAATGTTTAAATGTTTAAATGTTTAAATGTTTAAATGTTTAAATGTTTAAATGTTTAAATGTTTAAATGTTTAAATGTTTAAATGTTTAAATGTTTAAATGTTTAAATGTTTAAATGTTTAAATGTTTAAATGTTTAAATGTTTAAATGTTTAAATGTTTAAATGTTTAAATGTTTAAATGTTTAAATGTTTAAATGTTTAAATGTTTAAATGTTTAAATGTTTAAATTTTTAAATGTTTAAATGTTTAAATGTTTAAATGTTTAAATGTTTAAATGTTTAAATGTTTAAATGTTTAAATGTTTAAATGTTTAAATGTTTAAATGTTTAAATGTTTAAATGTTTAAATGTTTAAATGTTTAAATGTTTAAATGTTTAAATGTTTAAATGTTTAAATTTTTAAATGTTTAAATGTTTAAATGTTTAAATGTTTAAATGTTTAAATGTTTAAATGTTTAAATGTTTAAATGTTTAAATGTTTAAATGTTTAAATGTTTAAATGTTTAAATGTTTAAATGTTTAAATGTTTAAATGTTTAAATGTTTAAATGTTTAAATGTTTAAATGTTTAAATGTTTAAATGTTTAAATGTTTAAATGTTTAAATGTTTAAATGTTTAAATGTTTAAATGTTTAAATGTTTAAATGTTTAAATGTTTAAATGTTTAAATGTTTAAATGTTTAAATGTTTAAATGTTTAAATGTTTAAATGTTTAAATGTTTAAATGTTTAAATGTTTAAATGTTTAAATGTTTAAATGTTTAAATGTTTAAATGTTTAAATGTTTAAATGTTTAAATGTTTAAATGTTTAAATGTTTAAATGTTTAAATGTTTAAATGTTTAAATGTTTAAATGTTTAAATGTTTAAATGTTTAAATGTTTAAATGTTTAAATGTTTAAATGTTTAAATGTTTAAATGTTTAAATGTTTAAATGTTTAAATGTTTAAATGTTTAAATGTTTAAATGTTTAAATGTTTAAATGTTCAAATGTTTAAATGTTTGAATATTTTAATATTTTAATATTTAAATGTTTAAATGTTTAAATGTTTAAATGTTTAAATGTTCAAATGTTTGAATATTTTAATATTTTAATATTTTAATATTTTAATATTTTAATATTTTAATATTTTAATATTTTAATATTTTAATATTTTAATATTTTAATATTTTAATATTTTAATATTTTAATATTTTAATATTTTAATATTTTAATATTTTAATATTTTAATATTTTAATATTTTAATATTTTAATATTTTAATATTTTAATATTTTAATATTTTAATATTTTAATATTTTAATATTTTAATATTTTAATATTTTAATATTTTAATATTTTAATATTTTAATATTTTAATATTTTAATATTTTAATATTTTAATTTTTAATATTTTAATATTTTAATATTTTAATATTTTAATATTTTAATATTTAAATATTTAAATATTTTAATATTTTAATATTTTAATATTTTAATATTTTAATATTTTAATATTTTAATATTTTAATATTTTAATATTTTAATATTTTAATATTTTAATATTTTAATATTTTAATATTTTAATATTTAAATATTTAAATATTTTAATATTTTAATATTTTAATATTTTAATATTTTAATATTTTAATATTTTAATATTTTAATATTTTAATATTTTAATATTTTAATATTTTAATATTTTAATATTTTAATATTTTAATATTTTAATATTTTAATATTTTAATATTTTAATATTTTAATATTTTAATATTTTAATATTTTAATATTTTAATATTTTAATATTTTAATATTTTAATATTTTAATATTTTAATATTTTAATATTTTAATATTTTAATATTTTAATATTTTAATATTTTAATATTTTAATATTTTAATATTTTAATATTTTAATATTTTAATATTTTAATATTTTAATATTTTAATATTTTAATATTTTAATATTTTAATATTTTAATATTTTAATATTTTAATATTTTAATATTTTAATATTTTAATATTTTAATATTTTAATATTTTAATATTTTAATATTTTAATATTTTAATATTTTAATATTTTAATATTTTAATATTTTAATATTTTAATATTTTAATATTTTAATATTTTAATATTTTAATATTTTAATATTTTAATATTTTAATATTTTAATATTTTAATATTTTAATATTTTAATATTTTAATATTTTAATATTTTAATATTTTAATATTTTAATATTTTAATATTTTAATATTTTAATATTTTAATATTTTAATATTTTAATATTTTAATATTTTAATATTTTAATATTTTAATATTTTAATATTTTAATATTTTAATATTTTAATATTTTAATATTTTAATATTTTAATATTTTAATATTTTAATATTTTAATATTTTAATATTTTAATATTTTAATATTTTAATATTTTAATATTTTAATATTTTAATATTTTAATATTTTAATATTTTAATATTTTAATATTTTAATATTTTAATATTTTAATATTTTAATATTTTAATATTTTAATATTTTAATATTTTAATATTTTAATATTTTAATATTTTAATATTTTAATATTTTAATATTTTAATATTTTAATATTTTAATATTTTAATATTTTAATATTTTAATATTTTAATATTTTAATATTTTAATATTTTAATATTTTAATATTTTAATATTTTAATATTTTAATATTTTAATATTTTAAAATTTTGTATTTTAATATTTTAATATTTTATTATTTTATTATTTTAATATTTTAATATTTTAATATTTTAATATTTTAATATTTTAATATTTTAATATTTTAATATTTTAATATTTTAATATTTTAATATTTTAATATTTTAATATTTTAATATTTTAATATTTTAATATTTTAATATTTTAATATTTTAATATTTTAATATTTTAGATTAGTGCGCTGACCGCGGGGACGCGCTGTCTTGTTTTTGCATGCTTATTTTCATTTCTTTTGTGTTGCTGTTTGTGTGCTTGGGTGATTTGTTATAATTGAATCATGTCATCATAAGTGCAGTGCTTCTGGGAACGCGCAGTCCTGTTTTTTTCGCGATAATTTTCATCGTAAATGATCGTAAAAATTTATTCCAACTGGCAGTTTTATTATTAATTCATCAAATTATCGATTTTATGAAGAGTAAAGCGTCATCTATTTACTTTTTTTGAAATTTGCTCGCGTTATCTAAATTGAAAAAAGTAAAAATATACTGATAAGTCCAGCCCATAGCACTACTGCTCGGCTGGCACGCGTTCGATAAAAAAAAAACTTTTAAATGATCAATTGTCTATCTTTCCGCAGCCGGCTGCCTAAGATTTAAAATTTTCAACCGATAAACAAAATGCTCATGGTCACATCACTGCCACTCGTGAATCCTGACCTCATACCCATCTACTAACCCCCTCAAAACTCATGTGATACTTTGTCGAAGATGCAGTCGATTGGGCGGTCTCTATCACTCAAGTATCGGACTAACATTCCCATCCACTTCCCCGTGACCCTACCACTGGTCGTGGCCGGCGCCGGTATTGATCAGCATGATAGGGGCCTTTGAGAAGTTGCGAAGCGAGGAAAGATAGCTCCACTTATCTTCCACGGCTCGTGGATGTAACTTCTGGAGGTCCTGGTCAATAACGGAGTAGCAACTGCGGGTGGGCACCTATGCTTATGCTTATGCTTATTTTAATATTTTAATATTTTAATATTTTAATATTTTAATATTTTAATATTTTAATATTTTAATATTTTAATATTTTAATATTTTAATATTTTAATATTTTAATATTTTAATATTTTAATATTTTAATATTTTAATATTTTAATATTTTAATATTTTAATATTTAATATTTTAATATTTTAATATTTTAATATTTTAATATTTTAATATTTTAATATTTTAATATTTTAATATTTTAATATTTCAATATTTTAATATTTTAATATTTTAATATTTTAATATTTTAATATTTTAATATTTTAATATTTTAATATTTTAATATTTTAATATTTTAATATTTTAATATTTTAATATTTTAATATTTTAATATTTTAATATTTTAATATTTTAATATTTTAATATTTTAATATTTTAATATTTTAATATTTTAATATTTTAATATTTTAATATTTTAATATTTTAATATTTTAATATTTTAATATTTTAATATTTTAATATTTTAATATTTTAATATTTTAATATTTTAATATTTTAATATTTTAATATTTTAATATTTTAATATTTTAATATTTTAATATTTTAATATTTTAATATTTTAATATTTTAATATTTTAATATTTTAATATTTTAATATTTTAATATTTTAATATTTTAATATTTTAATATTTTAATATTTTAATATTTTAATATTTTAATATTTTAATATTTTAATATTTTAATATTTTAATATTTTAATATTTTAATATTTTAATATTTTAATATTTTAATATTTTAATATTTTAATATTTTAATATTTTAATATTTTAATATTTTAATATTTTAATATTTTAATATTTTAATATTTTAATATTTTAATATTTTAATATTTTAATATTTTAATATTTTAATATTTTAATATTTTAATATTTTAATATTTTAATATTTTAATATTTTAATATTTTAATATTTTAATATTTTAATATTTTAATATTTTAATATTTTAATATTTTAATATTTTAATATTTTAATATTTTAATATTTTAATATTTTAATATTTTAATATTTTAATATTTTAATATTTTAATATTTTAATATTTTAATATTTTAATATTTTAATATTTTAATATTTTAATATTTTAATATTTTAATATTTTAATATTTTAATATTTTAATATTTTAATATTTTAATATTTTAATATTTTAATATTTTAATATTTTAATATTTTAATATTTTAATATTTTAATATTTTAATATTTTAATATTTTAATATTTTAATATTTTAATATTTTAATATTTTAATATTTTAATATTTTAATATTTTAATATTTTAATATTTTAATATTTTAATATTTTAATATTTTAATATTTTAATATTTTAATATTTTAATATTTTAATATTTTAATATTTTAATATTTTAATATTTTAATATTTTAATATTTTAATATTTTAATATTTTAAAATTTTTGTATTTTAATATTTTAATATTTTATTATTTTATTATTTTAATATTTTAATATTTTATTATTTTAATATTTTAATATTTTGATATTTTAATATTTTAATATTTTAATATTTTAATATTTTAATATTTTAATATTTTAATATTTTAATATTTTAATATTTTAATATTTGAATATTTTAATATTTTAATATTTTAATATTTTAATATTTTAATATTTTAATATTTTAATATTTTAATATTTTAATATTTTAATATTTTAATATTTTAATATTTTAATATTTTAATATTTTAATATTTTAATATTTTAATATTTTAATATTTTAATATTTTAATATTTTAATATTTTAATATTTTAATATTTTAATATTTTAATATTTTAATATTTTAATATTTTAATATTTTAATATTTTAATATTTTAATATTTTAATATTTTAATATTTTAATATTTTAATATTTTAATATTTTAATATTTTAATATTTTAATATTTTAATATTTTAATATTTTAATATTTTAATATTTTAATATTTTAATATTTTAATATTTTAATATTTTAATATTTTAATATTTTAATATTTTAATATTTTAATATTTTAATATTTTAATATTCAAATATTTAAATATTTTATTATTTTAATATTTAATTTTTTTGTGTAGAAACAGTTAAATATGTAAAATTTCTAGTATTTTAATGTCTTAATGCTTAAGTTTTTAATACTTTGATTTGATTTGAGCTTTTCACAAAATCGTTTGTGAAGTTTTGTATTTAAAATATAACTCGATTTCAAATACTTTTGTTACATGATTCAAATTATTTTAAAAAATCGTTAAAAAAGTTAACACCACGGACGAACGGACATGACACCACGAACAAATTTTGCTCATTTTTCTGAGGCAAAATTCAAATTTCAGCCGAATAAAAATACGTTAAAACCGCCTTGAAACACTAGCGCTACAGGTGTTCACGTTGGCGAACTATTTTTGTGTTGGTATTATTACTATAATTCAGTCAAAATGTTGTCATGCTGCGGTGATTGAAAATTGTCGTTGATTTTCCCGCTTCCAATAGTTTTTCACAGCGCGCTGTTCTTTTTGCGGTGAACGGTAGTTGTACATTTTTGATTGATATCAACAATACTATCTGAAGCGAATCACGGAATTTGTAAATAAACAAAGTAATAAAGATGCACACAAATTTCGAGAAATTTTGAATTCAGGGCGATTAACAACGTTAAAAGGTATTTTGTTTATGCTTGATCCGCAAAATGAAATAAAAATAAATTTCGTTTTCGTCCATCAAATGTCACGCAGCTGGTAGTAAAAGGATATCCCGATGCCGTTTCTCCACGGTTCCAGATTTCAACAAAAAAATAACAGCGATAGATAGTCCTAGGCCAAATTGATCGCCATGGAAAAGGGAGGCCCTCAACACACGGAGCTCGAGGAGTGGCCTCCCAACTGAAGGACACCGCAACTTCCCAAGGAGTTCAGAAACGAGCTTTGTTGTGGTCCAGATTGTTTCGCAGCGATGGTGTGAGGTTTGCTAGGTTGAAAATCAGTTTAAAGTTTGATCTACAAATAAGGCACATTCGCGCAGCTTTTCCATTTCGTTTAGACAGTTGGGTAAAGTCAACTCGTCCTTGCAGCTCAACCAAACGATGATTTATCCGGTTCAGCAACGACGTGTGTGCTGCTGGGGTTGCAGTCTAACACGTCTTCGGCAACCAGGGCGATCGAACTGTTCAGATTGCCGATCCATTTGGACTTTGTCGTCCAACACATGAGCCACCGAGGTAACCGTTAAACTCGTCCCCAGCTTCAACCCTTGTTCCAACCACTCTGCTTTGTCGAAATTGTGATCCCAATAATTGGGTTTCCTCTTGCACAAAATTTCTTGTTTCAACCGGAACCAGGAAGGGAGGTACAGCCAAGGAACAGCCTACAATTCACGGAACGATTCTAGATTGGAGTCCTTGAGCTTGTCGACCCCGAATCCGGAAATCTTCTGCCGCACATTAACTGAGCACTCCGCCCACTGCTAAAAATTGCAGAATTCAGTAGAAATTTGTTGACGGAAGTTCGGATCTGTTTAATTTTTATTCGATTTTAGAAACTTCTCAATTTGATTAAATTACAAGCGCGAACTGAAAATTTTAAACGTTTTTTTCAGCCGACGAACCAACCAAAAAAATCAGGCAAACTGTCAAGTAGCGCAAACTGTCAAAGTTTGTTTTGACATGAGCGTTTGCGCACTGAAGACAAGCAGGAAAAGAAATAAGAAGAATTAGAAGAAAATCAGCTTCAAATTCAAAATGCTCGTGTCATGTCCGTTCGTCCGTGTTAACACTACGCAACTATAACATTACAATAAAACTTACTGTAACAAAAATTTGGAAAAAATGCATTATGAGATTTCCAATAACAAAACCATGATATTTGCTGTCTTCATGTATTTTACGGTAGTTTTATTGTTTCAATTTATAACATTTCCAATAACAAAACCATGAAATTGACTGTAACCATGAAATCTACGATAGCTTTATCGTCATTCCAATGAAGTTCAAAAAAATCAACCATAAACTAACTATAGATATTATAATATCTATTGTAACTGCATGGTTTTGACAATGCATAATATCATATAATTTTATTCGGGTTGGCCCACGGGCCATACATGATTTTTTAATGCTAATTTTTGGAAAGTATCGATAATATTTTTTTGATGATACGTTGAATTTTAAATCAAAAAGTAAAGTTGTGATAATAATAATAATTTTCTTATTTATGTTTTATCACAAAAACTAGGTTTTGATTAACATTATTTTTTATACTTTAGTGGAAATTAGGTGTTTTTTTTATGATACATTTTATTTGGAATCAAAAAATAAAGTTGTGATTGTTTGATAAAATGCATTGTTTTCGAGTTATAACCATTTTTAGGCTATGATTTTCAGAATTTTGATTTTAGTATTCTTTAAAAATTACTTTTCGAAAAATAAACATTTTAATATTTTTGTTGGAATAGCTCGAAAAGTACCTAAATGTTTGAAAATCTCTACTTCAAACATTGCAGCATGTCAAAACAATTCCTTCGAACTATAAACACTGTTGGATGACTTGTTTTTACCATATCTTTGATTTTGAGCATCATTTTTGTTTCATTTGACCCAATGTCAGCCCCTCTATGGGGTGAGATTGAGTCAATTTTCAAACGATTGCACGATTAAGTAGAGTCCATCAAATTCCACCATATTTTGGCAAAATGTTTGTAAACTATCTAAGAACAATTCTGGAGTTTTTTTTTAAAAGGTCCAATAAACCAAATTTTCAGTTTTTGCTTTTTGGGTGTTTTTTATACCCCTGACTCAAGGCGGTTTCGAAAACACCCAAAAAGCAAAAACTAGAAATTTGGTTTATTGGACCTTTTAAAAAAAAACTCCAGAATTCTACGTTAAAAAAATTCCGATGTTATTTAAATTGTTTGTGTTAAGAAATTATAGTTATGCTACCATCAAAACATTGCAATTTCAATGAATTCATAAAATTATATTTGTCATCAACTTGTATTTGTAAGTGGCCTTATATTCAAAATTTGTCAAAATATTAAAATAACAATTTTTTTTTCTTCTGTGGAAATTGCAACTTTTCCTCAAAAGGGTGATTAAAATAGAAAAATGTACATATTTACAAAGCACTGATCAGCATTTTGAATAATGTCTGCAATTTTGTTGAATGCAAATTTCCAACTCTCTTCGGCTAGTTTAAATTCACTGTGATTCTCGGCAAAAAGAAATGCGCACAGGAATCAAAAATAGATTCAATCTCTCCAGACTCCAAAATATATTCCATCAACTCGCACCGACAACCTGTCGAGAATAATTTAAGGCCAGCACCACACAATCCCACTCCCTGCCCCCCCCCCCCCTTTCTTTCCCTCCTCATCAGAACTTCTCACTTACTTGTTTATGGTCGACGAATAAGCTCCAATCAGGTTCAATTGTCGTCCTTCACGACTCGTTTATACTCGTCGGTGGCAAACAATTCTGTGTACGTAACACACAGGTCCAGCTCGGCTTCGATTCCAACTTGGAAGTGCTCGAGCCTACCAAAAAAAACCAGCTCAGCTGAACAACAACTCAACAACAAAAAAAAAACGCAAACTCCACTCTGTGCCCTTCGACAAACAGCGACGACAAAATTAACGATCGTCGTTTTTTTCTTTTGGTAAAACTTGCGCTATTAAGCGACAAAACGGCAACACTACTCCTCCTCCTTCTTCTCTGTAGGAAAACTGCCTTTTTGGCCTCGACTTGTCAGCGAACACACACACACACAAACGCACACTCTTTTGCCGCTTGATTTGATTGTTACGCGACGAACGCTTCTTTTGGTTATCTCTGTTTTCCCCGCGAAAAAACACTCTTCGTGAGCAACACACACTCCTCGGAATAGTTTGTTGATTCCTCTTCGTTTGCGAGCGAATTTTCACTCCTTTCCTAGTTGGAGCCAATTGCTGATTTTCACTTTCGCTTTTCTTTCGGCGTGAACTAGCTTTTTCGCTGAATCAGCTGGATTTTTGGTTGATTTTTGCTCTCATCCAACAGATCCTTTGACCTTGCCTTTCAAATCTGGCCAAGTCTCCCCCCAAAGAGTAAAGAATCCTGTATTCCTTTCTTTCGAAACAAAAAAAAGGTGCTCTCCCGCTGTGCACAGAAGACTTGGGACAATTTTCCACCCCACCAGCTAATCAGCTCGAAACACTTTCTTTCCCCTTGAACCGTTCTCGGCTATGGCTTCTGGCGAACTGAGCTCGACCGGCGACTACCCGTCGAGCATTATACTTGCGGGCCGTCGAGGGGCTGCTGCTCGGAGAGCGAGAGCACAACTCGCTCTCCGGCCTGCCCGAGCAGCTGATGAGCTAATACAAAAGCCAGTGCTAGTATGTATAGGCAAGGTTGTACTAGTGAAACGCGTCAACAACCGGCGACTTTGAGTGCAGTGCGAAGTTTGCCGGCAGCGTTAGGTGGGGTGAAACGGGACATTTTTCAGTTGTTAAATTTCATTCAAAAAATCCAATAAATTTGAATATTTGTTAAAATTCTAGAATCTCAAAAAAATCTACTTCAAATTAAAATCACACCACTTGACGGTAACACCATCAAAAGTGTGAAAAATGAGAGAGAGAGCTTTGTGTTGTACTAAACAACCACTAAGAGTCATACCCTATCTCGGCATATACTTTGATGCACTCTCAACGCGTTCGGCGAAAACGTGACCGCTTTCTCGGTAGTGGTGAGTAAGTACCTACAATCCCACTGGGCCAGGGCAGCGGCGCAGACTGGCCGTTGCCTGGCCTGTTCGCGAGAAGATGTTCACATATGGCGAATGTATTCGTTTTCGGACGGAGCAAGATTTTGAAAAGTATTGGAATATTTGAAGACTAGTTCATACATTATACTTGGAAAATCAGGATCAAACTATTTAAATATTTTTTCAAAAAACAAATAAATTTCAATGGAAATTTCAGTGCAAAGTGTTTGGGTTAGTCTGATAAAATCACTAAAAATCATTTTTTTCTTATTCCTAACAATAAATTCCAGGTGTTTAAAATTAGTGATTCAAAATAAGACAAGGTACAAATACACAGAAAAAAAAACGATTCTCGTAATCGTGAATCGTATGGTGCATTTGCACTATAAACGTGCATATATTCCTTCGTGGTTCTAGCATTCGTGAATTTAATTCACGATTTCGAGAATTGATTTTTTTTCAGTGTATCGTGACACAATTCTCCGAATATTCAGTAAACCAACTTGTTTTTTTTTTGTGTGAAGACTTCGGATAAGCCATCTTGGACTTGGACGCCATTAGAGGGTGACGATTCTCGAGATTTTCAATTTCTCGGGAATCGAGAGTTGAATTTGGCTATTTCCCGGGAATTCCCGGGACCCGGGACCCAAGTAACATTTTTTTTTCCAGGAGTTCTACAAGAGCTCTTCAAGATAGCTACAGCATAGCAGTTTGGACCGCGGTAGGATAAAACTATCTTCAAGTACTCTTCCAAACTCCTGAAGAAGTTTTAAAGAGAATTTTATCCTATCGCGGTCCAAACTGCTATGCTATAGCTATCTTGAAGAGCTCTTGTAGAACTCCTGGAAAAAAAAGTTACTTGGGGAGTTTGTTTTTACTATGCCAATAGTGTCGATAATTTAAAAAGAAAAGTAATGTTTTTTTCTTTTCAATGAATTTAGTTACAATTAATTCATTCTTATTTATTGAAACGTTAATTTAAGCAGTCTTATTATTTTGGAGAACTATTTCTACCTTTTGATTTTTTTCTGAGTCGGCAAATACTAGATCGTTTCTGGAGCTTTTTGAGACTCAAAATTGTAGTTTAAAATGTTAGCGAGTCTTTATTTGCACTGAGTGATTTTTCAAAAGTTTTACAAAACTTGTTGCATGAACTTGTTATTAGATTTTTGTGAAGCTAACAAAATAGTTAATATATAATTTCTCAGAATCGGGATTTTGGCAATATGATAATTAACGACTCAAAACAACAATTTAAACTTGTTTTTTAAGGTCAACGATAAATATCAATTGAAGATATATTTACCTTTATCAGGAAAACCCGAATGTTCACAATTGACAGACTTTAACTTTGCATAGATTGCCAAAGTTTTTTTTCCAAAATATTATCTAATATTTAGGTTGATGCAAAACACAAAATGACTTATTGACATCAAAAAAGGAAATTACATTGAAACAGCGAAATTTACTTATCTAGAATAAAAAAAAAAAGATTTTGAGGATTGCTATGCTCAAGAGAGGATATGAAAATCGGACTTATTTGAAAAGGCTCTCTTAGAAAATGTTGAAAAAAATCGATTTTTATTTCTGGGGTGTAACTGCTAAGAGTACTTTAAGGTTATTTTTGGGGTACACATTATTTATTGGCTACCCTCAATTATAGTTGTTGGAATTTTTGACAAATTAAAATAAACAATTGCTAAATTCGAAGATTGGAGAAGCATTGTTTTATTCGAACTTGAACATCGAACATTGAACATCTAATGTTCTAAATAATTTCGAACATTTCAATTGTTTTTCTGATTAGTTTATATAATTTTGCTTCAATATTTATAAGTTTAAAATTTCCCGGGAGTCTCGACCAAATTTCCCGGGAATCGAGAGGTCTAAAAATTGTCGATTTCCCGGGATTTTTTTCTCGGGAATTCCCGCTCGTCACCCTCTAGACGCCATCTTGGATTGCTCAATCTCTGAGTACTTTGAAGTATTCTTGGGATCATATTCGAGTTCAGCGACCCCAAATTAGATAAATTTGACCTGTTGATTGCCTGTTACATTTCTGTATAAACATTTCCAATATTCTCACTGCGCCATATCGGCCGCCATCTTGGATTGCACATTCTCTGAGTACTTTAGAGAATTCTTCGGGTCATATTCGAGTTCAGCGACCCCAATATAGTTAAATTTGAGTAGTTGATTGAACTTAAAAATCCTATTATTGGGATTTTTTCCATTCAGCCTCCATATTGGACGCCATCTTGAATATCTCGGTTCCCTTTGAGAATCAGGAAAATCAAAAGGCAGATTCGGATTTAGAAGGGTCGATTTAGTCTAAATCAATAAAAAAAACTGGCCTGTTACACGATTTGCTTCTAGACACGACACCTTTTTTGAATTCGTGCCTTAACTATAGCATTAGTTGAGCACTAATAGTGCCCGTAGTTGCTACTCCGTTAAAGACCTCCAGAATTTACATCCACGTGCCACGGAAGATGAGTGGGGGCTAATCTTTCCTCGTTTCGCAACTTCTCAAAGCCAACATGATAGGCGTCAAGCCCTTGAATTTTTCGGTCATACTCAGGTGTTTAAGGATTCCTTCTGTTCGAAAATTCCTTGCTATGAGCAGCAAATGGGAGTCGAACCCAGAATCATCCGCTTATAAAGCTAACAGCATAACCATTTAGTCACGCCTGTACCTGAATCTGAGTAAAAAAAAAAACATGCGCCAAAAACAATAGTTGACCAATTCTCTGAGATTACGGTTATTCGATTTTTTTTGTATTTTTTAATCCGGCTGAAACTTTTTTGGTGCCTTCGGTATGTCCAAAGAAGCCATTTTGCATCATTAGTTCGTTCATATAATTTTCGATACAAATTTGGCAGCTGTCCATACAAAATAATATGTGAAAATTCAAAAATCTATATCTTTTGAAGGAATTTTTTGATCGATTTGGTGTCTTCGGCAAAGTTGTAGGTATGGATATGGACTATGCTGAAAAAAATGATACACAGTAAAAAAAATTTGGTGATTTTTAAATCCACTTTTTGTCACAAAAAATTGATTTGCAAAAAAACACTATTTTTATTTTTTTTATTTTTTTATATGTTTTAGAGGACATTAAATGCCAACTTTTCAGAAATTTTCAGAATGGGCAAAAAATCTTTGACCGAGTTATGATTTTTTGAATCAATACAAAATTTTTCAAAAAATCGAAATATTGGTCGCAAAAAATTTTCAACTTCATTTTTCGATGTAAAATCGATTTTGCAATCAAAAAGTACTCAAGGGAATTTTTGATAAAGTGCACCGTTTTCCAGTAATTTCATTTTCAGGTAATTTTTTTGAAAATAGTCGCAGTTTTTATTTTTTTTAAATTAGTGCCTATGTTTGCCCACCTTTGAAATTTGAATATTTTTGAAAAGCTGAGAAAATTCTCTATGTTTTGCTTTATTGAACTTAGTTGATACGACCCTCAGTTGCTGAGATATTGCCATGCAAAGGTTTAAAAACAGTAAAATTGATGTTTTCTAAGTCTAACCCTAACAACCCACCATTTTCTAATGTCGATATCTCAGCAACTAATGGTCCGATTTACAATGTTTAAATATGAAACATTCGTAAAATTTTTCGATCTTTTCGAAAACAATATTTTCAAAAAATGTAAATCAAGACATTTTAGGGGGGCGTAATATTGAATGTTTGGCCCGTTTTTTTTAACATGGCAAGATCTCAGCAACTAAGGGTGATATCAACAAAGTTCAATGAAGCAAAATGTAGAGAATTTTCTCAGCCTTTCAAAAAAAAATTTCAGAGGTGGGCAAACATGGGCACTTATTTTAAAAATGAAAAACTGCGATTATTTTCAAAAAAGTTACCTTAAAATGGATTTAACTTGAAAACGGTGCACTTTATCAAAAATTCACTAGGGAACTTTTTGATTGCACAATAGATTTTATATCGAAAACTCAAGTTGAAAAATTTTTGCGACCAATATCTCGATTTTTTTAAAAAAATCTGTATTGATTCAAAAAATTATAACTCGGTCATTCTGGAGATTTCTGAAAAGTTGGCATTTGATGTTTTTTAAAACATATCAAAAGATTAAAAAAATTAAAAATAGTGTTTTTTTGCAAATCAAGTTTTAGTGACAAAAAGCTAAATTAAAAATCACCAAATTCACCATATCCATACCTGCAACTTTGCCGAAGACACCAAATCGATCAAAAAATTCCTTCAAAAGATACAGATTTTTTAATTTTCACATATCATTTTTGTATGGACAGCTGCCAAATTTGTATGGAAAATTATATGAACGAACTAATGATGCAAAATGGCTTCTTTGGGCATATCGAAGGTACCAAAAAAGTTTCAGCCGGATTAAAAAATACAAAAATTAAAATTAAAGAAAAAGGACCGATTCCGTAGGGGACCATCCACAAACCACGTGGACACTTTTTTGGAAATCTCAACCACACCCCCCCCCCTTCGTGGACAATTGTCCATACAAAAAAACTTTTTTGTATGGAGCGTGGACAATCGCCATACCCCTAAAGTGTCAACGTGGTTTATGGATGGTCCCTAGAGAAAACTGCTCAGTTGAAAGAATGAATCAATCAATTATTTAATTTTAGCTTTTAATATTTATTTATAATGCTAAATTTGACATAAAATAATCAAATATCGAAAAATTGATAAAAAAATTAATGAATCGATTTTATTCTTAACTTTTTGTAAACATTTCTGTTTAAGTTGACTTTTGCTAAAAGTTATTCTATTTCCTTTTCAAGCATTAAAAACAAATTTCCAAGTGTATTCTAATCTAGTGCTGCCATTTAGGTCAAAATTGTAAACAAACACTCATGAAAAGTGGCATATATAGCCAAACTGCCTCAATAACACAAAAGTGTATTAAAAATGCATTTGAGAGTGCGTGGCCGAATGGTTACGCTGTCCGCTTTGTAAGCGGATGATTCTGGGTTCGATTCCCATCTGCTGCAACCTTCCATCGGATGAGGAAGTAAAATGTCGGTCCCAGCCTTGGTTGTTAGGCCGTTAAGTCATTCCAGGTGTAGGCCATAAGTACAAACAACACACCAAACCAAGCCTACTCCGGTGGAATCGCTGGCGGCGGTTGGACTCGCAATCCAAAGGTCGTCAGTTCAAACACTGGGGTGGAAGGTTCCTTGGAGTAGAAAGAGGTTTGGGTGCTCTCCCCATTCAAGCCTTCGGACTCCTAGGTTCGAGCAGAAACTTGCAATAGAGACCACAAAAGACCCGGGGGTCGTTAATGTGGATGGTTTGATTTTTTTTTTTTTTTTTATTTTTGAGACATTTATGCAAACAGGGACAGAAGACAGCATTAAAACGTAATTTCCAAAGATGCTACGAAACATGCAACGCAACATGCAACAGGACAAAGGATGCAACAGGAAATCCATGGCGAATTGGTGGTTTTGAAAAAGTAATCTTGATAATAAATAAAAACTTTAAAATCTTGATGGCATGGTATGAACTTGAAGCAATTTAAAATGGATTTTCTTGCGTTAATAATAACTTTCAAGCATAATTGAACCAGTTTTAATTTTTTTTTAACGTTCAGAACATATTTTATATGAATTATTAAAAAAAATATTTGTACAAAGCAAAATCGTCTGATATCAAGAAATTCATATTTTTGTATTTTTCTTTGATTTGGCTAAAAATTTCTGTGACAAAAAAACAATTTTGAAAATGTTGAAATCAGCAACGTCATGCTTAGAATTTCCGGACGCTTCAAAACTAGGACACCTCATCTTAGTTTATCAATTATTTGGATATTCATTCGCATATTAGCTGTCAAAACTGTATTTATAGTTTGATGAATATTCTCATCAACTATCATTTATATTTAATTTTGAGGCTGTAGTCAATGCCAAAACAATGAAAAAAAATTAGCCATTCATCAAAATTTTAGTACAGATTTGTGTGATTCATAAGCCAAAACGAGTGTCCGGAATTCCAAGCAAATATGTCCGGATTACGAATCAGCTTTTGACAGTGTCCGGGATTCGAAGCAAAACTAATCATTCGAATTTTTAAAATCCTGATGAAAAAGAAAATTGTTTATTTGTTGATATTTCCACATTTCCAACTTATTACATGATTTTTTGTCAGCTATAACAAAAGTGATTTGCTACTATGTGTTCGAATTCCAAATCATGACGTAATTTCGGAAGGGAACTTTCTGAATGAATTTCTGTCTTCCAAAAAGTTTTGCACTGAAATAAAAAAAGTACCGTAAAACGGGGTGACTTTGATAGCCGGGGTGACTTTGATAGGTTTGCGATTTTCCCGCAAAATGAAGAGTACAATTAAAATACGTAAGGAATGGTTCAGAAACATACTGACCGTGGTAGAGAAGTGTTCAAAGTACCTCATGAAGAACTTTTCATAAATTTTTGAAAAGTTTATAAAGTTAGTTAACTATAGTTAAGAAAATGTGGATGAAAGTCATTATTTTAAACTTCTCAAAGTGTCATGATTTTCTCAATGAACATGATTTTTAATCGGAAAACGGAATGCATTTTCGGATTCTTTGGACAATTTTCCACTAGGAGAAGGTTAAATAAGTTTGTAAATAATAAATAATATGTGTTTTTGAAACACAATTAAAAAAAAATCTCCAAATTTATAGGCAAATTCAGTTGAACAAATTTCATGTAAAATGTGAAAACTTGTGATTCGTGCTTCGAATTCAGTATAAAATGCAATATAAATCGATAATTTTATGAACAAAACTATTTTTAACAAATTTCAGGCAAAATTCCGACTTTTTAACAATTTTACCTAAAATTTATATGTATTTTGTTAAAAAGCTTATAAACTTAGTTAACTTAATATAAACATTGATTTTTTTCTTACAAACTATATCAGCTACTTTAGTGATGGTACATTTAACGTACAAATAAGGTTTGAACATCTTAAATATGATTTTAACAAGAAAAACTATGACTATCAAAGTCACCCCGGAATTAAAACCAAGAATTTTTAACGTAACTATTTTTCTAAACACTATTGAAAAAACTTTTTTTCCAAAATAGTGCATGGACTTTGTGTGGCCTACCCCAGTACATGTTTTAAAAATAATAATCTTGAGAAAAACCTTACCTGTTGGAAAATATTCTAAAAACAAATTGAAATCGTATCAAAGTCACCCCGGTTTACGGTACCAAATTCCTAAATTCTAGAAATTTAGGCTCCATTCCTAATTTAGTAATTTGGTTTTTTGGATTACTTAATAAGAAAAGGAGGCAAAATTCCTAGAATTTAGGAATGTGGTACTTATTTTTATTTCAGTGGTAAGGACTTCTCAAGAATAAAAACTACAATCATTTTTGTATCAAAAAATCTTAGATTGCAATTTTTAGAAATTCAGCTTTTAGTGATTAAAACTTTGAAGTGTCCGATTACGACTAATTAAACAGGCGTTTAGTACTAGGATAAAACTTTATAAATTCTAAGGATAGTTTTACGAAGGACGTCTTGACTCGACGACGGACGACGACAGAAGAGAACGACTCTTCACTTGGGTTGTTCGACTGAGCTCTTTGCTATAATCTAGCACTGCAATTATGACTACCTACTTCATATTGCACTTCTGCAGGTTGGTACTATTTTAAACTTATTTAAAACAAATAGGTTAATTTTGTTTACAAGACCCTAATTTTCAAGAAAATTAAATCGAAAAAACGATAAACAGATTCATATTTTCCCAGAACACCAAAACTAATCCCCCACATGATTCCAAACCAAGAAGCCAAACCAACTAAACCCTACCAAGGACACACACAAGGGACCACCAACCACCACGGCATGGAAATCCAATCCACGCCTCAGCGCGGCCAGAAAATGACACGCAATTTCACCAGGGGAGAAAAACATTAGCGAATTGCGTGCTACATTGTATGCTCCTCTACCAAACACCAATCGTTCTATGCTAGGAGCTGTGAGTAAATATTCTTTTTCCCTGACAGTGGCAACCAATTCTAAATTGCCCTTTGTGCCGCGGACGGTCGGTTTGGATTGCGTGCCAAAGCATAAAGACATTTTATGCTCGCGAGGATTCACCCCTCGAACTATTTATTTTTCTGGTGCCAAACCAGCAGCGGGTTTGGTTGGCGCGCAAAATCTACCGCGCAACACGTGCCACACAGTGACATAACTACAATGTTGGGCTTTGTTTTGGAAAGCAGGAGCAGCGTCGCGACGCCAACTTTGGAAAATCGAATATGAAACAGCACTGGAGAAATTGGGGTTAATTAGGCAAGTAGATTTTTTTGTTTAAAGATCAATTTTTTTTAAACTAGTCAATTTATTTATTCATTGAAAAAATATCTGTTTAATTTTGGTGAAAAAAACAAAACCAAACAACTTAACCCTTATGTCCCTCTCCACAGTTTGGTCAAACTAGTTTAGATGATATCTTGTCGATTCATTGTCGCTTAAATGTTAGTATTTTTTATCCATAAAAGCAAGCTACACCAGTTTTTCTGGCCAAACACAACAACCAATGAAGCTACCGACTAAAAGTCGATTGATGTGTTTGATAAAGTTTTTTTTGTTGTTTTCCTGTCACGGTAAGCAACACTCGGTCGTTCCCTAGTTTGAATAATAGAGATGATTTCCCAAATGGCAACGCTAGGGCCTGGCCAAAGTGAGGTGTGTCACGCAGAGCAGTAATAGGGTTTGGATCTTAACCAGCATAAATCAGTCAAATGTTTCTTTGTCGTGCCGTGAAAAGCAGTGCATGCTTTACAAAGGGCCGCGAAGTTAGTAAACTTAATTGACACGGATGGGTTGAGTTTCTGACTAGGTTCTTATGAGTTTGGAATCAGGTTTTCTACCTCACTTAAGCCGTGCGGTATTAACTAGGAGAAATTCGATATGTAGTCATAATTTCGTAATATAAAACTTGGTTCCAGATTCGGCTTTAATTTGTGTTTTGTTCTGCACAAAAAACTTTGCTTTTCTAATTTGTGGGGGGGGGGGGAACAAAAACTTTTAAAAGTATTTGTACCAGCCTAAAACCTAAAAACCTACAAATAAACTATAATTTTTAATCTACAAATCACATTCTATAAAAAATAAATACATCTCAATACATTTCAAATATCAAAATTATTTAATTTTATTTTCAAAACTTTAGAGTTGCGTTGTAAAATGATCATTGATTAAATATTCTTTTTCTTAAATAAACATGTAATGAAAATATCTAATAATCTTAAAGTTGACGTATGCTCGATCACATCATAACTTTTAAGTTTATTAAAAAATAAAACAAAACAATTTGTTCAATAAGGGTGAAATTTTGGCTAAAACGAGATATTAGCACCAGGTGGTAAAGGATGTCCCAACGCATCTTTTGAAACATGAATTTCACTAAAATAGTGTTTAGATTTGGCTGCCGATGCGAAAAACCAAACGGCAAATATGCCACTCTTATGGAAAATTGCCTTGACGGAGATTTGGTGACAAACACTAAAACGCGTTTTTCTCGAAATACTTGATTTGGCATAATCGCCGAATTTTCAATTATAGGCAGCATATTGCATGAAATAGAATTTTGCTATATAAAATTATAACATAAATTTAAATTAATCAGAAAACATTACATCATTGTTTATTATGCATTCTAAAACAAATAAAGGACTCTTTAACATTTTTTACAAATTTTGAATTCCCGTGATTTCCGGAAAAAAAATATTTCCCGTATCCCGGGAAATTTGTAAATTTACAGGAAGTTCCCGAAATTCAACCGGAAGCATACATTTCTTAACTTTTTGGCACATTTTTTATTAAATTATGAAAAAATAGTGATAGATCTCAACTCACTGATAAGATCAATAAGTAAATAACAGTAAATTGAATTGAACAATTTACTGTTCTTATTGAACTTATCAGTTCGTCAAAAAATTGAATGTCAAGGTTAATTTCAGATAATATTAATTTCAGAAGAATTCATAACTGAAAAAAGGTCTTGTTTATATGTTGGACAACAACAATTATGTTGTTTATTTTTTAAATGAAATTAACTATTATAATTTTTATATTTTTTAAAGGAAAATTGTTATACTAGTTCAAAATAAAGTACTCCTTCCCGCCATGATCAAAATTTTGTTTCTTCTACCATTACCAAATTGGATGAAAATTGAATTGATATCATTCAAGAAATTGTTGTTCAAGAAATAACAGTTTAAAGTTGAAAATTCATAAAACACTTGAGCTACCAAGGGCGTAAGAGGTTTAAATATAAAACTACTCAACTACTTTTTTGATATGAAAGGTATTTGAACCGAAGGCTGCATCAATAAAAAACATTGAATAACTACTTCGTATTGTACACAAGGTGCCCAAAAATGCAAAAAAAAAAATCAAAAATTCGCACCAAATATTTGAAAAACGTGAAAAAGATGATTTTTAAGGCAAATTCAAAAGGCTTATCATATTCATGAGCTTAAATCAGTAAGATTTGTTCTGTTAAAAAATATTTGACATGAAAAACATATTGTCTGATTTTTTTTTTTTCATTGCAACTTGATTATCAATATTATTCTTTATGATTTTCTCTCAAACTAATCACAGAGACAAATCTAAATGCAATTTGGTTAGGATCATAGATTCATTTTACTCACTGCCCAAACACTGTGGTTTAAAAAATAATACCTAATTTTTAACAAAAAAAAATACTTGTAATATTTTTTTGATATTTTGTATGAAGACAATTCGAAAATTTTGAAAATTTGGATATATTTTTTAAATTCAATTTGTTTACAGGCAGTCAATGCATTAATTGATCTTTACACTTATTTTTACTACTGCTATAATAGCTATATTGCTATAATAGCTTTATTGCTATATTTTGATATTTTTACAATTTCGTTGCAAAATAATATTGAGAACCAGGATCAGATCAATTTTCGATAAATTTCAAACTTCCCGGGATTTTATATTAATTTCCCGTTTTCGGGAAATTGAACGCTCTAATTAAATCCGAACAAAACGTTACAGTTCAAGAGTTTTTGTTTCAAAATTCATTGAATTTTGTGATGTTTAATGGTTTTTTTTAATACTTTTGGTTTCGAATTTTTTAGCATAACATATGATTTCAAATCAAAAATTGTCTAAAAAATGTAAAGCTTAACTATCGAACAAAAACAATCAAACTACTTTTACCAACTCAAGACAAAAAATAAAAAATTAACTTAAAAGAAAAAAACTTCCAAAAAGGAATTTATTTAACCTATTTTTCAGAAAAAACATAAACAGGAATCTTTTTTCTCCATACATATTTTCTACAAATCCATACAAACTTCTACGCCGAATTGGCTCAAATTTGCCATAGCAATATTTATTTGGTAACAAAAACTTTTAATAAAATGTGCCAAATTATTGTCCATTTTGTTGAATTTCTCCTTCAAAACCATCCTAAAAAAACTTACTTCAAATTTAGACAGCTGCCAAAATGACAGAATTTGTTGTATGAATGAGATTTTTTCAGCTAAGTCATCTTTAGATGTCCCCTACACAACCATTTTAACAGAATTTAGTTTTATTGAGAAGAACCTGAGAAATTGTCAAATCCGTAAAAAAACACTTTGACCCAATCTCACCCCCCAGCAGGGATGCCAGATACACAGATTTGTCTGTGTTTCACAGACATTTGAGCTCGTGTCAGACATTTTTTGAGGTACACAGACTTTTTAAAAACTTCATTAAATTGTTATTTTGTTAAAATATCAATTGAAACTTATTTCGTTAGTCTTCAAATGCTTAAAAACACAATTTTTGATAGATTTCTATGACTGTAAATTGATTTATTTGAATTTTAAACAAAGACACAGACATACACAGACTTTTTCACAGACATTTTAAAAAATCATGTGGCATCCCTGCCCCCCAGACCCAATGTCACCCCCACTGACGGTAGTAAATATACTTAAAATTTCTTTTTTAAAACCTAGAAATGCCGATTACATTGTGAAATGCTTTTTAAATCAGATAAAAATGTTTTAATCTTTTTACAAATTCTATATTTTGGGGCCACAAATCAGTAAAAGACGTAAAATAATAAAAAAAAACAGACATTCATTGATATTATGGAAATTTTTGATAGAAGCAAAACTGTAATAATGTAGAACAGCATTTTGCGATATTTTTTATTTCGAAATTTCTAAAATTAGACTTAAAATTTGTAGTTTAGCTTTTTTTTAGAACTCTATCTGTGATTATCGATAGTTTAGGGAGCGTTCTTTTATTACGTAACGCAGTAGGGGGGGAGGGGGGGGGGGTCGGAGGCCGTGTTACGCTCCATACAAAATTTTTAAAATTTGTATGGAAATTTTGTTACGAGGGGGGGGGGGAGGGGGGTCTAAAAGTCCGATTTTTCGCGTTACGTAATAAAAGAACGCTCCCTTACCTTACCTCATTCTGTTCTTCTATAATTAGAACCACTAATCCCAGTAGATAAATGCTTGGTTACACTTTGATGTTTGCCAGAAGAAAAAAACAAGACCACTAATCGGTTTAGCAAAGCTTCCGAAGTGGTGCACCCGGATGGAAGCCATATGCAAGCTCGAGCAGCTCGGAATTCTCTCTTCCTCTCGTCGCTCTCGTTTGTGTTCATTTCATTACTAAAGAGATAGTACATACCGAAGCCCACATGTCGTCGCCATCGTGCTAACATGTCGTACGTGCATTTTGGGCCAAATTGAGTTAAGAACGCCATTTTGTGCAGCTCACAATGCCTCACCTTTTGACCTTCACAGATCCCCAAAATTCGATTTCTATCCTGAGATATTAAACAAAAACCGAAAAAACTCAGTGCATTTTTGTCACTTTACATATGAAAGTAGTTTCAATCTTGTCGTGCTATCTTGTCACTCCATGATAATTGATGTAAGTGCGACAAAAGGCCAAAGGGATTTCAGGCCAGGAAAGTCAGGATGCGTTTGTCGCACGTACAAGCTAGACTACCGTAAACATTTGTATTTATAACTCGGGACTTCAGCAACCAACTTCAACCAAACCTTGGGACAATGCACAGAATGGTCAGCCAAACAAAACGTGTTTGTTATTGTTTACATTGCGTGCTCTCGTTTTTGTATATTCAAGGTCAAACATTAAAACGCGTTTTTCTCGGAACGTCAAAATGGCGGGTGCGACAAGATAGCACGACGACGTCGATGTGAAACTTTCCATATGGAAAAATTGAAACTGATAGGACACAAACACAGAGCTTGGTTACTTATTTTTTGTTGTTTCAGTAAGTTTCTCTCTATCGCTCTCTTTTCGAGGCCAGAACGAGTCCCTCTTTTTATCAACGATGCAGAAAATGGGACAATAATCTTATCAGGACTGCAAGGCCCGCTCTCGTCAAACAAAGCTCGATTGTTTGTTTACTTTGTTTTGGTGACACAAAAGTTCCTTTATTGTTAAACAAAATTTTCCGTTTAATAACAAGTTGCTTTAAAGTGTCATCGTTTTATCATTGTAATTTAAAAAAAATATTAACACTGATTTAATTATAATCTGTTGCGCTGCATCTTGCGTTAGATTGCGATTCGTAAACATCCGTTTGGGATCTCACTCATTTCTCTCGTTTTCTCGCGATGATGACGCTTCTTGTCGCGGGTTGAACGATTTTCGCGCCGAAAGTAGGACACGCCGAATGATTTAAGAACGTTAAAACAACACGGACTTGATAACACTCACACAATGCTTAATTTGGCATGGCATAAAGCTACTAAAATGCACTTATCGCGGCTTGTTTTGACGCGATTTTTTTGCGCATTTGTTTTGCTGAACCACAGGATAACTGATTTTCATATATTTTTTGTATTTAAACATTTCTAGAACTTATGATAATGAGTTAAAAACCCTTTCGAAAAGATACCTTCCGCCGTGGCAGTATTTTTGGCACCACCAGCACCCCCAGAGCCAGTCGGTCTATTCGGTGAGAGTCAGCTGCTGTTGATTTGCTGTAGTCTTGGCTAGCAAAATAGCAACAGTGATTCACCGTGCAAATTACGCGAGTTGTTTTGATTTTATTTTCAGGACATTACGCGACACACGCAGCACCGCGAAAGCGCGATGGTTAGCACCCAAGGGTTCAGAAAAAAAGGTTGAAGTTCAAGAGAACTTTAGGCGATTGAGTCACTTATCTAATCATTTCAGTACAGTTCAATTGCAATGTCAAACTGTTTATTTTTAAAATTCAAATAAAAAATTTAAAAGGAATACAAATTTGTTTGCACAGCTTATTTAACATTGTAAAACATACAACAAGATTATTCAAATGCATTCCGATAACATGTGCACACAAGCATGGTGATGGCATGACACCTGAGTAAAGTAACTCACCTTGCCGGTTGCATCAGCTAAAATCATTGCCGGCGATTATCGTAGTTTGAGCGAAAATACATTCAAACGGAGCAGATATTGGCGGCAGATGGGAAAACTACTCGAACTAGAAACATGGTATTAGGTACTTAGTGAAAACAACAGACGAAGCAAAAAAAGGTACAGTAAAACAGTTATAGTAGGATTTTTTTTACAGTACAGACTCGATTATCCGAAGTTTCGATTACACAACTCGACATTTTTAAAGTTGATATCAGACAACGCCTCAGTTTCGTCAAGGTATGATAGATTTGGGCTCCCTAAACACGCTCCAATTGACAGAATTTAATTTTAGTTGATTTCCTGCCAATAAATAAAATTATAAATTATGGGTAAAACAGGGGGTGCGCATGGTTGTTATATGAGAGAACGCATGGTTGTTTAACATGTTTCCATAGGTTTTATACCCAAATTTACAATTTTATTTATTTGCAGAGAATTCACTAAAATTCTTTCGAGTTGTGTTATCCGAAGTTTCGATTATTCGAAGGTTTGTATGGCTTTGGACTTTGGATAATCGAATCATGAACTTTTTTTTTAGAAATAAAAAAAATTAAAATTCGAATTCTGCCTAAGATATAAAAAAAATCTAAAACATTTTAAAATAGTTTAGGGGTCATACATAAGCTCAACAAACAAAAATCAGACGATGAAAAAAAAAGTTTTTTCGTGATTCGATTATCCGAAGTGAAATTAACCCGATGCCTTCAGATAACTGACCAATAATTACCCTCAAATAAAAAGCTTCCGAATAACATTTATCAGATTTTTAAGCATTCTTTGAAAAAAAACACTGATATAAATATTTAAAGCAAGAGATATTTTTTTTAATTCATAAAATATTTTTAAAATGCCTCAAAAAAACACTAAGTATATTTCTAAAAATTGTGTCCTGAAAATGACTGAATTATTGTTGGTAACAATAAAAAAAATCAACATTAGAAATACCCCTTGATTGCTCAAAATGTTCACAGATTCTTATTAATGCCTAAGAAATTAATAAGAATCTGTGAACATTTTGAGCGAAATTGGTGAACGGTTAAGGTTCGCTTATTTTCGTTGAAGTTGGTAAAAAAAATCTATTCATACAAAAACGTCTTCCTTAATTCGTCAGAGTTAACTCGGATCGTTTTGCGGTCTTGGAAAAAGTTGTTTGTCATATAGTTTTACATAATAACCTCACACTTGACAATGATCCGACACATTTAACGCCATTTTTTGCCTCTTTCCGTACATTTTTTTTAATTGGCACAGTTACTTATTTTTGCCTAACGAATCGGGCCAGGGGCATCTCTTACGATTTTCCAAAATTATATTTTTTTCTTGTCACCCTATTGTACCATGATACACTTCTTTTAATAGAGTTTAATACATGATTTTGGTTTGCCCAATTTAATTTTGTATCTAATTTTTCTTTGGTGTACCATATTTTCTAAAAAATAAAATTAATGTCAAATAAAACTTAATTCCATAAAGCAAAAGATATCTTTTTGATTCCCTAATGAAAATAACTAATTTCTAAAACAAAACAAAAAAGTTTCATTGAGAGTTTGAATTTTATTGAAAAAAAAACATTTTGACTTTTTCGTTTTGATAAAAGATTTTTAGGCCGTTGCAAATATTAACCCCTTCAAATTGGTCCAAAAAGTCAGGGGAGCAGTTCTCTCAGATTTCGGTCATTCGATTTTTTTTTTTGTATTTTTTAATCCGACTGAAACTTTTTTGGTGCCTTCGGTATGCCCAAAGAAGCCATTTTGCATCATAAGTTTGTCCATATAATTTTCCATACAAATTTTGCAGCTGTCCATACAAAAATGATGTTTGAAAATTCAAAAATCTGTATCTTTTAAATTTTTTTTTTTCTATTTTTGATCGCCGAGTATTTTTACTTTCTTTGTTTAAATTGATATTTTTCGGCGAATAATAACACAATTGTTAAACGTTTTTTCTTACGTTTCGGCCTACTTTTCTCCTTTCGGCCATCATCAGAATCTATTTAAAACAAAATTACAAAAATATTACAATGTTACAAAAATTACAAAATTATTGACAATTTGTACTACAATCACACTTCCAGCTGGAAGAAGGGTTTTAAGGTAGCTTGTGTGATTGTAGTACAAATTGTCAATAATTTTGTAATTTTTGTAACATTGTAATATTTTTGTAATTTTGTTTTAAATAGATTCTGATGATGGCCGAAAGGAGAAAAGTAGGCCGAAACGTAAGAAAAAACGTTTAACAATTGTGTTATTATTCGCCGAAAAATATCAATTTAAACAAAGAAAGTATCTTTTAAAGGAATTTTTTGATCGATTTGGTGTCTTCGGCAAAGTTGTAGGTATGGATACGGACTACACTGGAAAAAAATGATACACGGTAAAAAAAATTGGTGATTTTTTTATTTAACTTTTTATTACTAAAACTTGATTTGCAAAAAAACACTATTTTTAATTTTTTTTATTTTTTGATATGTTTTAGAGGACATAAAATGCCACCTTTTCAGAAATTTCCAGGTTGTGCAAAAAATCTTTGAGCGAGTTATGATTTTTTTTATCAATACTGATTTTTTCAAAAAATCGAAATATTGGTCGCAGAAATTTTTCAACTTCATTTTTCGATGTAAAATCAAATTTGCAATCGAAAAGTACTTTAGTAAAATTTTGATAAAGAGCACCGTTTTCAAGTTAAATCCATATTTAGGTGACTTTTTGGAAAATAGTCGCAGTTTTTATTTTTTTTAAATTAGTGCACATGTGAAAAACTTTTGGAAAAAATATTTTTGAAAAGCTGAAAAAAATCTCTATATTTTGCTTATTTGGACTTTGTTGATACGATCTTTAGTTGCTGAGATATTGCAATGCAAAGGTTTAAAAACAGGAAAATTGATATTTTCTAAGTCTCACCCAAACAGCCCACTATTTTTTAATGTCGATATCGATATCGATAGTTGCTGAACTAATAGTCCGATTTTCAATGTTAATATACAAAACAATTGTGAAATTTTCCGATCTTTTCGAAAAAAATATTTTCAAAATTTTTAAACCAAGACTAACATTTCAAAAGGGCCAAACATTCAATATTACGCCTTTTAAAATGTAAGTCTTGGTTTAAAATTTATGAAAATATTGTTTTCGAAAAGATCGGAAAATTTCACAAATTTTTCATATATTAACATTGAACATCGGACTATTAGTTGCTGAGATATCGAGATTAGAAAATTGTGGGCTGTTTGGGTGAGACTTAGAAAATATCAATATTCCTGTTTTAAACCTTTGCATTGCAATATCTCAGCAACTAAAGATCGTATCAACAAAGTCCGAATAAGCAAAATATAGAGAATTTTCTCAGCTTTTCAAAAATATTTTTTTCAAAAGTGTGCAAACATGTGCACTAATTTAAAAAAATGAAAAACTGCGACTATTTTCCAAAAAGTCACATAAATATGGATTTAACTTGAAAACGGTGCACTTTATCAAAATTTTACTAGAGTACTTTTCGATTGCAAAATTTGATTTTAAATCGAAAAATGATGTTGAAAAAATTCTGCAACCAATATTTCGATTTTTTGAAAAAATCAGTATTGATAAAAAAAAATCATAATTCGCTCAAAGATTTTTTGCACAACCTGGAAATTTCTAAAAAATTTGGCATTTTATATCCTCTAAAACATATCAAAAAATAAAAATAAATTAAAAATAGTGTTTTTTTGCAAATCAAGTTTAAGTGATAAAAAGTTAAATAAAAAAATCACCAATTTTTTTTTACCGTGTATCATTTTTTTTTCAGTGTAGTCCGTATCCATACCTACAACTTTGCCGAAGACACCAAATCGATCAAAAAATTCCTTCAAAAGATACAGATTTTTGAATTTTCAAACATCATTTTTGTATGGACAGCTGTCAAATTTGGATGGAAAATTATATGGACAAACTTATGATGCAAAATGGCTTCTTTGGGCATACCGAAGGCACCAAAAAAGTTTCAGTCGGATTAAAAAATACAAAAATTAAAATTGAAGAAAAATGACCGATTTCGTAGAGAATTGCTCAGGGGGCAAAAAAAATATTTTTTAAAAAATCTTCAAAATTTTAATGAAAATAGAAGTCAAATCAACTTAAAACAATCTTAAACGCATTTTTCTGCATTTATAATCATATTGAGCATGTTTGGGCTGGATTAAAAGTATTTTAAATTTTTATGAAATTCCAATGTACAGCACCGCAATAGTAGTTTATGCAACAAGTTGCAAAAAGAGGATTTTTTTAGCACGAGTCGGATTGGTGCGCTGGAAGTGGGGACGCGAAGTCGTGATTATTCAGGTTAATTTTTTGGTGTGCTTTTGTGTCGCTGTTCGTATCGGATGAGTGATTGTGCTAATCGAATAATAGCATCTTTGGTGCGCTGGAAGTGGGGACGCGAAGTCGTGATTATTCAGGTTAATTTATGGTGTGCTTTTGTGTCGCTGTTCGTATCGGATGAGTGATTGTGCTAATCGAATAATAGCATCATTGGTGCGCTGGAAGTGGGGACGCGAAGTCGTGATTATTCAGGTTAATTTTTTGGTGTGCTTTTGTGTCGCTGTTCGTATCGGATGAGTGATTGTGCTAATCGAATAATAGCATCTTTGGTGCGCTGGAAGTGGGGACGCGAAGTCGTGATTATTCAGGTTAATTTTTGGTGTGCTTTTATGTCGCTGTTCGTATCGGATGAGTGATTGTGCTAATCGAATAATAGCATCATTGGTGCGCTGGAAGTGGGGACGCGAAGTCGTGATTATTCAGGTTAATTTTTGGTGTGCTTTTGTGTCGCTGTTCGTTAGGGGTGAGTGATTGTGGTGATCGAATAATAGCATGACTTACTGAATTATATGTGTCTTGAGCGTAATTTTCGTTGAGTAATTGGTGTTTTTTTGTGATTTTTTTTTTTGAGATCTTAATTAATTGTTTCGTGATTTTCAAAGCCCTTCCTATATCATCGTTGATCGGAAGGCACGGCGTCGGGTAAATTGTGTATAATGTTTTGAATAAGGTTTTATTTTTAATGGTGAAAAAGCCATTTCTATATAATGATCGAAAGACGCACTGACATTTTGGATTAATTAATAGTGGAGTGAAATAATTGTGTGTGAGTGACTTTGTGTGTTAACCAAAAGACCTTCCCATAGCATCGTTGCTCGGAAGGCTCGCCGACGGGTCTGTTATGAAAGTCCTCCCCATAGCATCGTAGCTCGGGAGGCATCGAAAAGCCAATCCCTTATCCTACTAACCCAAAAAATAATAATCACGTGATGCTTGAAGGAGATGCTGTGGATTCAACGGTCTCAAGCGGTATCAACAAGTATATAGCGAAAAACTGTGTGCTTGATGAGTCTGCAACTTCAACTATCGGACTAACATTCCTCCCTTTCGTTGAACTGCAGGCTTCTTGGGAGGGCGCCGGTATTGACTAATAAAGTAGGGATCTTCAGAGGTTAAACAGTGAACGGATGGTTGGCTCCCACTGATCATTTTTGATTCATTGTTTAACTTCAGCTGATCTGTCAATAACGGAGTAGCAGCTCATTGGCAGTCAACCATGCTCATGCTCATGCTCATGCTCAAAAGAGGATTTTTTTAGCACGAGTCGTACATTTATCCAACGAGGTTCGCCGAGTTGGATAAAAACGAAGAGTGCTGAAAAAATCAAGTTTTGCAACGAGTTCCATACAACATTTTTTGCAATTCCAAAAAACACACACTGAGTGAAATTTTATGTCAAATTTTCATATATTTTGTCAATAAATCGTTTAAATCAAAAAATGTTGAAAAGTGTTACTTTTCAAAACAAGTGCTGAAAAATTCAACTTTTCAGCACCCATTTGACCCATTTTCAGCATTTATTTTGAAAAGTGTTGCTATTCGATTCTGTTATTTTTGGTACAGAAAAGTAGGCTATTTCGTCGTTCAAGAATGACAGGAAAAGTGAGTAGTTTCACGACGCGACGAGTTCGCACTTGCAAAAAAAAATAATTTTCGTCAATACTTAGGTATTTTGGAAACTAACTAAACATTTTCCAAGATTATGTCGGTTCCCCCTTTTCGATGCAGCTCGAAAAATCGAGGAACAAAAAATCCAAAAATGTTTTCAAAAAATCAAAAATTGGACTTACATTTAACTGAAACATTTTAAAATACGTTGATAATTATTTTTATCATCATTTTGAAAAATATTTCATTTATTTTGTGAAATTTCGACGTAAAAAATATACAAGGAGAAATGGATTTTCGAACAAAAAAGATTACTGTTATGGTTCAAGCATTTAAAAAAATGTAGAAAAAATACAAAACAAAGAGCAAAAATCCAAAGTGAAATAACAAGTTACGGTATTGACCTTTAAATTAAAAAAAAAGTGTTTAAAATGCATTTTACACCTGCCCAGTTGTTTTGCCTTCATTAGTTATAATAATATCAAAGTAATAATTTGTTGTGTCAGATATTAGGTAAAAATCTTAATATAATCTTTAGATTTTATTGACTTAAAACTTAACAAACACCAATAACGTCATGATTCGAATTCCCGGACGCTTCGAAACCCGAACACCTCATCTTGTTTTATCAATTATTTTGATATAAGTTCGCATAATAATAGTCAAAACTGTGTTATTTGATGAATTCTAACATCAACTTTCAATTCAAATATGTTTGGACCAATGCAAAAACAATTAAATTAAATAAAAACACGAGTTTATCAACACTGTGAAACATTTCGCTGGAATATTTCAAAGGCGTTCGGAGCACCGGGAAGGCAAAGCAGAAATTTATGATTCTGATTTCCTTAAATTATATTAATTGTTTATAAAAAATATAGATTGTTTTAATTTTAACAGCTTTTTTGAAACCTTAAATTTCACTTAAATTTCAGTTCAAATTTGTGCGATTCATAAGCAAAATCGAGTGACCGGAATTGGAATCAAAAGTATCCGGATTTTGAATCATCAGTGTTCGGGATTTGAAGCACAACAAGTCATTTTAATTTTCAATTTCTGATGAAAAATTGTTAGAAAAGACATATTTTGCATACATTCTCTTAAAACTGATTGTTTTCACTACATCCTGATGTTATTTCTACATTTCCAACTTATTACATGATTTTTTGCCATCTATATAAAAAATGATATGCTACTAAGTGTCTGGATTTCGAATCATGACGTTACAGCGGTTTTTAACTGTTTAAAAGATTAAACAAATAGCTGTATGGAAGGTATTGAATTGAAAATTGTATTAAAAAATTGGATGACAATGTATAAATCATAACAAAAATTTAAAAAAATCGTCCGGTTTCTTTATAGTCGACCTAACAAGGTTCCACTGTACCTGTTAATCTCAAGAATTCAACAGCTGGCAGTGGCATGATTACCTTTTTTGTTGTTGTCGTTACTACCGATGTTGTTTTGTAGTGGATTCACTCTCTTACATGTTCAGTGCCGTTGATGATGATCTTGTGCAAATAGTGTGTTATAAATCGCGATAAACAGCCAACTCACCGCTCGAGAATGCGTTTGCCGCAACGCGTTTTTCAGTATCGTCAAATAACATTCTACTGGGAGTTAATTTTTGTCATGTCTAAAATCAATTAAAGTGATTAAAATTGTTTAGAATGAATTTAAGAAGATTTTTACACGTTTGTTCACCACTTATTACTAATTAAGTGGAAGAAATTTTAATTGATATCAATTAAATTCATGATAAAAAAAATGTTTTAAAAGAATTAGTTCAATTAAAATGTTTTTTGAATAAAATCAAATCGATGTCAAAAGCACCCGCTGGGCTTTAGAGAAACAAAATATAATTTATAATCAAATTCTCTTAAACAAATCTCCGATCAACTTTTAACAAATTTCTAATCTCCGCCCGGAAGGCAGTGGAGAGTGGACGCATTTGGCAAATATTGACCGTTCCCATCAGCAAAACCTAGCAAGACACTTCCTATTGCATTATAGTACGGTGGCGACACGAATTGCGGCGCCATTGTGTTGTATCACAGTGCAAACTAAACTGCTGCCACCGGAGAAGAGTAGAGGAGATCTCCAGAATCGAATGCTGGACGCTTGGAACACACGCGCTGTCCATCCCGGAGGAACGTGAACAGTGGTCCCTGGCTCCCGGCTGGGGAGGGTGGCTGGGATGCGGTGGAGGAGGAGGAGGAGGAAAAGGAGGAAGCAGCAGATGGGCGGCGCCTACGCAAGTAAACTTTAATAAAGTAAATTAATAAACTGAACAAGGGACGCGCTGGATAGGGTGATGTTTGAGGTTACGACTTCCATTATTGACATGATTTTGCATTCGATGATATAAATTTTGCATCGTTTTCAATTTTCAAAATTTATTCTGCAGGCTGTTTAGAATTGTCTCCTACACGATTTGATACTTTTTTGTAATTTTGTATGTCTTGGTAAGATATGAAAATCTTTACTATAAATGTCTTATAAGGCTTTCTAGGCCCAGTGAAAAAAATATAATATAACCCAAAAATGACGAACTTCTCGTCACAGTGTTCTGATGCAAACAATGATCGAGCTCGAGCTGTCACAGCCCGGCGAAGTATGTTGGCTAACATATCGGGCGGCCAGTCAAAAAAAAACCAGCTAGAAGTCGCCTGACAAAAAACTTTTGCCAGAAAGAGATAGGAAACCTGATGCAAACAAACGTCCAGCTGTAATGTAAACATTCTTTGAATGTGTTGGTAAATTTCTGACTAGAAAGCCTTATGGGAGTACTCGATTTATTATATTTTGCTTCCGCCATACCGTGATATGCTGATTCATATTGGTGCAGAAATTCGTAAAATTGATCTAAATACACTCAAACCCCGTTGGTTTGACACCAACTGTTGTCCATCGAACGGGGTCACTTTTTAGTTTGACATCCCTTTTACACGGAGTTCACACACACACACACTATCAAACCTTTGTTTTGAAGGTGTGCGTGAGCGCCGTGTAAAAAGTGACAGTTCGTCACTTTTCAGTTTTTAGTTTTCGATTCTGTTATTTTTGCTAGGGAAAAGTAGGCTGTTTCGTTTCTTCAGAAGAACAGGAAAAGTTGAAAGTTTTACAGCGAAATTACTAAAAGTATATTTTATTATTAACACGATTCTCCTCGAAAACCGCGAAAAATGTTGTTGTTTGTAATAAGAATAGTTAGGCAAAAATTTTGAATATATCTATGTTTAAAAAAAGTCATTTTGCATCATTGTTCCAAATCTCCGTACAATTTTGGCCGCTGTCCATTCGGATGCAACATGAATTTAGAGGCGTACGGAGCCCAAATTTTAAATATGAGCTTGATTGAACGTAACAGGTGCTAGCCCGGGAATTTTGGTCTTGAATTGATATGAGGATTAACAAAAAAGTAAATTTAAAATTGCATTTTTTTAACAACGTTTTACATTTAGTGTGAAATTCAGTATTTTTGTTATTTTTAAATTCGTGTGAGAACAGTTAAATTTTTTAGTGTGAAACAATTTCAGTACATTTCAAATGAACATTGTCCATTGCAAAAAAAAATATGTTTTTTAAAAACCGAGACTATTACCTAAAAATTTCTATTCCAAACATTGCAAATTCAACAACAAGTAAATAAGATAAATCAAAAATCAAAATAGACATTCATCAACTATTCTATGAACTTTTTTAAGGAATATTTTTTGCACTACTTTTATCAAAAGAAGCCACACAATTTTAAAAGCTGCGTCATAAAAAAATAATTTTCAGACCTTTTTTGAAAACAAAAATCAAAAAAACACAAAAAATTTAGATTTTGTTCGACTTATTCTCACAAAAAGATTTTTAAAATAAACATTTGAAATTCGAATTAAGTGTTATTTACACAAAATAACATATTCATTTGAAAATTCTCAAATTTCCAGAATCTGTGATACGACTTCGGTGATTTTTTATATATTTTTTTTTAATTGAAAGGAAAAAAAAACCTTGCTTAATCCACCTTAAGGTGGTTGGTGCCTCCCACACATAAATATACTCTTAATAGGGTTGTCAGATTTTCATTCTATTGCACTCATTATAAATGGCATGATTGATAAGGACATCATTTTCATCAAAATATCTGAGATTCGGCTTCAAAAAATTGTGCAATGACACTTAAGTGCTCATAACTTTTGATACGGTTGTCAGATCTTCAATCTATTGGACGTGTTGGAAAGGTCTTTTGATTATCCATCCAACGATGTGTCGCATGCTAGATTCGGACAACCTTTTCCTCAAAATCTCTGTGATCCGGCCTCTGAAAAGTGTATAAATAACACTATTCTTATAACTTTTAATAGGGTTGTCAGATCTTCAATGTTTTGGACTCGTTAGAAAGGTCTTTACAATAACTTTCTAAAAATGTATAACATGACAGGTTTTCTTACAAAAACCACCATTTTTACAATCTTCCGGGCATTCCTCAATATGTTTTTTTTATCATATCTTTTGAAGTACTTTTCTAAACTTCATAATATTAACTAGGGTCTTATGGGACCCCAAGACGGATCGAATGAGCCCAAAATGGTCAAAATCGGTTCAGCAGAATTTGATTCTGAGTCGATAAGTATACGTGAAGGTGGGTCTACGAGGTCGTATTAGGAAGTTCATTTTTGATATTTTTTATTTAGGAGCAATCCTCTACGAAATTAATTTTGTATTTTATATTTTTTTTTAATCTGGCTGAAACATTTTGGGTGCCTTCCATGGCCCAAGGAAGCCATTTGCATCTGGTTGCGCCATTAATCAGTGCATTGAATTGCAAACCCCGGAAAGTAGGCCTTGAGCGCAAGCGTAGGTCTCGTGCTTAGTTTTGAATAAAAAATTCAAGTTTTTATTTTTGAAGGGTTGTTTCTCGGCAATGGTTTGGGTAAGTTTGAGATATGCCTTGATTTTTTTGTAAAATTGTCCGGGGTGCACGATGGTGATCAAATAAAATTTATATAAATATAAGGAATGGGTAAAAATCACGTTTTAAACCATAAACTGCAAGTAAACAATATTGGAAGGCATTTGAGGGTTGATTTTTTAATGATTTCCTTGGAAAATTTTCTATAAAATGAAACCAGAAAAAAGCATGTTGGTCTTATAGTTGAAAAGTTAAGAGTAAAAGAATAGAAAGGTTTTAAGAAAATCGTCAAAAAGGGGATGTAGTCGAAGAAAGAGGGATGGTTCAATCGGCACCAAATTTGAGATTTCTGTTAACGATCAAGTTTGGTCAAAATCGGTGAAGATCGAGTCCAAAAGTGTACCCAGTTGACACGGAAATGTTTTAGGAAAAATAAAATGCCATCTTTCTAGCAAATTCCAAAAAGGTTAATCAATCTTCGACTACTTATATTTTTAAAAAATATCTTTTTCTGTATTTTACTAAACAAATTTTACTAGAAATGTAAAACGTTCTAAATAATATAAAAATAAGTTGAACAAAATAATAGTAATTATAAAAAACAAACAAGCATTGGAAAATTTATGTTTTACTTCTAATAATTCTAATAATTCTACAGGTTTAAAAACCTTAAATAAAACCGTCAAAATGATCCCTCCTGACACCGAAAGACCATTCCAGCAGCTTTCCCGCGCTGATGTGCCTGCTGGTACCTTTGTACGTGCTGGAAGCCACGTTGAAACAATACGCAATCATTCGACGGACAAGCAAACAAACACGCACACTTCTTCACAGACGTGCACATGAGCCGATCACGCGTCCGTACCGTGCCGGACGGGCAAAATAGCAAACAAATTTATAGCGCGCACACACACACACACACCCCCATACAGGGAAAGGAACGCGCAAATATTTGATAAAGATTTGGGGGGAGAATTGAAATTGGGCTGGTGATAATTTCAAAATTTAACTATGATTGTTGCACGAGCTCTGTGGGTCGAGTGCAGTTTGAACAGTCTGGATTAGGGACAGATTAGAAGCTATTTGGAGCAAATGCAAGTAAACAGCGTTTGAAGAGATGTTTACTGTTTATTTGCTCTAAAAACTTCAAATTTGATTTTATTTCATTCGAATCGAATATTGAATCAACCCAGTTGGAAAAGCTGAATTTGAATTATCATGGGTTCCCATAAACATTATTTTACATGAGTCATGGAGACGCATGGTGCAACAAATGTAATCTCGTAAATATGCTTACTTTTTGCCATTTCTATTTCTACCAAATCATGTGGGTAATTTTAAACTAACATTTGGCAAACATTTCCTACGCGTCACTTCTCGCACACATCTGTTTGTTAAATTGGCGATCCCCGGCAAGACTTTTTCGAGCAAACACGATGTCACATGTTTCAACTTGACGAAAGACGTGCGACAGAGTGCACCAGACTTTGCGTCGAGATTTAATTTTAAGTGCAACAAACAATCTAGTGGTCACTGTCAAAAATGATTGTTTTTTTTACTAAATTTATAAATTAATTGATGTTAAACATAACAGAAGGATACCAAAATCATCTATTAGCTCATCTGTGTACATGCTGAGGTACCTGCCAATAAAAATCGTAGAAAAAAAAACTTAAATAAAAATGGTCCCGAGAGAGCTCAAACTAAGTAGTACACCAAACCCGAAGGGGTTGTTGATTGACCAGGTGTTGGCACTCGATCGGCAGACTGTTTGTAACCAGCTGATTGCGGCTATCGTGACAGCGGGGAAAATTATGTAAATCAGACAGAGTCGGCACATTCTTGACCTGCTGCTGCAGGAATACCATCCATCCAAGCAGGCGGGGGCCAGCAACAGCAAGTGAATCAACAGGAAGTTCGGCGGTTGTTTGGCCACTAATCGGTTGCAAATTAAGTCACATTGTTTTGTAACCGCAATCCGGGCGAAAATTTGGGTTTGTTCGTTTTGACTTATCAAACATGTTTTTTTTACTTTTTCGCAGCGGGAATCGTACCGACAACCTCTGGATTGTGAGCCTAGCAATTATCATCTGGAAGTGGATATAATACTTAATTTTGTCTAAATGAAACCTTTTAAAACATCTCAATTAATGTAATGCGTTCCAAAGACTCAACTCAGAATCTCAAACCTTAAGCCGTGTCAGCTTAACAAAACAAACAAACCAATTAAAAACCCACCACCAGATCAGATACCAACACCCCGTGGGTCACGCACTTAAGGTTGCTACCAAATTGAGCGACCTCCTCCCGCGCACACGCACCACTTTAGACCACAACGCACTTGTTCCGGCCAGATATATCCGATAAGCCCAAAACACACTCAAATTTTGAGCGTAATTCGCGGAATTTCGGACCCATCGTACGAGCCGGCCGAGCCGACCGGTTTTAAACACTCCTCTATTCCGGCCTCCCGAATAAAAAAGAAGAACAAAATAGAATCATGTCTAATGAATATTAATCCGTCGTAAAGTTAAAGTACAGCCGCTGTCAAATAAATATTCATTTTCGAACTGTCCAGCTACTTGTCCCGCGGATATTTTCGAGTTTTTAGTCAATCCAAAACAATTTCCACTTGATTTTGGTGGATTTTTATTTCGACACTTTGGATCGAGCAGCCAAGAACGGTTGAGCACCGCATAGTCGATTTGTGGGCAGAGACGTTGCATTTAGGAAGGGTAACATTTTAACTTTCTTACGTTAATGAAATTTATCCAAGAGTAACCATTCCCTTGTGGACCACCAAACAGTGAGGTACTCCTCGTTATTAGCTCCTGAAAAGTGCTAAAAAGTGCAAAAAAATGCCTCACGGCAAGAAAAAGAGGCGGTCCTCTCCAGCAGGATCGGCAGATTTGAAGAAGCTAAAGAATGCCGAAGCGCTACCTGCAAAGCCAGGCAGTTTGAGCAAGGACGCTCAAAATTCGTCTGGTAACCAGGTCGCTACCCTCCCTGTGGACGTGAGCGAGAAGGAAGAATTTGAACGACGGGAAAAGTTGCCACCCATTTTTGTGAAAACATCGTCATCGGATTCGGTGCGAAAGTGGCTGACCGGGTTTATCAAATCTGGTGCTTTACGAGCTTCCATTCGCTTGTGTGCTGATGGACTCCAAATTCTGCTACCTACCAGAAAGGATTACAACTACGTTCGGGATTTCCTGAACAACACCAAGATTGAATACTACAGCCATGACGATCCAGGTAAACGCCCCATGAAACAGGTCCTCCGAGGCCTGTATGACATGGATGTGAGTGTGCTGAAAGAAGAGCTCAAATCTCTTAAGCTGAACGTGATTGAAGTCTTCAAGATGACGAGACACAACAAGGACATCAAGTATCGTGATCAACTGTACCTGGTTCATTTCGAGAAAGGATCGACAACGCCGTCTGAGCTGAAAGCAGTTCGGGCAATTTTCAACATCATCGTGACTTGGGAACGTTATCGTCCAGTGCACCGTGACGTGACACAGTGTTCGAACTGCTTGCAGTTTGGACATGGTGGAAGGAACTGTTTCATCAAGAGTTGTTGTGCAACCTGCGGAGGTGAGCACAAAACTCAAGCTTGCGAAACAATCATCGAGAACATCGAAGCGAAATGCTTCAATTGCGGCGGCGACCATTCGACCAAGAATCGAAGCTGCCCAAAACGAGCTGAGTTTGTAAAAATTCGGCAGCAAGCGACGACGAGGCACCAACCAAATCGTCGCAAAACACCACCATCTTTCACGGACGTGGATTTTCCTGCTTTGGCGTCACCTGGAGCGGGATCTGTTCGAGTGGCTCCAAATCTGCAGCCATTGCCGTTGAATCAGCGGCCAAAAGTTGCAGAAAATACAACACCTCCAGGTTTCAGTCAGCAACCGAGGGGAAACCAACCAGCATCAACGGATGAAGGCAGTAGTGACCTGTTTTCACCACAAGAACTTCTGAACATTTTCATCGAGATGACAACAACACTGCGTGGGTGCAAAACTCGCCAGGAACAAGTAAGAACCCTTGGAGCATTCATCTTAAAATACAGTTCGTAGTTTACTCGTTCTAATGATTTTGAATAATTCAAAGAATTTTTATTTTAGTTTTAAGTTAGGATTAGTTGTTAAAGTGATTTTTTCTTTTTTTTACCCAAATGTATCCGATTAAATGCAAAAATGTAAAACAATTCGAAATAAATGAATGAATGTGAACAGTTAATAATAAAACGAAAAATACAACAAAGATGAAGAGCATTTAGCCATACCACTTAGAATGTAAATGAAATGTAATTATTATAAGAGAGTTTAATAAAGACATATTTAATTTCAAAATTTCAAAAAATCCAAGAGTAAGCAAATCTTTGGAAAAATCTCATTCCCGCATTCACAATCAACCTCACAGAATTCGACAACGCAATGCGTGGTCGTTTCTTTCATTGCGGTTTTCTCAGAAAGCAAAAGAATCTTCGGCGAGCGTGCGTGAGCAAGGAAAAGAGAAGGATTGAAAGAAAAGGCAATCACGAGATAAAACAAAAGAGAACTTACAAGCTATGCGGTCGCAATACTCTTTGATATTTTGGTGCATGAATCTTCAAGCGATAGCTTTTTTTCTATCACTCATTAACAAAAATGGTGTGTATTCTTTATATGGCTAAATGTAAATGTAATAATGCATCATTCGTAAATCCATACAAATATGCTTGTGACAAATGACCCCATTTCGACAAAAAAATATATGAAAATTGAAATAACATGCCATAGCACAGTGGGAAAAAATTACCAAAAAATTACCGCAACATGATTTTGCGCAAACCATCGATTGCTATACACCAAAAGCTCCGTTTTTACACCAGGAACAATAATTCGGTGAAAAATCGCACTGCACGGACCGGTGGCCGGAATACAGGCCACCGGAAGATCGGGATTTTTGGAAAAAGTATCTGATTTATCCAATTGTGACCTGATACGCTTTCTTCTATCATAAATAATCATGCAAAACAATCATAGAGCAATATTAAATATCATAGGACCCATCGGAACCGTTTCCACCGATCTCCAGTGGCCACATCCGGAGTCACAGTGGGAAACAGCATAAACTAGTCGTGCGACGTATCAAACTTCTTGATTTTGGATGGGGGCATGCGTTATACACTCCTCTTTTAAAAACATGAAGCTTGATATGTCGCAAGAGTGGTTTTAGGAATTTGCCAAATATGATCTTAGGATGTGGCCACCAGAGAACCTGGGAACCGGTCAAGGATGCAAAAATACATCTCAAAAAAATACTCTCCATCCAAAATCAAGAAGTTTGATACGTCACACGACTAGTTTATGCTGTTTCCCACTGCGATTCCGGATGTGGCCACCGGAGATCGGTGGAACCGGTTCCGATGGGTCCTGTGGTATTTAATATTATTCTATGATTGTTTTGCATGACTATTTATGATATAGAAGAAAGCGTATCAGTTCACAATTGGATAAGTCAGATACTTTTTCCAAAAATCCAGATCTTCCGGTGGCCTGTATTCCGGCCACCGGTCTGTGCAGTGCGATTTTTCACCGGATTATTGTTCCCTGGTGCAAAAACGAAGCGTTTGGTGTATAGCAATGGATGGTTTGCGCGAAATCATGTTGCGGTAATTTTTTGGACCCTTTTTTCCCACTGTGCATAGTCTCATCATTTCCATGAAAAAGTATTTAAAATGCATTTTACACTAGTTTAATTGTTTTGCAACCATAAGTTTTCGAAAAAAATTATAGATTTGACGAAAACGAAAATTTCAGCGAAAAAAATGTGTGTGGTCCTGTACATAGAAAATTTTATTTTTTTATTTTTTTGTTTTTTCAGTTAATGGAGTTTAGGAAAATTGGACGAGTAAAAATATTTCAAGAATCAAGTCTGTAAATTGCCAAAAAAAATCACAAAAAGACCTATTTTTACATTTAAAATTTTAAAACCGCTGTTTCTCAATATGGAAAATTTTTGACGTTCAGATCACTTAAAAAACAGTATTAGTTAGTAAATGATTTTTGTATTATTTTATCATACCGTCGTGCATTTTTTGTGAGTCTTTTTGTAACATCTAGGGCTATTTCCTCAAATATTTTAAACGAAAACAAATCGTGACATCGCCTTAAAATTTTACTTTTAAATTTTAAAAATAAAAATACTCATAGAAGTGGAGTGTATTTTTCTTTATCTGTAGTTCTTTTTTCTTTTTTTCAGAAAGCTCGTCCAATTTCCTACAAGTTTGTCTTTGACCACGACGATGCAACGGCTTCGCGATACAGTAATTTTAAAATTCAAAATATAAAAATATTTAAACAACATACGCCCGTCTCAAATGTAATTTTGGAGTAAAATTGGCGCCATATATACAAAATGAACTTTGAGTGATATGAGCCCGGTGGTATGAGCCCGGTGTATGAACCAAGGTGCTTCACTCGGTACGAGTCGAGGTACGTACCGTGGTATGCGCTGGCGGTACAAAACGGGTTCAATACCACGGCGCATACCACAGCACGCTGGGTTCATGCCATGGGTGAGTGCCAGACACAAAACCGATGGGGCGAGCCGAGAGTGTCGTGGTGCGATGGTACGATGTACCAAGGTACCAATACACAAATGGGTTCAGGCACATACCGAAGCTAGCTTTTTTTTTTTTTTTTGTTTATGACCATGTCATGCATCTATGCAGGATGATGTATTAGAATGATGCCTTGAAGTTTTGCATCATTTCCGGCATTGTTCTGTGAAATGGCTTTTGTTCTATTGACTAAAACCCCAAATAGGAGGGCCGAGGTACCCCAACGGAATCCGGAATATCTCGAGTAAAAGTGGACCATATTTGTCCCCCATCTTAAAGTTAAAAATATAGGCAAATCTGGATCTTTTGCAACCAGAAGCATCCAAATTGGTCCATTCTACCAAAAATTTCTAAGAAAAAAATAGGGGTCAAATGATTACCCGAGCGTTTAAGTGTTAAGCACACATTTAAAAACTTTTGAATATATTTGTACCAACCTTATTAACAGAAAAAACAGTTTCAAAAAATCAATTCATAATTCTAGATTAAATTTTCAAAAGTTCCTATCTGCATAGGGTACCCATGAGTCAAAAGGTTGTTTTGAAATTTTAATCTAGAAATCCTTGTAGAAATCACCTTGTGCAATAGCTCAAATAATGCATTTTCAATTATCTAAAATAGCAAATCTAAAAAAAATAGGTGAAATTATTTTTTTGAGTTAAAAAAAGAAACAAAAAATTTGCATTTTTTTTAAGTTGTACCAACTGGATTGCTATTATTTATATGTACCATATGTGCCTACAACTTTGCCGGAGACACCAAATAGATTAAAAAAAATCCATCCCAAAACATTGATTTTTGAACATTTTTGTAAAACCTTGGAAATTTGAAACGCACGAATAGATGATTGAAATTGATGTTTTGAACATACCATTGAGCCTAATAAAAAGTACAACTCTAGAGTTTTTTAAAAGGTCTATAAGCTATGTTGATAGGACCCTTTTTAAAAAAAAAAAATCTAGAAATATTCATTGTCTACTTAATACTCGCAATCATTTGCAAGAGCTCTTTATAGCCGGTTTTAAAGTGTGAACAAGGTTTTAACTCATACACTTCAACAGTTGAGGTTTTAAACACTTTTTAACTGGCTACTGGCTATGCAGTCACTTTTTACACGGGACTCACACTTACTATCAAACCAAATGTTTGGTAGTCGGTATGAGCTCTGTGTAAAGAGGGTGTCGAACTAAAAAGTGACCCCGTTCGTTTGACAACAATGGGTGTCAAACCATCGGGGGTTCAGTGTAAGTGGTCTGTTCTTAGGCCAATACAAATATTATTTAAAGTTTTGGTCCACCATACTCCTTATTTCTGGTGTTTTTAATAGTTTCTAGAAACATAAGAAACCCAGAAGAAAACTACAGAATGTATTTTGCCAAACAATCCTGACTTTTAAAAGAAAAATCTCGTTTTTCGTATTTTTAACATTTCTCAATATCTCGACAATATTGAAGAAAATATTTTTTACGGAACAGAATCGTGCATAAAACGCGAGGCTTTAATATCTGGAGTTTTTTTAAAAAAAGGTCCAATAAACCAAATTTCTAGTTTTTTTCTTTTTGAGTGTTTTTAAAACCGCCTTGATTCAGGGGTATTAAAAAACACCCAAAAAGCAAAAACTGAAAATTTGGTTTATAAGACGTTTTCAAAAAAACTCCAGATATAGGCTATTTTCAAGTTTTTGAATCGACCTAACCTATTTTTGTAAACTCGTGTTGCAAACATTTAATTTAAAAAACATTTTTAAAGATTAGAGCAAACTATTAGTTTCATGAGGAAATGTTTTTATTTTTATGTTTATTTCCATATTCCATGTACAACTCCGCCTTTTCTCTACGCCCCTGACCATTCCAGAATTCATTCTAACGCAAAGTGCTGGCCCCGTTTTTGGTCGCGGTCAAAAGCTGAGTCATGTGGACGCGGTTCTTCGTGGTCTTTTTATTTCGATTTGCGTTTTTTTTTTTTCACCGCTCCTCCACTGAATTTATTTTCGTTAAAGCCACTTCAAAGTCAAGGTCACATTCAGAACTTTACACCACCGTCGGCGCCGCCACTGGCCAGTTCCGCGATTCCGCGACTCGCCCGGTGCATTTAAATTGGGGTGCTGCATTTTGTGTGTTTGCACTGTGCATTCTGTGGCATTTTATAATAGAAACATTTGCGCGCGATCGCGTAATAAACACGGCCATATATTGCACCGATCACGCGCCCTCAAGCTAGACAGGTTGGCAGCTTTGACGCAGCGAAGGGATTGGGGGGGAGCGCGACGAATCGAGCCAAATCGTATGATCCGAGGGGACAGTTAAACAGGTTGACGCAACGAATCGGCTACAATTTGATCGCAAAGTGTCACTGAGCTGAATGTAGCCATAATAGGAGTTGCTATAAAATCGATGCGGTGACAGTTTGCGTTGGCCGCCATTATGGCAGACTCATCAGCTGATTAAAAACAATTGCATAGTATCACGTGCTCGGACTAATCCAGCGGTAGCGTGATATTGAACAAGTTTGTTCTTGCAAGCCCTTCTTGACAGTCTCGGCTTGGTAAATATTGTTTGTATCGCACTTCTACTAGGTGTGTAACACTTAGTTGCTATATTACATTGTAGCAGGCTTTGGATTAGCCTCTCAAGTGAAGATGTCGGCTCTTCCCAGCAGATAGTTCGCGCAATGGATGAGTTTATAAAGTGTATAAACAACCAACTTTGCGATAGAGGCCGAGTGACAAACAAAAACAAGGTGTAACCACACCGCATCGTGTGTTTTGCCCAGCCAGAAATGATTGCAGCCGGCAGATAAACAATGCAAAGTGTCCGCAGGTTTGCGTAATATCTGCCGGTTCGGGTTAGAATTAAGCCGTCAAGTAGTTTGGGTCGATCGCCATTATGGCGCGACCCCCCTATTCAAACGTCAAACTTTGCTATAATGGCCTTGAGCGGCCAGCTCGTATCTCAGCGCGGTCTAACTCGCAGGGGCAGATAAGATATCCGCTGACCTATCCCAGTGGATGTCGAGGTGTGGTGTGACAATACTTGAAGGTAACAAACAGCTACGCTGAGACCTTGCTATAGATTTGAGGGAAACCTTGAGGAAATAAACAAAAATCCATTCTCTTGACGTTTCTCGTTTAGGTGTACAGGTTCGCAACACTTCCTTCCAGCTATAGAAGCCCTCCAGATGACCGGGAACTCGCGCTCCCGCTTGGAATCTTGTTTTTCTTCCTGTATTAGCGAAACTAGTCAAAACAACTGTGCAGATCCCAGTTTAGCAAGCTCTGTTTTGTTCCATCTGGTTGGGTTCCGTACGTGACTTGTGACCACTGAGATTTGTGTGTGCATTAGTAATTGCATCCCCAGCCGGCAGCAGTCATGCTCCGGCCTAGTTTTGAGTTGGGGCGATTAGGGGGGATGTTTTGCGAAAAATGTTTACCTCCTCGCGGTTGATGTCGTGTGGGGGGGTAAACAAGCCGGCCCCATGTGGTGGGTGAGTCCTGCCTGTCGGAATCAACAACTTAATTCTGGCGATAATCAGAGGATTGTAGCCGATAGGTACTAATGATCTCATCAGCGCGCCACATTGCACAATCAATACAATGTTCTTAATAGAGCTGTTGTATTTTCAATCTGTGTCAATTGCTTGAACTACAATTGAGTTGAACTGTTACATCATCCTCCGTGTAAAGATCTCGGTGCGATTACCGCCGTATACTGAATCTACGGGTCAGCTCCGGGGTCACACTTTGTAGTACAAATAGTTTCTGTATATTATGGAAGATTCATTCTTGTGTGGGCCTCGTGTGTAAACAGTTCTAGTGCACAACACTTGCGCTATCACTCGTAGCAACAAGCTGTTTACCAATAGTTGAACCACCTCTGCGTTTGACAGATGCTTACCTTCACCATTGTTTACATTGATTCTAACCAAAAGGTAAGCATCTGTCAAACGCAGAGCTGTGCTCGTCTGCTTGAGGAAACTCAATAAGACCAAAATAGGTTCAACCGCAGCCGCAGATGAGCGTGAGCAAAATTTGCAAAAACAAGTGCGTTCGAGCCCTTGCCCTCTTGCCAACCCAGCTGCTGCCCCTCTTGCCGGCTTATCTTATCAGCTGTGTGTGTGTTAAGTGGACTTTAAATTGTGCAATTTATGGCGGACATTGACTGTGATTTGCCGGTTGATGTTGTTTTCTTGCAGTGCAGTTGCAGAGTATTAAAGTATTTTTGTAACTGGGCTGAGAGAGAGTTACCGCAGATGGACAAACAGACTTGAAATCTCGTCTTGTCGTGGACTGGTTCTAGTAAGCGTGGAACTTTCATTTTGTATAAACAGATCAGTTATGGAAAGATTCGACTCAAAATAGTCTTGTTCTTTTTTGTGGAGTTACCAACATATTTTTGAAAATATTTGTAATGTTTTTTTTTTTATTCTGTAAAAGTATTTAATTTTATAATTAATTCTTGAGTGATTTTCTAAACATAAAAATAAACGTTTTGGTACCATTACAGTCAAAGAACAAACAAGTCTCAAGTGCATATACTCACAATGATCAACAGATAAACAGATAAACAACAATGTTTCCATCCTACGGCAAGATAATTGTTTTATTAATGCAATAAAAAAAACCTCGACCGTAAACGCGGTCCACTTTTTGAAATTTGTGCCTTCTGCGAATCAACAGAGGACACGAAAAACATAAATTTCATGCATATGGATAGAATAGAGGAGTGATCACATCGCCATCGTCAACATCGACGTTGCGCCGTTGGAATCCTTGTTTTCGTAATAGAGTAATATTCTAGACAGGATGGGTGTGAATTAGAATAAAGAAAATATCTTTTAAAAGCACTTAATTAAAAATTCAGAAAGAATTCATGAAAATATAACCTAATAAAATGCAAAAAAAAAATGAAATGTTTCGAATTAATGATTCATGATTGTTGTTCACGTTTTTGAAAAAAAAAGCTTCAGAAAAATATTTTCGATTCTTCAAGTAATTTTTAAAAAGGGATAAAAACACAAAATTTTTAAAATAAAATCTGCAATGAATTAATACGACTTGTATAAAACATTATAAATTATAGTATTCAATCTTAAATCCGAACTCCTTTCATTGTGCTCTTATTCGCCATCTATGGAAGCACATCGCGAGGCAAGACGCATGAGGAGGAAAAAAAATTGAACCTTGAATTTATTTTGTATATAACGTAAATTTAAAGGGCCACCACACACCACCATCCATATCATTAAAGCGAGCGAGCGACGAATGTGGAGAGGCCAAAAAAGCATCGAAAACAACCATCCATCGTGTGAGTGTGTATTTTTCTGTGTAGTTCGCAGAAACAAGCAGCAAAAAAACAACATCACCATTAAGAATCGCTTCCTCTCTCGCAGTTTAAGCTTGCTCTATCATACCAAGAAAAATGTTAATTATTTAAATTTGATTCAATTGCCTCCAAAACAGAGGCGAAAAATGGTTTCGATCTTCGAAAACACTGCTACGTGGATTGATCGAACAATTGAAGCAATGAAAAAAAATGCCAAAAAACGATTCTTCAATTCCAAACTGAAAAAAAAAAACAAAAAACAGCAGCTACGAATTTGCAGCCACAGACATGTGATATTCACGCTTCCATGAATGGACAGACAAGCGTGATCAATTTATTTAATCTCGATTAACAACATTGTTGCAAACGGTTTGATTTAGTAACTTTTTGAACAAAAAAAAATCTTTTAAAAATGCAGGGTCAATCAAGAATTTCATTTCAACAGCTTGTTATCTGTTCAATCCCATGCATCACATGTGTTTTTTTTTTGCACTTCAATCGAAAACATCTTCATTTTCACCGGCCGAAATAGCTCAGTTGGGAGAGCGTTAGACTGAAAATCTAAATGTCCCCGGTTCAATCCCGGGTTTCGGCAAGAGTAAGTTTATTTTTTTAGTACTTAATTCTTTTGAAAGAAGCAACAGAATTGATAAATGTCTTGTTTACTTTTCAATTGCCATGTTAAAAAGAATGGATGCCGAAACCCGGGATTGAACCGGGGACATTTAGATCTTCAGTCTAACGCTCTCCCAACTGAGCTATTTCGGCTTATAAATTCAATGCATCGGTCGTTAATTATTTTTTTAATAATAATATTTCTCATTTCAGCATTTTCTTTTTATTGATTTTTTACCATACCACCAACCAACACCATTTCAGGCTGTAAATTACCAAGTCTTATCTTGAATGTTCAAAAATGGAAGGGGTCGTCCCCTTCTTAGTCACGAGATTTTAAAAAAAATTAGCTCGGAATCGTCATTAGGGACAAAAGTTACCCCTTGGGACAAAGTTTCACGCAAATCGGAGAGGGGTCGGGGTATCTTTATTCCGATTTCGTGTGAGTTGGCGAAGAATTACGCATTGAATTTTTAAATCAAAGATGGCTGCCAAAGTGGCGTTGCAAATTTCGACGCCAACATTTCAAAAAGCATCATGTACAAACCATGCATTTTGAGAAAAACGCATTTGAATGTTGAGCATCCATTTTCAATTCCCATTTTAATATAAAAGCAAAATAAGATGTTCTAATGATAACAAACGATGAAAAACGTTGCTTTTATTGATACTTGATCATCCAAATTCAATAAAACATTATTTCCGTAATTTTATTTGAGAAAAACAAACATAACTTCTTTTGAAATCACCAACGTTTATATCACCCTGCTGGCATTTAGGGGGACGCTTTGTTATGATTCGGTTTTCTTCGCTGAATGTACATTGTTATCCGAGCATTCGTTGGTGAAGGTTGTCTGAATCAACATGACTCGTCGCGTCCCGGCGCAAAACGCCGGTAATATTGCCCTACCTGCGGCTCAAGCAGGCAAAAAAGTGGGAATTTCCAAAAGGAAGGTTGAGGCCTCAACTGATGGCCAAAAACCGGGGATTTCCAAAAGGAAGGTGCTTTTGGAAGTGACATCGAACAGCAAAAAGACGAAAAAGAGCGACGGTACTGTACCGATGGATGAGGAGGAGGAGAACTCTTCGTCCCACGAGGAGCAGCTATTGAAGAACAAGTTCGCTGGACTGCCTGACGAGGACCAGGTAGCGGAAGCAAAGGAGAATGAAGTGAAACAGCGAAAGGAGAAACTGCCTCCTTTTTATGTGCGGCAATCAGCAGCAACGATCGACTTTCGAGCGGGGCTGGTTGAACTCATCAAGTCTGGGAAAGTCCTAGGCAACATTCGTCTGTGTCAGGACGGATTTAAGGTGCTGGTGCAATCCAGGCAGCACTATCAACTGGTCAAGGATTACTTGACCGAAAACGAGGCGGAGTACTTTACCCATGATGTCGTCATGGATAAGCCGTACAAAATCGTCGTCAGAGGTCTGTACGACATGCCAGTGGAGGAATTAGCTGCCGAGCTAAAAGTTTTGAAACTGGATGTGTTGGCCGTGCACAAAATGAGCCGACGCAACAAAGACATCAAGTACCGTGACCAGCTCTACCTGCTGCATTTGGCTAAGGGATCGACGACGCTTCCTGAGCTGAAGGCAATTCGAGCGGTTTTCAACATTATCGTGTCGTGGGAGCGATACCGACCAGTGCATCGTGACGTCACACAATGCTTCAACTGCCTGGGTTTCGGGCACGGAGGTAAGAACTGCCACCTGAAGCGTCGTTGCGCCAAATGTGGTACCGATGCGCACATCACATCCCAGTGCATCCAAGATTCGCTGGTGAAGTGCCTCAACTGCAACGGTGAGCACTCGTCAACCGACCGAAAGTGCCCCAAGAGAGCTGAGTTCGTGAAAATTCGGCAGCAAGCATCGACGAAGAATCAGCCTCAGCGTCGTAGAACTCCTCCAGCCCTGGTGGAGCAAAATTTTCCACCTCTTCAACCGCGACGCCAGGTCCCGAACTTGGCACCGTTGCCGTTGGATCCCAGGAAGAGAGCTGAGATGAATCATCCACGGCCGGGTTCCAGCCAGGAGCCGAGACCGCCACCACCGGGCTTCAGCCAGGAGCCAAGACCAACCCAAGAACCAGCAGTTGAGGAAAATGGTAATGATCTTTACACCTCAACCGAACTCCTCAATATTTTCAAACAGATGTCCGCTGCACTGCGTGGATGCAAAACCAAGACCCAGCAGATTGAAGTGCTGACCTCGTTCGTCATCCAGTATGGATCGTAGGTCCCTCAAGCTGCTGAATTGGAACGCTTGCTCCATTAGGAGGAAGAACTTAGAGCTGGTGGATTTTCTTCGCGAGAAGGAGATCGACGTAGCTGCCATCACGGAAACTCATCTGAAGCCCGGTGAAAAAGTTTATCTGCAAAACTACAAGATCGCGACGCAGCTCGATAGGACCACCTCTGGAGGAGGAGGTGTGCTTGTCGCTGTTCATCGTGATCTCAAGCCACGCCGGCTGCCACACTTTAAGCTGGACATCATCGAGGCCGTTGGGTGGAAATTCCCACTTCGGTTGGCCCAGTACTCTTCATTGCTGCATACTGCCCACGTCAGGTGAATGCCAGAGATGGTTCAGCAGCAAAACTGAAGAGCGATATCCAGAAGCTGACACGGCGGAGCGCAAAGTACATCATCGCTGGTGACCTCAACGCGAAGCATGAAGTTTGGGGCAACAGCAGGAGGAATCGGAACGGAGTGATTCTGCACAACGATCTGCAAAACGGATACTACAACGTTGTGAGTCCGGATCGTCCAACGAGGGTGGCTCGGTCTGGGAATCACTCAATCATCGACTTCTTCATTACCAATATGGCTGAGAACGTGGCTCATCCTGAGGTGTTTGAAGAGTTGAGTTCTGATCACTATCCGGTGGTTGTGGAGGTTGGAGCTTCCGTTACTCCGCAGCGGCAACCAACCCGGAAAGATTACCACAACGTTGACTGGCAGCAGTTTCAGCAAGTGGTCGACAGCAACATCGACTATGATCAACACCCGGAAACTTCTGCTGATATTGATCGTTCGCTGGAGGTGATCCAGCAGGCTATCAACCAAGCAGAGGCTGCCAACGTTCGGGAGGTTCCTGTTAATTTTAAGGTAACTGATATTGACGTAGATACTAAACACTTGATTAGACTTAGGAATGTTTATAGGAGACAATATCAACGGACTGGGGACTATGACAAAAGATTTCAGTTAACAATTTGAACAAAATCATACAAGACCGACTTGACAATATCAGAAATCAAGAATTTTCAAAACATGTAAGCCAGCTTGGGAATTATTCAAAACCATTTTGGAAACTTTCAAAAGTTCTTAAAAACAAACCAAAGCCTATTCCTCCTCTTATTGTTGAGGATTCTCCTTTGATTACATCCGAGGAAAAGGCAAATGCACTTGGGCTTCATTTTGTTAGTTCACATAATCTTGGCGCTTCCATGACCAGCCGTAAAGAAACATCAGTTGCCAATAGTATTTCAACAATCAATGACTCTACCTTTGAATTTCCTGCAGATTCCCATGTTTCTGGTGAGGAAGTCAAAGTTGCAGTTAAACAAATGAAAAATATGAAAGCTCCAGGCTTTGATAACATTTTAATCTAGTGTTGAAAAAACAGAGTGATCAGTTCTTTCAACATCTAGCCAATATTTTCAATAAATGTTTGCAACTTGGTTACTTCCCCACCAATTGGAAACTGGGCAAAGTCATACCAATTTTGAAGCCTCAAAAGATCCAACATCGCCAACAAGTTATCGTCCCATTAGTCTTTTGAGTAGTCTGTCCAAACTCTTTGAGAAGGTCATCTATTCAAGGCTTTTGGATTTTACCAACGATAATAATATAATTTTGAATGAACAGTTTGGCTTCCGAAAGGGACATAATACTGCTCATCAGCTTACGAGAGTAACTAAAATCATCAAGCAGAACAAGCTTGAGTCTAAATCAACTGCTATGGCTTTGTTGGATGTTGAGAAGGCTTTTGACAATGTTTGGCATGATGGTTTGATACATAAACTGTATTTATACGGTTTTCCAATGTATCTTATCAAAATTATCCAGCACTATCTTTCGGAGAGATCGTTCAGGGTTTTCTGAATGGGATTGCTTCTGGATTATTCAACATTGATGCTGGGGTTCCCCAAGGAAGTATTCTTGGCCCACTTCTGTACAATATTTTTACATCTGATTTGCCTACTCTTCCTGGTAATGGTGTGTTGTCACTTTTTGCTGATGACACTGCCGTTATTTATAAGGGTAAAATAACCAGATATTTAGTTGGCCGTCTTCAGAAGGGTCTTGACGTTCTTTCCGAATACTTTGGCGACTGGAAAATTCGCATAAATGCAGCCAAAACTCAAACCATCATTTTTCCACTTTCCAAATCGGCCAGATTTGTCCCAAAGGATGATGTTTTGATTAAAATGAATGATGTTTCGATACCCTGGTCAAAGGAAGTTGTCTATTTAGGTCTCATACTTGACTCGAAACTATTGTTTCGGCAGCATGTAGATAAAATATTGAACAAGTGCAGCATTCTCATCAGGTGTTTGTATCCTTTAATTAACAGAAAATCAAAGCTATCTTTGAAAAATAAGCTAGCAGTTTACAAACAAATAATTTACCCCGTTATTGAGTATGCAGTACCTGTTTGGGAGTGTTGCGCTAGAACTCATAAATTGAAGCTCCAGCGTGTCCAAAACAAGGTACTCAAAATGGTTTTGAATGTTCCTGGCTGGACAAGATCAAGTGAGGTTCATGAATTAGCAGAAGTAAAAATGTTGGATCAGAAGATTCAAGAAAAATGTTTGAAATTCAGGGAAAAATGTGCTATATCTGAATACCCCTTGATTCAAGGATTGGTTTAGTTTATGGTAAGATTAAGTTAGTTTTAGGTTAGGTTATGTTTTCTTAAATTTTTTTCCTCATTGTACCTAGTGTTACAAAAATGATAAATCATATACTTTTAAAGTTAAGAAAATGAACAGTGTTTAAATAACGAAAAGCAAACTAAAGCTGAAGAGCCACAGCTGACCACTTATTATGTAAACCAAATGTAATTATTATAAGAAAGATTCAATAAAGTATATTTAATTCAAAAAAAAAAAAAAATTCGCTGAATGTACATGGCGCTTTGTTCATGTTGCTTTTTTTCCGTCACGAGGTTCATGTAGTCTTTTGTTTGACAGGTTGACAGGGCTATATAAACAGAGACTGCTGATGGCAGAGATTTTGTTTATGCTACTTTATTTAAAATCATGATTAAACAGACTTTACTGAAGTAACTTTTGCTCATTTTTGGTGGAGAGGTAGCTTATTAGGAGTACTTTCAGAATATGCAATAACCCAGAAAGTGTCAAAATGTACATGATGTCTTTTGAAATGTTACCGTCGATTTGACTGAAATGGAATCGCAGAACTCAAATTTCATGTTAAGAATATAAGAAAATAAAGAAACATGAAACACTTTTTTCATGATATTCTCGTTTATTTATTCATTCATGTTTTCATGTTTTCAGGCAGATTTTTAAACATTGTTTCAGTTACAACAGTAACAGTTATACATATGTTATTTTCAAAAAGGTGTTCACGTGGTTTATGGATTACCCCTTATGGAATATTTTGAAATCCAGCTTTACTTTTGAATAGGTCTGGAAATAGATAATTTTTTTAACTGCATAGTTCAGACCAAATTATTAAAAATTTTGAAATATTTTTATTGAAAAAAAGTCACTAAATTTTGAAAAAAGTTTAGTCAGTTAAAAATTACAGGCTAACTAGGCAACAGTCTGAAAATTTAATTTTCGTTGATTTGAATTCTTTGTGAGGCTGTACAATCAAACCCCGATGGTTTGACACCAACTGTTGTCAAACGAATGTGGTCACTTTTTAGATTGACACCTCTTTTACACGGAGTTTACACACACTATCAAACACTATCACTTTTTAGTTAGACTTTGACCAACCGACGGGTCACAAACTAAAACAGTGTCAAACGAAAAAGTGACGAACTGTCACTTTTTACACTGCGAATTTTTTTTGAGTGTATCTCAGAAACAAAATGCCCGATTTTCAAAGTCTCTGTTAGAAATTTGTAGGAAATTTTCTCTGCTCCTCAAAATTTTTTTTTCGCGGATGCCTTTCTTTCAAGAAGTATTTTAAAAACGCAAGTAGCTATAAGTTGAAAACGATAAATTTTATCAAAAAAACAAATTAAAGGAAAGTACATTAAATGTATTTAAATTTTCCATAGCAAATTTGATTTAGCTTCAAAAAATAATTCTTTATAACTTATTTTCCAGGTTATCGAAATTTTCATTAAAATCATGTCCTATCCAGATTTTGCACCTTCAATAGGGTGCCATCAAATAAAATCGACTTGAGGGATTCTTTGTTGTAATGTTGGTACCACTGCGCGATTTTGACATTTCGGGCGTGCATCATTCGTAACGCCATCTTCGCATAAAAATCTGGATATCTTACCATTTTTGGCTTACCATTTCTGGAGTTTTTTTTTTAAAGGTCCAATAAACCAAATTTCCAGTTTTTGCTTTTTGGGTGTTTTTAGAACCGCATTGAGTCAGGGGTATTAAAAAACACCCAAAAAGCAAAAACTGAAAATTTGGTGTACTGGTCCTTTAAAAAAAAACTCCAGATTTCCACACTGAGCAATTCCATGCCAAGTATAGGGAATCGGTTGTACCGGACCCTCTCCAATTTCAATGAAACTTTGTAGATATGTTATCCTACGGTTATGTAAGCCATTTTTATGTATATGGAGCCAGTTTCACTCGATAATAACATTTGAGAAGGGCGTAAGTGTTTTCAATATTTTTGTAATTCGGAATTTAAATATCGCTGTATCTCGAAGCCGTTGCATCGTATCAAAAAGTGGTCAAAGACAAACTTGTAGGAAATTTGACGGACTTTTCAAAAAAAATACACTGAATGAAAAAAACACGCCACTTCTATGATTTTTTTTTATTTTTATGCTTAAAAGTCAAATTTGAAGGTAAGCCCACGATTTTTTTTTGTTCAAAATTTTTGTGAAAATAGCCTAAGATGTTACAAAAAGACCTGCAAAAAATGCAAGATGAAGCATCTCAACTAAAAAAATATAAAAATCATTTATGTGCTCTAAACGTCAAAGTTTTCAAAAACCGAATACGGGAATCGATTCTCTAGACAATCTATATAAAAGTCTCCATATTGACCACTGCCGTAAGTCCAATCTTTGTGAAGTTACAGCGGTTTTAAAAATAAAAATGTTGAAAAAATGATTTATTGATGGTTTTTGACGATTTCTATATGACATACTTGATTTTTCAGTCTCGTTAATTTTTTTTTACCGGAAAGCTCGTCCAATTTCCCATTAGATTGTCTTTGACCACTTTTCGGAATAACTCGTTTTTGTCGATTTAAGACATTCTACTGAACTACACTGAAAAAAATATTCAGTTTTCAGTTATGAGTTATGCAATTAGCTTATATCTGTAAGCCAATACTTCAAATCTGGAGTTTTTTTAAAAGGTCCAATAAACCAAATTTCCAGTTTTTGCTTTTTGGGTGTTTTTGAAACCGCCTTGAGTCAGGGGTGTTAAAAAACACCTTAAAAACAAAAACTAAAACTTTCAAAAAAAAACTCCAGAAATTGAAAAGTGGTCAAAGACCTAGTCAAAGACAATCTTATGGGAAATTGGCCGAGCTTTCCGGTAAAAATATTTACGAGATTGAAAAATCAAGTCTGTCATATAGAAATTGACAAAAACCATAAAAAACATGAAAAAAATAAAAATAAATAAATAAATAAAACATAATATTTAATTAAACATTATTTTTTAGGACACTCAAGGGCTGCTAGATGTTCTGCACCACCCTGTGGGAGTAGGAAAACGAACACATGGCACGAACTGTCAAAGAGGAAAGAAAATCAAAACAAGATAAGTAAACAAGATTAGCAGAAAACTTCGTGCACATTTCATTAAAATAAAATTACTAAATTCTACAAGTAAACATTTCCAAAATCATGAACATCGAGCTCCGAAACGTAAGCTACGATCTCCTATTCAAAATTCGCCAAAAAACAGTAAATTTCCAACCAATTTCCCCTCACCCTTTTCAGCTCAAAGACTTTCTCGGGTTATACAATCGCGTAACGGAGCTCTGCTTCTCGTCCTGCGTGGACAACTTCAACGTCCGCGACCTGTCGCCGGAGGAGGTTCGCTGTGCGGAGAACTGCGTCGGCAAGTTCACCAACACGAACCAGCGGCTGATGCAAGTGTACATGGACGTCCAGGGCAAGATCAACGAGCGCCGGTACGCCGAAGTGGAGGCCCTGCAGGCGAAACAGGAAGCGGAACTGCTGCAGCAACAGCAGCAGCAACAAGAGTTGGCCGATAGTCAGTTGCCGGTGGATGGTGGGACTAGCGGGGACAGTGGGCCGGAACCTGCCAATTTGACTCCGGTGGCCACGAATTAGGGTTAAGGTGAGAGGTAATTTTATTTAATAAAAGTAGATTCGAGCAACTAAAGTCATGAATAAGGTTTGCTTGAATGTCCTGGTTGGGGTTCCAGGGGCAGGAAAGACCACGTTATGCCAAAGGATTCTGGATTGTTTGATTTTAAAAGAGTCCTCGATACGGTTAATCCACATTTGTTTCGATGATTTTATTAAATTCGACGCAAAGATTAACCTGGAAAACAGCTCATTCAAAGGCAAACGAAAGCGACTTCTAGAACTTCTTGAGGAGATTATCCAGAGCATCAAAATTACCAACCGAGCAAAGTTAGAGGAAATCAATCACATTCTCTATGAAGAATTTCAACAGAAAGTAGCAATAGATTTAGCAGAAGCGCCCTCAAACTATCTTATTCTAATAGACGACAACATGTACTACCGGAGCATGCGCTATCAAGTGTTCCAGATTGCTAGAAGACTCGGAACCGGATATTTTCAAACTTATTTCGAAGTCAGTTTAGAAAGTGCCAAGTCGAGCAACTCCAAACGATCTAATGCTGTTCCAGAAGAAGTGATTTCTCGGATGTTTTACAAGCTAGAAAAACCGGACGAACGCATTTGTAGGTGGGAAAAGAACACTGTAATTTTAAGAAATTCTTCCGATGAACTAGACATTATTTTAAACACAACTTTAAATTGTTTGGAGCGACCTGTAGCACCATTGGAAGCCCATGGCACGAAGAATCCCGTTGAACAGTCATTCGTTCACAAGGTGGATCTATTGCTTCGAAAAGTGGTTGGCGAAATGATCAAACAACAGAAAGAAATGCTCAACAGTGGTGAGGTCAAACTGTTGGCCGAAGGCTTGTTGAGCAAAAGAAAACTGCTGTTGGAGGATTTGAGGGCAGGTTTGGTTGAGATCGATCCAGAGCGTGTTACCGGCGAGCAAATTCAGACTTGGTTGCAGTAGGAATTGTTGAAACTTTGTAAATAAAAAAGATTGTGTGGAAATCAGTCTCTACATTATTTTTGCTGATGCAAAGTCTTATCACAGACCTAATTTAAAAGACAAAATTAAATCTCATTAATAAAGTTACAGGAAATGAGTTTCTTCACAATATACAAAAAATCTTTGAAAACAACTGAGTGCTCAAAATATGTTTACCCTCAAATTTTTTGAAGAAAAAATTCCAAAATATTAAAATGTATCTGTTGTAATTTACAAGCTCTATCTAAATTTACTGTCGTTTAAATGTTTTATTTTTCATGTCGATTGTTTCTGCAGCAAGAGCTAGAGAAAACTTTACCTCAATTATTTTTTAAAATAAGCAAAATTATTTTTTTATTATTCTTTAACTATTATTGGAAAAACTTTAATTGAGAGGTATTTTTTTCATTTTGCAGTAAGTATTTTAATTTAGAGATTTGTTTGACCAAGATTTTTTAATTTTGAAAAAAATACTTACAAATGGAAGTCACAACTTTGTTAAAAATTCTTCGGAAAAAAATAATACTGCGATTTACCTGATACAGTCCAGACTCGATTATCCGAAGGCCTTGGCAAAATTTCACTTCAGGTAAACTTCGGATAAACGAATCACGAAAAAAATGTTTCGAACTTTTTTTTGGTTGTTAAGCTTTAGTATGACCCCTAAACTACTCTGATAGATAATCAGATAAAGTCTCGACAGTAGCTGGATTTTTTTCACTGACGTTGAAAAAAAATGTTAAATAATTTTTCCGGAATAATTTTTATTCAGCTGGAAAAATACTTTATTTCAAATCAAGTTTCTTCTTTCGCTAACTAACATTCCCGTCCCTTAAAATCGAGATCTACAAACTGGCATGGCGGGCGCCGTTGGTGGTCAAAGACTGTTACCTATTCGCAACTGATCTAGCTTTAGCAATCATGTTGTTTTATCTTTTCAGCGCGTTCATACATGCAGTTGATAAGGAAAACACCACTAGATCGTCGAAGCCTACAATCAGTAATGCTGAAAGGATATTCTAGGCTTAGTGATTTTTCACGCTCAAAAATTGCTAATTTCCCGAGGACCTTAATTTCAAAACACCAAATTTCACGGAAATTTCGCGGAACGTGAAAAATATTAAAATAACAATGTAAATTTTAAGATCAAATTACAGAAACTACCTTTTATGCTTTATTATATACTATTATCATTTTAAAAAATCTTAACTTAATTTGAACGTGTCACAAAACTTGTTTAAGGATGGGCTCACATATATATTTTGAAACCAACATGTAGGGCATGCGTATTGTCAGCTGTTTTATTTTTCTACATTTTATTGAAAATAATATCAAAGCCAAATTTAACAAAACAATCTAACAATTAAAATAACTTTTTTGCGACATTTTGCCCAGTAATAATAGTTTTAAGGTTTTCATCTCACTTTTCAAATACTAAATTAAAAATTAATACAAAAATGAATAGAAATTTTCAACATTTTATTCAAATTCAGAACAGAAAAAAGTTTTTCAACTTCCACGGGAAACATCCATCAAAATAATTAAATATCGTGAAAATTAAATAGGACTAAAATGTTCTTAAAAGGTGACTTTAAAAGATAAAAAGCTATTTATTAAATCTTGAATAAACCAAGCTTGAATCATTCAATTTGTTTTAAAATTATATCTTTCAAATTTCATGTTAAATGATAGTTAAATTGTTATTAGTGCGAATGAAAATATTGCCAAATTCAGGAAGTTTCCTTAGAAAAATTGATAAACTGTTATTTAGAGTATCAAGATAATAGCAACCTATGTTCTAAATATTTTTCTTTATTTTTTGTTCCTTCGGTTATGTCATTGCCCGGCGGAAAAAGGAAAGACTAATATTTTCACTGAATGTTACTTTTGCATGAATGTTTGCTTTTAATTTATTTTTAAAATTAAATCAATACAATTTAAAAATAAATTAAAGTATACTTGTTCAGTCAGTTTTAACACGTTTTGGATGAAAAGACAAAATTTTCAAAAAAAAAAAAATGCCGAGAATATTTTTTTCTTTTTTGATTGATTTTAGTAAAACATCATTTAAGTATTTGCAGCACTCACTTCTCAGTAATTGTTGTATAAATTTCATGTTAATGTTTGTTTTGCTAACAATTCTCTAAATGGTTCATATAACAGTTTTCAAATGAATACTCGTGAAATTTACATTAAAAGTCTTTATGAATGAAATATTTATAATGTTGTTATTTTATGAAATCGATTTGAGAAAATTAAAATTTCACGGGATTTCACGGAAATCTTAAAATATCACGAAATTCACGCTGTCCGCGAAATCGTGAAAATTCACTAACCCTAGATATTACGGTTCTGTTCAGCAACGGAGGAGCAACCATGGGTGATCTCTCATGCTCATGCTCGTGCTCAGCAATTCCCCACGAAAACAGCATGATTCGAAAAAAAAGTTGTCCGATCGGGCCCAAAATTAGCGTCGGCCAAGGAACCCGAAATAATTTGATCTTTTTTTTTATGGACCATTTAGGGTTTTCGAAATTTCAGAGAGATGCTTCAGATCCTATTTCTGATTAAAAAAAAAATCCAGAAATTAATTCTGCATTAGATTAACAAATAAATTAACATGGAATGATATGATAACATGATAACAAGTTGTTGTCCCTCGGCCCTGCATGCGGACTCAAATTCAAATTTCAAAAGATTAAATTAAAAAATACAGTTCTTTTCGAAACAAACTCGCACTTTTTCGTGTTTGACAGTTTGCCAAACTCGCAAACATGGCTAAATGTATGTAGGCTGACGTTTGTACAAACAAATCCAGGCAAACAAACAAAGCAGGCAAACTTTCAAAAAGTGCGAATTTGTTTGTTTGTTTGCCGTAGTGTAATAGCTCCTTCACCGAATGCTGCTCGCTAACTGGGCTGAACGAAAAATTACGAGGGGACTACCGATGCATAATATTTTCTTGATGAAATTTAAAAATAAAAGTAACTATTTTTTTATAGTTTTCTTTTCATATTTCTTTAATTGTGACTTAAAATAAAATAAAAGTTTGAAGAAAGTTTTTTTTTTTATTTATTGAACATGATTCTTGCATCAGTTAACCCCTCAGTAATTTTTGTTTGTTTTGGTTTTTTGAAGTTTGTCTGCGCCAGTCAAAAAGCAAGGATTAAACAGGATGCTTTAAATATGACAATAGAGCAATTCTCTACAAAATCGGTCTTTTTTTTTAAATTTTTTTTTTTTGTATTTTTTAATCCGACTGAAACTTTTTTGGTGCCTTCGGTATGCCCAAAGAAGCCATTTTGCATCATTAGTTTGTCCATATAATTTTCCATAAAAATTTGGCAGCTGGCCATGCAAAAATGATGTATAAAAATTCAAAAATCTGTAACTTTGAAAGGAATTTTTTGATCGATTTGGCGTCTTCGGCAAACTTGTAGGTATGGATATGGACTACACTGAAAATATGATACACGGTAAAACAAAATTTGGTGATTTTTTATTTAACTTTTTGTCGCTAAAACTTGATTTGCTAAAAACACTATTTTTTTTTTTATATGTTTAAGAGGACATCAAATGCCAAATTTTCAGAAATTTCCAGGTTGTGCAAATCAATACTATTTTTTCAAAAAATCAAACAAACATGTTTCAACTTTATTTTTCGATGTAAAATCAAGTTTGCAATCAAAAAGTACTTTAGTGAAATTTTGGTAAGGTGCACCGGTTTCAAGTTAAATCCATGTTTAGGTGACTTTTTTGAAAATAGTCGCAGTTTTTTATTTTTTTAATTAGTGTGTGCCCACCTTCGAAAACAATATTTTTGAAAAGCTGAGAAAATTCTCTACATTTTGCATTTTTGAACTTTGTTGACACGTCCCTTAGTTGCTGAGATGTTGCCATGCAAAGGTTTAAAAACATGAAAATTGATGTTTTCTAAGTCCCACCCAAACAACACACCATTTTCTAATGTCGATATTTCAGCAACTAATAGTCCGATTTTCAATGTTAAAATATGAAACATTCTTGAAAATCTTTTCGAAAAAATATTTTCAAAATTTTTAAACCAAGACTAACATTTTAAAAGGGCGTAATATTGAATGTTTAGCCCTTTTGAAATGATAGTCTTGTTTGAAAAAAAAATATAGTTTTCTAAAAGATCAGAAAATTTCACGAATGTTTCATTTTTTAGCATTGAAAATCGGACCATTTGTTGCTGAGATTTTTTTTCTCTTCATAAAATTATTTTTATTAGGTCCTGGGACCTGGTTAGGACCGAGTAGGCTTTTGTAATTACACTTTTTTAAAGTAATTAGGTTTTACGCCAACTCGGTTTTGAGGTTAGAAATTTGACAGCTTGGCTGCACTGTTTATATTTTTTGCACGTGTGTCTCAGTAAAAATGTGTGTGCGTGTGCCTTCGTGACACAGCGTGACCTAATTACAGAGGATCTTGTGTGTAAATGTTAGTGGGAGGGGAGCCGATTAATTTGTTGCTAAGATGTCGACATTAGACATTTTAAGGTTGTTTGGGTGCGTGAGACTTAAAAACTTAATTTTTTTCTGTTTCTTTTTCTTTAAGCCGCTGTATCTCAGCAACCAGAAGTCCAATATTCAATGTCTTTAGACAATTTTATAGCAAATTTTCTGAACTTTTTGGATTTTTTTTTTCAGAAATGAACTCTCATGGTCACTATTTTTAAAAATCAAAAGATTGCAAACATTTCGCTGAAATCAAACTTTTGGTGGCAATATCTTGAAAAAGGGGGGCCCTTTATCATAAAGTCTGTGAAGTACTCTTCGATTGCAAATTCAATTTTACATAAAAAAATTAGGTATTTTTATTTTTTCTGTGTGAGATTTCAATTTTTTCCAAAAGTATGTTTTTTTCAAAAATTGGCTATGGCTCAAAAGTTGCGGGCTTTTGTCCCCTAAACATATAAAAAAAGTCTCAAAAATAAAAAAGAAACGTATTTTTGTGAAAAAAAAAACTTGATCAGAAAATTCACTCAAAAGTTACAACTGTTTGAATATTTACGTACCATTTTTGTACGGACAGCTGCCAAAATTGTATACACTCAAACCCCGTTGGTTTGACACCAACTGTTGTCAAACGAACGGGGTCACTTTTTAGTTTGACACCCTTCTTACACGGAGTTCACACACAATACTAAACGTTTGTTTCGATAGTGTGCGTGAGCGCCGTGTAAAAAGTGACAGTTCGTCACTTTTTAGTTTGACTTTGACCAACCAACGGGGTTGCAGGCCAAGGGTGCACATGATACTGATGATACTCGTCGGTTGACACACCTAGGCGAGGAACATCCCGGAAGGAGCCCAACTACATCCGTAGTGCTGTTTGAACAAAACAGCATGGCTCTGGTTCCTTGCAAGTGTCCTATTTTCTTACCTCCACGTTGGCTTGGTTTAGTCATCATGATGACAAGGTGTAACCTAGCTGGTGGCCTGTGGAAACGACTCGTAAACCTTTGACCAGCGAGGGTCAGAGTAGAGACGGCTAGAAGAAAGGGGCGCGTCAATGTGGGAAAGGGAAGTAATTTGTGATTGTAGACGGTATTGTTTTGATTCGCAGTATGTTGAGTCAACTGCTGTGGATGTACCTGAGCATCGCAGAACGGGGTTTCTCTTTTTTCCATTTCAGCTAACAACTATCTTCTGTTTATTTTGTTTCACTGTTTTTCTAAAACGGCTTCTGTTTACTATCCTCCATTTGATTTTGATTTTACGTATTTGATTCTCTTATTTCTCAACGCTTTTCCACTCTATTTTACCAATTGATGCTGCTGTAACAAACTATCTGCTTTCCTTAATTTGGCAGCGATGTCAATTTTGTTTATCATGTGCCTTTTCTTTATGTATCTATTTGAATAATTTCTCATCTTCCCTGTAAATGTCCCATCATTACAATAATCTAAGCTTGTTTGTTACCTCTTTTATTAACTATTGTTAATTTCTATATCTACTTCATAAATTACTATCTTCCTTTTACTATTGATTCTTTACAAACTATGTTTCCTTCACTCCTTCATTGTTTTGAAACTTCACCTATTTCTTAAGCAAGTGAGGTTCGAGCCCTTGCTCAATTTATGGAATGATTAAAGGATTAACACAAATATTACTATTGTACCTTTGAAAAACTTTTCTAAGATGCTTAGGACCCCAATATTAACAAAACACCGCGACAAAAGAAATAGCAACAGATAAACACGACTCAACAATAGGGAAGATTTCAGGAGAAAACAATACACAGTAAAATAACAACTAGTTTTTGAATTCAAACTAAAAATAAAACAGTTTTTGCTTTAAAGAAAGTTGATAGGCACACTTTAAATGGTTAGGCGCTTATACTTACATCAAACCCTACGTAATGTACCACCCCCGGCCGAGTTAAAATGCGTAACCGGAAAAGAAGGTGTGCATGCCTGGCACGAACACTCAAAGCGTGTTCTAGCGTGCTGCTCGTACTGACTCAGAGCAAGGGTGAGATGTAGGTGTAAGGGCAGTGCGTGTTCGTCGGGAACCTAGTGCATAAGATCGGTCAAGGCCCGTTCTTACACTGAAAATTGCGAATTGCGACTTTGACCAACCAACGGGGTACAAACTAAAAAAGTGTCAAACGAAAAAGTGACCAACCACCGGGGGTTGAGTGTATAGCTTCTTTGGTAAAGGGACCATCCACCAACAACCTTAAGGTGGATTAAGTAACTTTTTTTTAATTATTTAGATACGGTATTTTGTTTAAAAAAAACTTGTTTGAAGAAAAGAAGAAAACGTCCATTTCGTGAAAAGCCATGTAAATTTTGGCCTGACTTGATGCACATTAAAAAATGAGTTTTTTTAAATAAATACTGTATTTGTCATATCAAATATTTTTCTGCAACAGTCTACTTAAAAATATCAATAAAATAAATTACGAAAAAAATAATTACATATTGCCGAAACCCGGGATTGAACCGGGGACATTTAGATCTTCAGTCTAACGCTCTCCCAACTGAGCTATTTCGGCTTCACACTTTTCTTGGTTTTTAACGTGCATGCGATTATTTTTAGCATCCCCCAAGTCAGCTGTCGTCGTCGCAAGTAACAGGCTCGCAGCAATCCAAGCAGGCCCATCTCGAAACGTTCCCTCGAAAAGGAATCGCTTTTTATTTTTAGCTCGCGCTGGACACTGGGCAAAAGTGGGGTGCGACTTGCGGTCAAAATTCAAGGGAAGTTTCTTTTCTAATTGATTTGAAGGCGCGTTTCAATAAATTAATCCGTATTGTATTGCAAATACATCACATACATGCACGCGATTTTCCAACAAACTATTCGACGTAAAAAAGGCACAAAATTTAAACAATAAAAATGCATCCGGTGCTGGCCGCTTAAGCCAGGGCCCACTTTCAGTCGGTCGCTTTGCTGCTGCTGCCGCTGATTTGGGCCAGGTCGGGGATTTTACGGAACATTTTGCGCCCGATGCCGACCAGCAGGATGACGTGGCACGTGTGAAGAATCAAGCTACTTACGCCGGTGCTCGGGTAGGTGTTCCAGCTGAACTCGATGAGCAGCAGAAGCAGGAACTTGAGGCTTGTTCCGTATTCGGTGAACCAGGTCAGGTAGGGCAGACTGTGGAAGTACCACACGTAGAACTGGTAGTGCAGGCTGCGGGAACAGACGATGCCGATAAAGTTGGCCAGGAAGATCGGGAGGAGACAGAGCTGGGTGGCGCGATCGAAGTGGATCGAGAATTTGTTGGGTTGGGCGGGCTCTTCGGGTTCGGGTTCCGGTGGGGGCGGAGCAACGCCATTTGATTCCTTGTTGGCCATCTTCTTGATGCCCTTTTCGAAGGATTTCAGGAACATTTCCTGATCCTTGGAGAGGTTTTCAGCCTTTTCTTCTTTCTTGGGTTTTGGTGCTGGCTTGCGTTTCTTCTCCTGAGCGACTTCGCGATTCTTGGCGGAAATCTGCGGGGCCAGCATCATCTCCAGATGGCGCAGTCGGCAATAGTTTTGGAAATACTTGAAGCACGGCGAAGCGAACGCAACTAGCAGAAGCACATGCAAGGCAAGCAGAGCCAGGTGAAACATTTTGCTCTCGAAAATATCCCTTTCCAGGAATCGATAGTTGACGGTCCATTTGTGCTCGAAGATCCGTCCCAAATCAAAGCTTCCTTTGAGATACTCCCACGGATGGGTCAGCAGGAAGGGAGCTCCCAGAACCAACTGAATCGCCCCACAAATGGTCAACTGAATCAGAGTTTTAAAGTATCCAAGGTTCGTGATGAAAAGCAGCAAAATCGCAGGTGCAAACAGCAAAATGTTCATCTTAACCGAAACGCCCAAACTCAGGAAGACACTTCCCAGCGTCCACCGGTTATCAATAAAGGCATTCAAGGCCAAGTAAAGGAACAGAATCGCCACCGGATCGTTGAATAACCGCAGCACATAAATCGAATGAATCCGGTACGACGTAAAGGTCGTCAGCACAAGCACGTACGGAGGCAACTTCCGACTCTTGGAGTACAACCGCAGAACCAGCCACATCTGAACGAGGTAGATTCCAACGAAAATGTACTGCGCCAGTCGGATGTTCCGCCCTTGGCTCGTGATAAAGTACAACGCACTGTAAATCCACACGAAACCCGCCGGATAGACCAACGGACCGGTGTCTCCTAAAATGGACAAAATTAGAACGAGTGTCTATTTTTAGCCCCGCCAAGCTCAACTCACCTTTTAGCAGGGCGTAATTGGTAGTTCCATTCAGAAAGCCCTCGCACTCCTGCATGTAAGCCTTCCAATCAATCTCCGTATAATTCACATTCTGGACCACAAAAACGTTCAGGAACAATTCCGCTGCCAAAATAATCCACGTAACGAGCGGCAGCCGGGCCGGATCGAAGACGAGCGATTTCACAAATGCCACCGTCAAGTATTGCTTCTGGAAGCGATTCCAGTTAAAACCCGGCGAGGACGAGCCGCGGTCTGGCTTGCGGGAATTGGGTGGATTTTTGTTTTTCGCTCCCGGTGGTGCCATGTTGTCACAGCAAACGGAACGAACCGACTTCTATCGCGGTACGGGTGGATTCTGCTTTGTGGCCAAAATTCGTGACATTTCTCGTGAGTGCGTGCGTGCGTGCGAGTGTGGGTGGATTTGACAGCGGCTGACGTTAGGGTGACGACGTGTTTGTTTTGATTTGTGGCCAGGGTTGCCAGTTATGCTGAAAAATCTGCGGTATGGTAGAAATTATAGCTACAGACTTTTTAAATTTAAAAAAAAAGATTCACACTCTCAACAAGTTTTAAATTCAGTTTTAAAGAGCTTTATACAAGCGCACGTAGATAATTCTATTGAACGCTATAATCGCGATTTTCAGGATAACCTCCTCGTTGTCTGCATTCTGGAACATCTTGACAATAATTTTCGGGAACTGATTTGTGTTATTGCCCAATTCCAAAAAAAAAAATAAAAAAACCAAAAAATCGTAAATCAAAGAATATCTTTATCGTGAAAATAAAAAAATAGACTAAAAATTAAAAAAAAATTAAAAACATTAAAATTTAAAAGATACCTAAGAATTTCGAAAACTATGAAAATATTCCAAAGATAATATTATGCTGTATTCATTTTAATTAACTTTTGATAAAAACCCATTTTTTTTAATTTTAAATTTTTGTATTAACCATATTTGCTTACTTTTACAAAATTTCCTTTGTACACAAGGGGCTGGAAACTCTAATATTACTTAGGAATACTAAGTATACTAACGATATTTCAGTATACTTGTTAGTATACTAACCGAAAAGCAATAAACTGTCAGTATACTAAGATACTCTCAGTATATTGGTAAGTATACTGGCGATATGTAAAGGAAATAATAAGTATACTAACATATATTTTGATATACTGGTCAACATAATAATTATAGCTCTAAGAGTTTCCATCCCCTTGTTTGTACATAGGAATCCTCTGGTGCAAGTTGATTGACACAAAATTAGACATTTAAATATAAACGAAGGGGCATTTTTTCGGTTCTTCTTCAGTACAGACCGAATTTGTTAAATTGTATTTCGCTACACTCAACCACAGAGTAATCCAGAGGGAGCACTGGTATTTAATTTATGGTTGCGTTACGCGGTACATCGTGGTACATCCCCCCTTCAGGAAAAACCTAACATGAGAAGCTTTTTTTTGCTATCTTAGTTCACTGGTTTTTCAGCGTTTCGTTTTTCAATGACAGTTTTCTTTGTCATAATTTCAAAACATTACTCTATCCTTCTCAATCTGTTGAAAATTGATATTTTTTAGTTTGCTTTCGAACTGTTATCTGTTTTCCGGTAAATATTGGATAAGGCGTTTCCCGAGCCGCAGGGCGTCTTAACGTCTTGGAAAAAACAACGCTGAATGCATGCAGATGGGAAAGTTGCTAGCACAGGTTTGCGTACATCAAAAGTGGCTGATTAATTGCATGATTGAAATGCTACCGAGAGGTCAATTCCGAGTAGGTGTTGTTATCGATTCGCAGCCCATCTTTCAATCCACTCTTAAAAGTGCCATCGCTCAAGTTCCAAATTCTATTGATTTGTGATGTATTGCGTTTGTGTTCTCGGCCTTGGAGGGGAGAAGAGGAGGTGATGTGAACAACTTTTGATGATTTAATCAGTTTTCTTGCTATCAAAAACCCCGCAGCTCCCAAAAAACATGTCCCGCGCATTATACATTGCCTCCTTTCGGTTTTCATTTGAAAATAAGAAGCAATTCCCATAATATAAATTAAATTTACAGCCGTTTACAATTTTATTAGCCATATTATATTCAAACATTAAAAAACACATACAATTTTTTACACAATCCGAGCCTGGCGGATTTCCTCCTTCAGTTAAACAAAACACTTCTTCAAAGCCGACTTTCCGACGGCCCCGAGACGAGGTCAGTTTGCCCGGCGGATTATCTCTCTCGCCAAAACAGGACCCCTCGATCGGTTCGTCGAAATTGTTTTGCAAAACGAAACGAGAGTCAGTTTGACAGAAAATTATTTTTAATTATTGGCTACTAGATTTAATTCAAATATTCGTTCAAAAACATAACGCCTGAAAAAAATATAACGCCTGCTACCCTTAGGAAAATCCAACAACATCAACCGTAACGCAACCACAAAATTCGATGACATTTGTTCGGACTGCGTCCTCTGGATTACTCTGTGACTCAACCCCCGGTTTTGGTTACTTTTTCGTTTGACAATTTTTTAGTTTGTACCCCGTTGGTTGGACAAAGTCAAACTAAAAAGTGACGAACTGTCACTTTTTACGCGGCGCTCACGCACACTATCAAAACAAACGTTTGGTAGTGTGTGTGTGTGTGTGTGTGTGTGTGAACTCCGTGTAAAAGGGGTGTCAAACTAAAAAGTGAGCCCGTTCGTTTGACAACAGTTGGTGTCAAACCATCGGGGTTTGAGTGTACTTCGAATGTCTGCTTATTTGAATGTTCGCTAATTCGAACGTATTTGAATTAAAAAGCACTCAACCGTCAAATCCAGTTGTCGAACTGATGTTGACGTTTGAACACCATTGCTCGACAATTTCCGGACATGTGGTTTCAAGACTTTGACAGCTCTCAGTCGTTCCAATTAGCGAATTGAGATTCGCTCATTCGAATGAAGTTCCTTTCGAATTAGCGAATCTGCTCTGTGCATTTAATGATCACAGTCAAAACCTCGGTTGAGCCTTTCCAACAAATAAATAATAAATTAACTAAAATTAAACAAAAACTCGAAAGTTCCAACTTCTAGAATCGAGCCAGGAACCTTTAGCAGACCATCTCAATGATTTAACTGCCTCGGACACCACAGCTTGGCGACTAGATTGGGGTCAGAAGTCGATGCATTACAGTTCTGGAGTTTTTTTTTAAAGGTCCTATAAACCATATTTTCAGTTTTTGCTTTTTGGGTGTTTTCGAAACCGCCTTGAGTCGCCTTGAGTATTCAAAAACACCAAAAAGCAAAAACTGAAAATTTGGGTTTTTGGACCTTTTCAAAAAAAAAACTCCAGACTTGTTTTTTTTATGATGAGAAAGAAAATCAGTTTAAGAGGAGCGGCCGTGGCTGACTGGTTACGGTGTTCGCTTTGTAAGCGAATGGTTCTGGGTTCGATGCCCATCTGCTCCCAACGAGAAAGTTAAGAATACATAAATTTGAAATAATGAATATGAACGAAAAATCAAAGTCGCTCGAGGCGGAGTTCGAACCCCCGTCCTTTGGATTGGTAAGCAAAAATGCTAACCACTAGGCTATGTCGACTTGGTGAGCGTGGACTGGAATTAGGAATACTGTTACAGAGAGCGAGTTGTGGCGCTATAACCAGGGCAAATAGTGTCCAGGGCATTCGTGGAAATACAATTTCCCATCCCACGCTTCTTCCTCCCCTGTCGATTCAGAATTGTGTTGTTGTTCGAACACTCAGTGCTCAAACTTAACCCAATTACGAGTCATCTCTGCGATACGGCTTTACGCAGTAAGCCTGGCCGCTTTAACGCTTGTGTTGTTTCAATGCATTCCGATGCAATGGCGCACTACAAATGTTAATAAATGACAAGAAGAGTGCTAGGCGTCATCTAATCTAAGGCACTCTCCAGGTTACCTTCAAAAGATTGGCTGCGCTTGGGTCTGATTAGATTAGATTAGATTAGATTAGATGAGAAAGAAAATCAGTTTAAATACCAACTGTGATGAAAAATTATTCCGCAAAGTTGGCAGTTCACAGTCCTGCTATGCAGTGTGAAGAAAAAAATCTAAGCCTAGCACGATTGACACAAAACTCGCCAGGAAATATTTATTTTTTCTTATGATTTTTCCATGGCTGGGCTGGGCTTGAATTTTTAAATATGCCAAAATTGCATTGAATTTTTGAAATTCATTTTTTTTTTAATTTCTGCAGCAAAAGGCACGATCACCACCAAGCTGGCACCCCTGCCTGCCTGTCAAACGCGTTTTCCCCTCCATTTTTTTCGCGCGCCGTTCCGTCTTCTCTCTCTCTCTCGATTTGTTTTGCTCTCGTCATTCGCCAGTCAACCCAGCAGCAAGCAGCAGCGCAGCGCAGCAGAAGTTGCAACCGCCAGAATTTTCCCTCCCAAAATCCAGCAACGATCCCGCGCAAATTCGGCAACTGATTAGAAACTTTTTTTTGCTCGCGTTTTCCACCGGTGGTTATGGTGAGATTTTGTGCCCGGAAATGAACACCGTGATTAGCTTGTTCGAGCGGCAGTGCGGAAATGGTAGGTTTGAGTTTGTCGTCCTTCGGGAGGGGGGACAGGAATTTTCATGAAATTGATTTGGTTTTTTTTTGTGTCGGCAGGATTCGTGGCGTCGTACGATCCGGTGCTGGCGAGGTTGGCGGTGAGCGAGCAGGACAGCTGGAGGGGGATCAGCCCGTCGACGATGTCGGCGGATTTTAATCCTTCGCCGCCGATTCTGGCGGCCAAGTTTGCCAAGTGTGCGGGGCAGGAGCATATTTTGGCGATTGCCAATGAGGACGGGAAGGTGGCGATTCAGGACACGAATTTGCGGAATGAGGAACCGGGCGGGGAACGTGCGTTGGAAGGGGAGCAGTGCCACCTGAATGCGGTGTTTGACATTGAGTGGATGCCGCGGGACATGAAGCTGGTGTCGGCGTCGGGGGACCATACGGCGCGGTTGTGGTCGTTGACGGAATCGTCGTTGGTGAATAGTCAGGTGTTTAACGGGCACACGAGATCGGTCAAGACGGCAGCGTTTCGGCAGACGGATCCGGCGGTGTTTGCCACTGGGGGACGGGATGGAGTTATAATTCTGTGGGACATTCGTGCGCAACTGGGGTCGGATATGGCGCCGCGGGCGGACAATTGCATCTTTAGTGGTCATGCTGGGGGACCGGGTACGCCGTCAACACACCGGAAGAGGACACGTGCTACGCCGAAGATTCCACCGAACGGGTGCAGCAGCAGCATAACTGGGTTGGCCTTCCAGGACGATAACACGCTGATTTCGTGTGGAGCCGGTGATGGGATCATCAAGGTTTGGGACGTTCGACGGCACTACTCGACGCATAACCGGGAACCGTTGCCAAAGTATTCGTTCCCGTACGCCGGAACGACCACGTTGAAGGGATTCACGAATCTGCAAATCGATTCGTCCCGGATGCGGTTGTACGTGAATTGCATGGATAATTACATCTACTGCTACAACATTTCGACGTACGCGACCCAGCCGATTCAGCGGTACGGTGGATTCAAGAACGGAACCTTCTACATCAAATCTTGCCTCAGCCCGGACGGGCAATATCTCATCAGTGGATCAAGCGACGAAAAGAGCTACATTTGGAACGTGGACAATCCAAACCCGTTGGTACGGTTGAACGGCCACACCGTCGAGGTGACCAGCGTGGCGTGGATGCAAAGTTCGCTCGAAACACGGATCGTGACCTGCAGCGACGATGCACGGCACAAAATCTGGCGAATCGGCCCCGAAGACATATCCCAGGACGAACTCGCACAATACCGCGGCAACACGGAGTACTGCGAAAACTACCGCCAAGAAAAGGCCAAGGTCCGGTTGAAGGCGCTCGAGTTCACGCCGCGATCGGTCCGACGCCTCGTCGAACGAAACGAAACCACCCCAAATACGGTGGAGAAGAAAGCCACCTCCAAGCGGACCTTCACGGAAATGGCCGGCAATGACCATCAAGACCCATCAACGTCCTATCTGGAAATCAAACGACCCAACATCGAAACCCGTGGTCGTCGTCTGTTCAGCCCCGCAAACACAAACTCAAAATTTTCTGGTTTTTCAGCGCTCGAAATTGCCTCAACGTCCTCCTCCTCCCGAAGTCTCAACACAATCCTCGAGGAAAGTGGCGACGACAAACCCAGCTCACCGAGCTACAAAGTTCCCCTCACCCTGTCCGACATGAACCTCCGCTCACCCCCGGAACCCTCCTCCAGCAGCACCGCCGCATCATCACTCTCCTCCCCCACCATCAACCTGCCCAACTTTGTCATCGACGGAGACGCGCCCCATCTCGCCAACGTCACCACCAACTCCAACAAGCGCAAACTCAAGGAAAACGTCGACTGGCTCACCAAAATCCGCAAGCAAAAACTCCTCCAAGCGGCCAAATCCGTCGAAAACTCCACCTCCTCAAACCCGGAAGACGTCTCCCTCCTCCTCTCCCCGCGCCTTCAAATGCTGAAAACCTCCGACGACGGCCAGCAGCCGACGACGCCCCGCCGCCGGACGGCCTCCCGGTGCGGCTCGACGGACGGAACGCAGCCCCGGACGCCGAGCAGCAGGCGAAACTCGGTCGGCCCGCCGAGCACACCGGAAACGTCCATCCTGCGATTCTTCAGCGTCACGACGCCCACCGGAAGTGGATCAAGCTAAGCGCGGCGGAATTCTCAAAAGGACGAGGTGTAAATAGGTGTTGATTTCCTACTTATGTTTTTTTTTGCGCACACACTGCCACAAAGATCTTCTTTTTTTTTACTTTTGCGATAGTTAAAGTTGATTCTTTAACGTATTTGTCTCCCCTCTTTTCTTAAATACCTAATTACATTTATAGTAAAACAGTGCACGCTCTTTCACGTTCAGAGAGCAAAGAGAGAAGAAAAATCAATCTTGACTGATGTTGTTAATCTATTGATTTTAAAGTAAAATAAATCGAATGAATTGGACGAAACTAACCAGATTTTTCACAGGAAAATAAAATTTACACACACGCTTTTATTGCTTTAAGTTTCTACGGTTTTTCAATGTTTTGTACAGAAATATCAAATCACTACTTACCAAAAAAATTGAGTGAAAAAGAGAGAATATATCGAAATATATGTTTGCAAATTTATAAACTGCACGATTATTTCTTATTATCCGAAAAACTTTTTGTTTTCAGCTTGTGTATTCCAGTTTTTTTTTTTTTTTTGAAAAGGTCCAATAAGCTATTGTGTTTCATATGTTTAATAAAAAAAAGTCTAGGACTGTCAACGCATAATTTTCAAAAGGTGTTCTATGTCCAATGTACATAGGTATCCCATGGCGCATTGGTTGTTTTGAAAAAGTTATCTAGATTTATAGTTATCGTTATTACGGTATTTTTTTTTTTTAAGTTACTAGAGAATAACCCATTTTATTTTTCAAACAACTATTAAAGGAATTGTGATATTTGAAAAAAAAAAATCAACTTGCTTTCTCTCAGTATTTTTTACCGAGCTGCCTGTTAACAATTTACAAAAGATTTATTTCCTCACATTCACGATGGGCGACACGCGTTGAAAATCTCTTGATCCTTTATTTGAGTTGATTACATCGTTTTCTAGGTTTACACATGTTGTTAGTACCACATATTTTCAACATTCAATGTTAAACAAAGAGAGTGAGAAGTGAGAGAAGAGTTATGAAAGGGAAGAACTTTATTTTTAACATAAACTCTAAAAGCAAATCAAGTTTTCACAGTTAAATTTACAGCCTAAAACGTACTCCTGGAAAAGGCACTATTCTGCTAGTAATGTTTCGAGTTTTTGTTGCTTTTAGATTTTAGACAGTGATTTTTAGATAAGGTGCACTACTTGATAATGTTACGACAGTCTTTCTACTCAAAGGGGTAAGTTTATAATCTCATTAGTGATCGCAAAACATAAAAACTAATCAAAATTGAACAAGGAGTTAAAAAAAACAAAAAACTTTAACTTACCAGCAACATTGACGTTTTACGCAAAGAAGCCTCTTTTTACTACGCAAGCAGTTTTACGAAAATTACTCACATTCACTCATCTTGATACAAATGATTTTCAACGAAAAAAAGTTCGTTGCGGTTTAGTTTGACAACCTTGTTTTCGATTTAATATACTTTAAGGGATTTTTTTTTTGCAATCAATTATTGTTTCCGAAGTTTCGCGAGTTTATTTTTATTTTTTGTTAGTGTTTTGAGCAGATACTTCGTTCGCCGGAATTGTGATGTTGGTATAAAATTTCTACATTTAAATATTGCTCTATCATCTACGATTTTGGAAACCCTATATTTTTGATGATCTTACATCAATTTTTTGTATTTATGCATGTATGTATGATTGGTTTTTAATAAATTTGGCAACAAAAAAATATATGGTATAATAAAATGTAAAGCAATTTCGTTTCGCAAATACTTACATTCCCTGTTATTCTATAGCGACGAAATGGCTTACTTATCCTCGCTAAAATTGAATGTACTGAAAAGTTCATTATTGTGGTTTTTGAAATAAATAAAACACTGAAAAGTTAAACTTTTTACCACCTTGTTCAAAAGTAATACTTTTCGACACTGTTTTGTTTTTGTGAGTTGATCAAACACGGGCGCCAAACTGACATAAATTTTGAAAAATATTTGCGAAGGCTTAAGGCTGCCCCCCTCGCCCCTCTTCCCCCCCTTTTCAAAGTTGGCCCGAAAAATCAGGGGACAAAAAACATACTTCAGCTGAAATCAATTTTAAATTGGTTTCCCTGCGTTCAGAATCACTTTAAACATGTTTGAGTTGATTTAAATTTTTCGATGTTTATGTTTTTTCTCTAAAAATTTTGTTTTTTTTTCAAATCTTCCATTTTTTGATAATTAATGATTGCAAAACAACTGAACTAGTGTAAAATGCATTTTAAAACCCTTTTTCCACTCCTCCCCCACCCCCTCTCGACCTCTTGACCCGGGCAAGAGCCGAGGGACAAAAACTTTGAAAAATATTTGCTACGACTTAATAACACTCCAAAAGCATATGATTTTGGTAAAAGCTTTCCGCAGTAAAATTTTTAAATTGAGTTCATTTCTTGTCCCAAATGCACTAAAAAAATCGATTGAATCACTTTATTTAAATAATACAAAAATATATATAAAAAATTAAATACAGTCATTCGGCCCCTCCGCCTTCTTTCAGGAAAAGTTCGAAAAGTAAGAATAATAATATTTTTTTCAGAAAACTTCCAAATGTTCATGAAAATAGCAGTGTATTCAACTCAAATTTTTTTTGTAACAATCTAAAATGCATTTTTCTATGTTGGTAATCATCATATTTAGAATTTTTGTGATCTTTTAGAATTTTCGGTAACTGGATGTTGATCATCTGGGCTGCTTTTTAACTGGGCTGTACTGCTGTTCTACGCATAATTGTCCCATATGCAAAAACAGCATTTGAAGTTTGTCCCATACATAAGGCTACGTGTTAAATTTTCGCGAAAAAAACTGGATTTCCTCCTGATTTCTAGAACAAAGTACTGGATGTTATAGGCTCATGTTAAAAAAAGTGCAACTGAGAAAAACGCGATTGAAATTTTTCGATTTCTGTGTTTCTACGCATAATTGTCTCGTGGGTCCCTATTAACCCTATAAGTCCCCAATCATCCCAGTACACTCAAACCCCGATGGTTTGACACCAACTGTTGTCAAACGAACGGGGTCATTTTTTAGTTTGACACCCTTTTTACACGGAGTTCACACACACTACAAACGTTTGTTTTGATAGTGTGTGTGAGCGCCGTGTAAAAAGTGACAGTTCGTAAATTTTTGTTTGACTTTGACCAACCAACGGGGTACAAACTAAAAAAGTGTCAAACGAAAAAGTGACCAACCACCGGGGGTTGAATGTATGCAGTTTATCACTCTTATTTTTTATCCTCTTGCTATACAACAGGTAGGTAAACAAGACACAATACTTCGTAAAACTGATAATTTCGTCAAGGAAAATACTTGGTGGGACAATTAGGTTTTACAGCGTGACGTCACGAGCGCACACGCACACACATTTTTAATGAGACACACGTGCAAAAAATGTAAACAGTGCATCCAAGCTGTCAAATTTCTAACCTCCAAATCGAGTCGGCGTAAAACCTAATTATGCGTAGAAGTACAAGGATGGGACAAATCGAGGACAAACAGACTTGGTGTTGTTTTTGATGAGTTGGCGAACAAAATACTAGATTTTATGTGTTTTTTCAAAAAGTATACGCCAAGCTAAACATAAAAATGACAAAAAGTCAGAATCGACCAAAAATGACATGGGACAATTATACGTAGAACGGCAGGGTAGCTCAGATAAAAAGCAGAAAAACGTCAAAAAACAATAACAAAGCAAAATGATCGATGGGTCAATGGATTAAAAATGAATATCAATAAATATAAAAAATTGTTGAGTTTAATTGAAATCTTCAAACTGTAGGGTAGAGTAGTCATCAATGAGACACGGGGAACAATGATAAAATGGCTCTCACAAGTCGCAGTTTCAACCAATCAGGCTCATATTTGGGGGAAAGGTGTATCTACTGGATACACGTCTGCTATAATAGTGGCTTTGGTTAAGGACGCTTCCTTGAAAAGTTATTCATAAATGTTTGATTCTGGGGTGTAAAAGTAAATTATGGACAAAAAATACTTTTTCGCTCGTAGGCTGCTATTTACACCAAAACTAATATTTCTTCAAATTTCTTTCGACGTTCCATAGGGATTGAGTTGGGCTACAATGTCCTTTCATTAGGTTTGACCAAAATTTAGAATATACCCAGAATCCAGGGCTGTCTCATTGTTCCCCACTCATTTTAGCCCATGGGGAACAATGAGACACTTTGATTTTTCTTCATTAAACATTTCAAAATCCATGTGAATCTTTCAAAACATGAATTGGAAGTGATTTTTGGCATATTTATAGAGTTTAAACTTCATTTAACCAAACATACAAAGTTATTTGGTATAAATATATGAATTTTACAAAATTTCAATACTTTTTAGTATAACTTTAGTTAATTAAAGTTTCATGTTGGCAAAATTGCTCAAAAATGTTCAAGGCAAGTCACCTGCAAAGGAACAATACAAAAAACATGATGTTTTATTTGAAAAAAAAAAATGATTTTCGTAGAGTGCCTCATTGTTCCCCAGCTGTCTCATTGTTCCTGCCAAGTGCGTCTACAATGAGACAGTTGAATAACTCTGGCTGTAGATGTCGGATCGATCTCATATTTGGTCAATGTTAGAACACACTAAAAGAAAGAAAATGCAACAAAAAGCTCATTAAAACATGCTGATGAAAAAATTAGAAAAATCGTTGAAAGTTGAAAACCAAAAGTGTCTCATTGATGACTACACTACCCTACACAAAAGGGCGTTGTATTGAATGTTTGGACCTTCTGAAATGATAGTCTTGTTTAAAAAAATCAAAATACTGTTTTTGAAAAGATCAGAAAATTTCACGAATGTTTCAAATTTTAACATCGAAAATCGGACCATCGGTTGCAGATATCGACATTAGAAAATGGAGGGATGTTTGGGTGAGACTTAGAAAACTTCAATTTTTTTTTTCTTTAAGCCGCTGTATCTCAGCAACGAGAGGTTTAATCTCCAATGTCTCTTAGAACACAATATTGCTAATTTTCAGAACATTAAAAAGAAATATTTTTTAGAAATGGTCACTCATAATCACTAATTAAAAAAAAATAAAAATCGAAAAACTGCAAATATTTCGCTGAAATCCAACTTTCGGTGGCTATATCTCGAAAACGGGGACCAAAATCAAGAAATATGTAAAGTCCTTTTCGATTGCAAATTTTACATAAAAAAAGTTGGTCAAAACAATTTTATGTATAAAATTTCGATTTTTTCAAAAATCACTATTTTTTCTAAAATTCATAACTCGGCGTCAGATTTTTTGACTATTTTGTCCGCTAAAAATATAAAAAAAATCTCGAAAAATCCTTGTATCTTTTTTTTCTGGATATTCCTCAACAATACCTAAAATTTTGCCGAAGACACCAAATTGATCCAAAAATTCAATCAAAAGTTACAGATTTTCGAATATTTACGTACCATTTTTGTATGGACAGCTGCCAAAATTATATGGAGACTTGTATGGGTGAACCAATTACACAAAATAGCTTCTCTGGTCATAGGGAAGGCCCCCACATAGTTTGAGCTAAACAAAAAAAAAATCCATTTCCGGTTTGGGTAGAGAATTGCTCAATTGTAGTTTATGCAACAAGTTGTAAAAAGAAGATGTTTTCAACACGCGTCCTACATTTATCGAGGTTTACCGAGTTGGTTAATACGATGAGTGCTGAAAAATCAAGTCAAGGAGTTGCTTGCAACATTTTTTGCAATTCCGAAAAACTCTTCGAAGACTTTGAGTGGAAACTAATGTCAAACATCCATGAGTCAAAAACTATATCCCTTCCATTAAAAAAAATAAAAATGTTACTTTTCGATACTAATGCTGAAAAGTTCAAAAGTTCAACTTTTCAGCACCCATTTCAGTGTTGAAAAGTAGAACTTTACAGCACTGGCTAGTCCGTCTCATATGTAATTTCTTCAGTTTTGAGGTTATTAGGTAATTACCAGAGAAGTTCGGTTCAAAATCATGTAAAATATCGAAAAAACCAATAAAATTTAGTGCTTTGTTCTAGAAAACCAGAGAAAATCCCTTTTTTTCGTGAAATTCTTACACTTATCCTTATGGGCGGGACAAATTTGACATGCGTATTTCTCGGCTTGCTATTTTTACAAAAAGGGACGGACTCGATTAGAGCGGCAGGCTATTGAAAGGTATTAATTTTCAATTTTGTTATTTTTGGTAGAGAAAAGTAGGCCGTTTCGTCGTTTGAGATTGACAGCAAAAGTAAGAAGTTTCCCAACGGAAAAATTTTGAACAACAAAACCTTCTGAATCATTGAATCAAAAAAAGTAAACAGTAAATAAAATAAGGGTTTTAAAATTCTAAGTGCCACATGCGGAATTTTGACTTCATGATAATCTCACATTTACGTTAAAATGAATGCTAACGTAAACATTAATCATAAAAAATATGAATGTAATCATGAATGTTCATAAATTTTAAAACATTTTATAAATTTTTGACACCAACATTTAGCTTAAATCCTTGTTCTCAGTTCCTGTTAAAACCCAGTAAGAAACCTAGGAAGATCAAGAAGATTAGACCTGCTTCGGGCCTACAATTTTAAAAGGGTTGTGAAAGTCACTCAGAAAAAAGGCTCAAGGCAATTGAACATCATTAGGTGAATAAGGTATTCCTTAGGTCAACATAAAAATTATTGTTCCGACAAAAAAACATACCAGGAATATTTCCCAGCTTATTTTTTCGAGGAGTCAAAAAAAAGTCCACACCGTCGCTTGTGTTCTATCTTTTGACGCGTCTTATCTTTTTACAGCAGACGTGTCACACGATAGCATACAAGCGATGATATGTAAACGTAACGAAATGCAATCGAAAGTATAAATTTAAAATGAATTAATGCGGAAACCACTGAAAAAAATATGTTCAAACGAAACACACATGAACAGCAAAAGCCGGACTAAATTCTAAGCACGCAGCAAGCTTTTTGAAGAAGTTATTTTTCTTTCCTTTCCAAACGCAACACAATGCCAATGAAAACTAGTGTACAAATCTACAATGTTGTTTATTGTTTTATTTAGTTTTTCGATTTTTTGCTCGCATTTTTATCTCTCTCTCGATATTTTCTGTTTTATTGTTTAGAGTATATTCTGCTGCCTTTAACACATTTCTTTTCTTCTTCTAAACTGTTGCAGTAACATGATGGAATAGGCTCGTTTCTTCGCGCTCGCATAACGTCGTTTTATTTCCATGAAAATGTTTCACAAAGGTTATCAAATGTTAATAGTTTTTCTTAGTTAGTACATTTCTTCCTCTCTTTTTTTGCTTCTAGTATGATGTGTATGTGTGTGTGTAAGTGATAATAGATGCACTGATTTGATCCGACATCTTTCGTCCTTTACTTTGTTAACTTTTAGCGTAAAATTGGTTACAGTTTTTTGTTTTTTTTTTTCCTAAGTTGAGTAGCAAACACTCGCGCGCCTAATCGCATCAAATTTCCTTCTGTTTCATCAGATTGTTTTAAATATATTATACTATATCAAAAAAATAATAATATGTTATTGATAATGTGTATGTGTGTGTGTGTTGGTGTAATCTAAACTGTTCGCTCAACTGATCGCGTTACTGTACAATTGATAATCGCTAGTCCGCAAAGGTTCAATATATAAATACGAATTCATCTCTCACTTTTTTAAAAAATATATGTATAAACACTTTTCAACCGATAAATTATAGCTCTCTTTCTCGCGCTCGCGCTTATTCTCTCTCTCGTTCACGCTCACCTTAGTACCAATTAGAACAATTCCGTTTGCGCGCACATTCCCCTCGGGATATTTGATATCCACGTGTGCCGCAAAAAAAAACCCGTCAAGACAAAAAAAAAATCTATTCACAAATATCCGCCATCGCTGCGGGGGCACCGTTTTGGCGCCCACCGCCCTCAAGCTTGCACGTGCTGCTGGACCAGCACCTCCTGCCCGGCGGTGGTGGCCCCATTGTTGTTGCTCTTCAGCATCGTTCCACCCCCCGTCGTCGAGATGAGCGTCTTCTCCGGCTTCTTGTCCTTGTCCTCCTCCTTGAAGAAGATCTTCGTGATGACAATGTCGCCGGTACTGAGCGTCTGGCAGGACGCTTCCCGCGTTTCGGCCTTGGGGGCCGGTGGCGGAGTCGTGCCGTGCTGCAGCCGGGACGACAGCTTCGACGAGCCGCCCGAGCTGGCACCGGTTACGGACGTCGCGCTCGATTTGGACGATCGTCTACAGAATCGGGGGAAAGTTGAACTTTTAGTATTTGGATCCGGTTAGGGATATCAAGCGAACTTACCCCTTAATTTCGTCCTTTTTCGAGGGCTGCTGCAGCAGAATATTGTTTTCGTTAGTTACTACTATCGTATTGGTATTGAAATTGTTCATTGTCTCAGTGAAGGACTATTTTGGTTTTGTTTTAATTTGACGTGGATACATTTTTTGATGGTTTATTATTTTGGTGGCACGTGCAAATTTGGTATGTTTTTGTTGTTGGTTTACATGAATTTGGTAGGAAGAGAGTAGTACATAATTATGATAGTAGTAGTAGCGGTAGTAGTAATTCGGTGGTGGAAGGGTAGAACGAAACGAGTTTCAGGAATGGTGGTGATCAGGTGGTGTTGGTTACACAAACACAGGGGGAGAAATAAAAATAAGCAGAAACAGAAGATTAACATTTGGTTGCACAGTCGAATTTTGTTGGGTTTAACTTCTAAATTTCTAAATCAAAGCAACAATCTAGCCAAGCAAACCAATTTCCGCATCAATTCTACACAAACTAAGCACAACCAAACCAAAATCTTATTTTCAAAAAAGTTCATCCTAGCCCTACACTACATAAATTAAAAGCAAGCAAAAATAAATTTAAAAGAAAAACTCAAGGAGGCATTACACTACCGCAAACAAATAAACAAACAAACTCGCCCTTTTTCGTGTTTGACATTTTGCCAAACTCGCAAACAAGGCAAAATGTATTCAGGCTGACGTTTTTGCAAACCAATCCAGGCAAACTGGCAAGCTGTCAAAAAGTGCGAGTTTGTTTGTTTGTTTGCCGTAGTGTAATAGTTCCTTCACTACAAACACTATTCAAACAATAAATAAGAAACGCTGTTGATGAGCGAAAAAAACTTTCACTTGTTAATTTATCAGATGGACTGAAAATATTTGAATGTATTCGCTGTTTGTCATTCAACGTTTTTTTTTCGAGAAAAATTACTTTTTTTTTCAAAAATTGTGAGTTCTCATTGAGCATTGCTACGCGAACTTTTCTTTTTTTGATAAAGAGTGGCTACTAAAATCTCATTTTTAAATTCTCGACTTTTTGTTGTCTATACCAGAACCAAAAAAAAATATAATAATTTCTTAAATGATTGCATCAAACAAAATTTCTAACTAGGCCATTGCAAATTTCATTTCAAATTTTTATTCCTTCTCCCTTAAAAAAATCCTCATAAAATCAGGATGCAAAAAAGGTTTGTTACTGGAGATTCAAACTTGTACGATTTGTTGTTAATTGTTTGAAATGCATTAGCGTTTATCAAATAATTTTGGACTTTTTTCAAATTTTGAATTTTTGGAACCACAGATCAATTTTTGCAAGTTTTCGGTAGTTGCATAAATAAAATAATGTATTAAGCATTTGCTGATACTTTTTGCATTAAATTTTAATAAGTGGGCTTAAACATAAAATTTGTTCAAACCACAACTAAAAAAACAAACAGTTGACCCCTGCCTTCAAAATTGGCCCGAAAAATAAGAGCAATTTTTTTTTTCAAGAAAGCTTCTAAATTTCAAGGGCAATCAGCTGAAATCAATTTAAAATTTAGAGTTGTTTAGAAACATTTTTAGGATGTTTGGGTGAATTCCATTTTTTTATTTTTGTAAATTTTCGAACTTTTAAAGTTGTGTACGATATTTATTTTTTGTTTTTGTCAAATCTTACATTTTTGAAAGCTAATGATTGCAAAACAATTGAACTAGTGTAAAATGCATTTAAAAACACTTTTTTCAATCAAATTTTGAGACTTAGGCTTGTTATTTAAATCTTTATATATTTTTTATTCTCAAAAACTTTTAAAAATATTTCTATCACCCTAATTGCGATTCTGACACAAAACTTAAGCATTCATTTTTTTTGAATAATAAAAAAACTTTGAAATACTTGATGTTATGGTTTATTTCAGGATTTGTTTTTGTTCGTAGGTTTTAGAAGAAAATAAAAAGAATAGAGAAGGGAAAGAACTAACAAGCAGTTTATTTGTATTTAAGCATGATATCAGTTTTATTCCTAACAAAAAAGTGTATTGAGTTTCCATTAAAATTTTGTGAATTTTTATATTTAATAAAAAAAATCCATATTTAATAATCAATTCATTTGACGTTTTAAATTAAATTTAACTAAAAAAATTAAATCTAAACCAACTTATACTTTACCTCTAACTTTATGCGAAATTTTGAAGAACAAATTATTTAAAAATCTTTCTAATAGCCTGACTTTAAAATGTCTTAATTTTAATTGAAATGGAAATGAAAAAAAAAATCAAATAAAATTAAATTTAAATTTTCAAAGAGTTAAAAAAAAAACGTTTATGCCACTTCATTTTTTAAAGCTTCACTCATATAATAGAAACGAACCAAAAAATACAGTGACTAAAATAGATCAATTTCTAAGATTTTTTTGTCGATTTATCAAGTTTTTTTTTGAAAGGTAAATGAAAATAGATTTATACAATAATTTATATAATAATAGCATATTTTAGCAAAAAAAAAAAAAAAAAAACAAAAAACATCTAACCTGATTATAAAAGTTTTCTGACTTTTTCGAATATAAAAAGCCAGCAGAAAGTTCATTTGTTGAACACGAATTACAAAGTTAATATAAAAGTACATATAAATGAAGCCCGGAGACAATTAAGAGCATAAAACAATGCAAAATTCTTTAGATTTCTAAAAGAAATTAAAAAAATGTTGCTGCCCAATTAAATTATGGCACTTTTTTTAAATTATCTATACAATCATATTGCAAAAAGAAGCTTAAGATCAATAGTAGTGAAAAAATGATTATTTTCGTAAGACAAAAAGCGATTTTCTCCAAATGTATGTATTTTATTCTCATTTAACACGTCGTGCAACGCCTGCTTAGAAGCTTACAATCCACATTCTGGAAGTGTCCCCAAGTGGCCACCAGAAACCGGTTCCGAAGAGGCCACGTCGGGTCAGAGAACAACGTCATGACCATAGGTTGTAAAATCTTTCACTTTTATGGAGTTTGATATGCAACACGATGATGTTAGCGTTGTAAATTAGTGATAGAAAAAAACTATCATTTCATGATTCCTGCACCAACATATCAGAGTTTGTAGCGACAGTCACTAACGCTTGTGAGTTCTCCTCTTTTATCGCACGATTGCCAGAGAAAAGCAATCTCTTTCTATCACTCCTTCTCGTTTCCTCGCTCAGCTCACGCACACTCGCTGAAGATTTTTTTGTTTTCTCAGAAAATCGCAATGAAAGAGCGCAAGAAGGGGGATTGAAAACCAACCAAGCAATTCTTCTCATTGAACTATATTCGTTCGTAAATTTTGGTTTGTTGCAGCTTTTATGGCTACGCTTTGTTGAGGAGGGATGATTGTGAATGGGGGAATGAGAGAGAAAAAGAGAATGTCACACGGGATTGTGAAAGCACGTGATAGCGACCGGAAAAAAGGCAAGTTGCTTTTTACAATCGTGTGTTGTAGTTTCAGTAAGTTATGTCGATCTATTTCCATCAACGTTTTGGATTTTCCGATCCGGTAGGTCAACCGGCAGCAACCTGATAGGTTAAAATTTCCCGGAGAGAAAGATTGTCAAAGTTAGGGTCCCGAAAAGGTTTGGGTCGAAAAGACCACAATACCTTAGGTGTTATTTCTGTTAATACCAATAAAAGGTTATCATAGACTGTTTTATTGACCATGATCATGATAATACTACATTAGGGAATGTTGATAGATTTTGTTTCGGAAAAAAGTGTAATATATCTTTAAATTTACATCTTTTTTGTGTAGATAAAATAATATAAAATCTAGCAAAAAAAATTAAGGTAAAATGTTTATGTACAAAGTTCCCTCCACCATTGCAAGATTTATAAATAATTTCAAAATTTACATTACGAGCAAATACACCCTTAAATCAATTTATACTGTGATAGTTATGAATATAATTTGTGCAAAGCAAACTCCAAACTAAAGCCAAATCCGTTCCACCATCCAGTCTCAAACCAAAATAAAACCAGTCCAAAAAACCAAGAACAACCGCCAAAAAAACACTCCAACTTCTTCCAACTCACCTGATCATTGGGCAAAAGCGTGGCCGCCGACAGGATCGCCTCCAGCTTGTCGATCCTCGCCATCCGATCCATCGTCGTGTTCGACAGAATCTCGTCCATCAGCTGCATCGACTCGGTCAGGCTCGGCGGCTCGGAACTCTTGGGGGAAAACGTTCCGGTTCCGCCGCTGCCACCACCACCACCACCACCGCTTCCTCCGCCAGTCCCCGTCCCCGGCAGGGAATTATCCGACGGCACGCTGTCCAAACTCTGGTAGTCCTGCTCGACAATGTCGCACTCGTCGTCCGAATCGCTCTGGTCGCCACGATCCCGGTCAAAGTTCTCCAGCTTGTCCAGCTTCTTGGCCACCTTGTACGACACTCGCAGCTTCTCCTTTTCCTCCTCCGTCAAATCCATGTACCTGGAAGAATGATCCGAATATTAGGACGACCAACTGGCATCACCTGATAAAGACCACCCACCTCAGCAATCGAATCTCGCGATTGCTCAGGACCACGTTCTTGCTGGCGCCCTTCAGCTTCACCTTCAGGTCCTGGATCTCCGAGCGGACCTTCCGCTGCTTCTTGCGCATCTTGACGTCCACTGGGCGGATTAGCATTAAAATCTGCTCAGTGCACAGCTCCGCGAGCAGCTCGCGGAACTCCGGTTTGATCGATCTGCAAAAAAGAATCAGACATTATTCTTGGCTCGTCAACTAGAGCGGAGTCCAACTCACGTGGCCATGTTGAGGTACAGCTGCTCGTTGATCAGGATCAGCACGTCGCCGGCCGCGTACAGCAGCATGTCCCGGGTGAGCGGCCGCCGGGCCCAGTACTTCTGGTCGCGCCGGTACACGTTCTTGAGCTGGTCCTTCATCGGGTTGACGGTGGCGTTGTACATCTCGCACAGCGTGTTCAGCGAGACGTTCTTCACCTTGTACACCTGCTTGCCCTGGTCCTGGAACTGGAGCACGGCGTGGGCGGACTGCGGATCGAAGGGATAATGTTAGGGAGCGTTCTTTTATTACGTAACGCAGTTGAGGGGTGGGTTAGGGGGTCGAAGGCCGTGTTACGTTTCAAACATTTTTTTTTAAATTTTATGAAATGTAACAAATGTAACCGGGGCCGTCGAGAGCGGGAGGTATCAAATTATAAAACGAAAAATCAAAGCAGAATACTCGAAGGGACTGAACAATTTATTGACAGCTGGAGCAACATTGATATCGAGAAGATCGACAGCCAGGGAGTCGACTGTATGAGCTTGATTGGACGTAACAGGAGCTGGCGCATTGCATTTGAATTTTAAATGGGATTGTTTAATTTTGATTAAAAAAAAATTCGAATATTGGAGATAGACCAATTCTGTCATTGTCAATCGAACGGGCGTCGAAAATCGATCGTCCATATGTTTTTGCAGATTTTTCGAATGAATATTTCTCGAGAAATGATTGGATTACGAAGCTTGATTTTGAGTCGGAGCCAAAAGCAAACCCTATCCAGGTTTTTAAGCGAAGATGGCGTTTGAATGGTGAACGTCCGAAATGTCAAAATCACGTAGTGGTACCAATATTCCGAAAAAAGTGTGCCATGGCATGACAGCCACATTTGTTTTCTAATGTTGGTGCTACTGCGCGATTTTGACATTTCGGATGTTCGCCATTCGAACGCCATCTTCGCTTAACCTTTTTTTAGTAAGAAAAGCAATAATGATAGGATTACGATTATCGGTGGGGACTTCGAATGAAAATAGTATTTTTTTAAATTCCGGAGTTTTTTTTTTAAAAAAAGGACCAATAAACCTAATTTTCAGTTTTTGCTTTATGGGTGTTTTTTAATACCCCTGACTCAAGGCGGTTTCAAAAACACTCAAAAAGCAAAAACTGGAAATTTGATTTATTGTAGAGGTGGGCAAAACCGCTCTTTTTTAGGAGCCGCTCATTTTCGTTCACTCATTAAAAAGAGCCGCTCTTTTGAACGGCTCTTCCGCTCTTTTTCAAAATTTTGATGAAAAGGTTATTCTAAAATCGTATGATTTTCAAAGTTATTTCACATTGGACTTTTACAAATAATTTGATAAAAAAAAATAAAACTGAAAACGAGAAGATGCCCTTTAAAATCATAGGTCTTGGTGGTCTCTAGGTCAAGATTTCTACTCGAACCTATGCATTCAAGTAATTGAATGGAATCCAAACTTAAATCTAGGATGTTGGAAAAATTGCTTTTAATTTTAAAATTGCGTTTATTTCTGCAAGAATTGAACTAATGCTGGTATTTTAATTGGAGAAAACATTCTGCAAACTCTTTTCATTCTGATTTAATGAATAAAGTCTGTAATTGCTTAAAGGATTTTTTTTCCAAAATCTCTAAATTATTCAGTAAATTTTTGCTCAAATTTGTATTCCGGTAATACTTTAATGTACAACAGTTTTTTTTTCATATTGTTTAATAAATCATTTACCTTTGGAGTTAATTTTCATAAGCATTGAAAAATTTGAAATTTTATTTTCAATTCTCAAAAAGAAATTCAATACTAATATTTGTTTGAAGTTCAATAAATTATATTTATAACAAAAATCATGCCATTTCGAGCCAGATTTTTCAAAAGACGGAAGTTTAAAAAAGAACCGCGGTTCTTTTTTTGTGAGCCACGAATCTGTCGCTCTTTTTAGTGAACCGGCTCTTTGAGCGGCTCGCTCTTTTTTTGCCCACCTCTAGTTTATTGGACCTTTTCAAAAAAACTCCAGAATTGTACTATTTTAAATGTTTGAACTTTTGAATGCTTGAATCTTTGAATTTTGAGTTTTTCGTTTTTTTTTTTCGCCGTAATTGTAAAAGATTGTTTATTTGAGAAGAGAGCCTGTCAGTTTAACACTGGAACGCCCAACGCATGTCCAACTTACACGGACGCCCAAGCCTCCCAAAAAAGTTGGAACGGTAACTTCAACACGCCCGTTCTCGGGCATAACTCAACCAATCGGGACGATTCTTGTTCCCAGTGATTTGTAAGAATGATCCTAAAATTTTGCAGAACTTGATTTGAACAAATCTGTAATTTCTGCGACCGAAAACATCGTTCCAACTTTTTTTAAACGACTGCCTCCGCGGAATTTTCGGCGAATTTTTTTTTGCACGCGAAAAAAAAAGTTGGAACGATGTTTTTGATCGCAAAAATAATAGATTTTATCAAATTAAGTTCTGCAAAGTTCTAGAATCATCTAGACATCCTAACAAATCACTGGAAAGAAGAATCATCTTGATTGGTTGAGTTATGCCCGAAAACCATTGAGTTGAAGTTACCGTTCCAACTTTTTTGGAGCCTTGGGCGTTGGAATGTTAAAAACGACAAAAATTCAAAATTTTAGAGTTTTGTGCTTTTTTTTATTTTATAATTTTAGAGTCATAACTTAGAATAATTTTGAGAAAAATTAAAATTTCGCGACAAAAGTCATCAAGACTTTTGATTATCAAATACGGACAGTTTTTAAATTTCCATATCCTTGATAGTTATTTTTTATTTTCAAGTTTCATTTTTTTTTAATTTTTGAATTATTTTAGCGTCAGAATTTTTGTTTTTTTTTTTAATTTCTGACTTATTAAAAAAAGCATTTAAATTAACAAAAAACAATTTTGAGAGTAAGAAAAAATTCTTAATGCGATAACCTCAAGTGAAAATTTTGGTGAGGACTTCGAATTATCGGTTGCGGACTGTAATAAATTTCCAAATCCTCAATTTTTTTATTTTGCGATTTTTTGTTTTTTTTTCTTTTTTAATTTTTGGGTTTTAGAAATTTGGGTATTTTGAATTCGATGATTTCAGAATGTTCAATTGTAAAAACATTTGAATTTTTAAAAATTGTTTTTTTTTAAATTTAATTTAAAATCATTTTATAATTTTAGAGTCATAATTTAGTATAGTTTTGAGAGAATAAAAATGTCGTAATTCGGATACCTTAACGGTACACATAAAAAATAAAATAAATAAATAAATAAATAAATAAATAAATAAATAAATAAATAAATAAATAAATAAATAAATAAATAAATAAATAAATAAATAAATAAATAAATAAATAAATAAATAAATAAATAAATAAACAAATAAATAAATAAATAAATAAATAAATAAATAAATAAATAAATAAATAAATAAATAAATAAATAAATAAATAAATAAATAAATAAATAAATAAATAAATAAATAAATAAATAAATAAATAAATAAATAAATAAATAAATAAATAAATAAATAAATAAATAAATAAATAAATAAATAAATAAATAAATAAATAAATAAATAAATAAATAAATAAATAAATAAATAAATAAATAAATAAATAAATAAATAAATAAATAAATAAATAAATAAATAAATAAATAAATAAATAAATAAATAAATAAATAAATAAATAAATAAATAAATAAATAAATAAATAAATAAATAAATAAATAAATAAATAAATAAATAAATAAATAAATAAATAAATAAATAAATAAATAAATAAATAAATAAATAAATAAATAAATAAATAAATAAATAAATAAATAAATAAATAAATAAATAAATAAATAAATAAATAAATAAATAAATAAATAAATAAATAAATAAATAAATAAATAAATAAATAAATAAATAAATAAATAAATAAATAAATAAATAAATAAATAAATAAATAAATAAATAAATATTCTTGCAGGGTTGGGTCCGTAAGTTTCACAAAATTGGAATTAGAAGACAACAATTTCTTTGGCTGCTGTGCACTCTTAAGTTAAAATTTGGTAAGGGCTTCGGATTATCGAATCGAAACTGTATTTAAATTTTGAATCCTCAGTTTTTTTTTAATTTTTAAATTTTAGAATTCTTTGCTTTTCATTTTTAATTTTTAGAACAACTGAAATTTTTAGATTTTTGGAACGTTATAATTTTTTTTAGTTTTAGAATTTTTAATTCTTTTTTAACTTTTTTAAACTTTTTTCTGGTCACATCTGAACTTTCAAAAACTAAGCAAACATAAACAGACTGCCTTAGCAACGGTTTTTTCGTCATCACTGTGATTAGAAAGCACTGAAAAAAATGCGCAAGGCTCTAGTAAAGTGCAAAATGCGCAAGATATTTTAGATTTTTAGTTTAGAAAAACCGTAATTTTTTAATTTTTCACTCAGTTTTTATTTTTTTTGTTGCCTTGAATTTCAGGTTTTGAAATTTTTTGAAATTCTAAATATTTGATTTTTTTTTTAATTTCATAATTTTAAAGTCTTTATGTCTATTTCGAAGGTTATTTATGCATTTTTTTTCCTTCTCTGTCCAATTCGTTCTCCTTAGTACCAGTAAAATCTCTCCCCATTTTGAACAAATCAGCTGGTAGTCCATATCTCAGCTCAAGATAACAACTGCACCAATGTAATTGTTAAAGCAACCTAATAAAATTAAATGAAATGAAAGTCTTTATGTAGTCTAATCGTGAGAAAAATAAAAACTACGTGATTACCGAATGCTGCTCGCTTACTGGGCTGAACAAAAAATGTCGAGGGAACCACCAAAGCATTATATTTTCTTTATTTATTTTTTTAAAGTAACTTTAATTTGTGTCAAAGGCTAATAATTCAATTTATTAAACCTGATTTTTGCATCTATTTACCCCTCGGTTTGTTTTGGGTTTTTGACGTTTAATTGCTTTTTAACCCTCTACAACCTAACCCCGCCTTTAGACGGGCTTCGATCTAAAAAATCGCCAAAAATCAATTTTCCAACCAATTTTTGATATTTAAAAAGCATTGGAAAGAAGAACTCTTAAAATTTTAGAAAACTTCAGGGTTGGAAGTTTAACTTGTTTTATGTGACTTTGCCAATGTTTTTAAAAATGTAATTTTTTTAGGGGTCAACTTTGGCTGTGTTTTTTACTAACATTTCCTATATTTTAAGTAAAAAGAAGTATGCAGTAATTTTTGTAGTGTCCCAGACTATGCCTCTACGCATTTTTTGCAATTTAAATGATGATGGTGCGATTCTATGGCGGAAAATGTGAAAAACATGCAAAAAATGGAAAAAGTGACTGTAAAAACATGAAAAAATTAGATAGGCGAAATATAATTATATTAGATGGTAGAGTAGGCCAAATACTACCAAAAACAAACATAAACTAAACAAGATAAATGCAAATTAAAATACTAAAAATGAAACAAGAAAAACATAAAACAAGAGAAGTAAAGTTTTTCGTAGAACAAAAGTTGCTCAAAATGACCTCCTTAATACGGGAAAAATAAATATTTTCGAAAAAAAAATTTGGGCAGTAGAGGGTTAAGTTGACTACAGCCCAGTTAACGAGCGCACCTTTAAAAAGCAGCCCTGTTACCGAACAAGTACTGCACCTTGAGAGACACTTTTGGTGAGGACTTCGGGTTATTATTAACTTTTTTAAGTTTATTTTTTGAATAAAAAAAATTATAGTTAATTATTTTAGAGTCATTATTAAGTTTAATTTTGTGAAAAAAAGCAAAAAAATCGTGATTCGATTTTGGTGAGGACTTTGAACTACTAAAATTTTCGAATCCATAGACTCTTTAATTTTTTTAATTAAGTTTTAAATATCACTGTTTAGAATTTTAGAATTTTTGATTTTTGTAATTTGATATCTTTTGTACTCTGGACTTTTGAATTTTTGAATCTTCGATTTTTTTGACATAAAAATTAAAGTGAATCCACGAACATGGCATACTCCCTTGTTAGGGACGTCACCAATCTGACTGAGAATTACAGGAGTTGTTTGGAAATAATCAATTAGCATTTCTGGAGTTTTTTTTTGAAAAGGTCCAATAAACCAAATTTCCAGTTTTTGCTTTTAGGGTGTTTTTAGAACCGCCTTGAGTCAGGGGTATTGAAAAACACCCAGAAAGCAAAAACTGAAAATTTGGTTTATTGGTCCTTTTCAAAAAAAAACTCCAGATTTGGACCATTGGAGCACTCTAGATCAAAAGTGGGGAAGCGAACAAATTTTGACAGTTTGAAGGTTTTAAAAATCTCAAACATCATGAAATGTCTATTACTAAGCCAAAATTCAATTAAATTTCAAAACTCGACTCGATTATCCAAAGTCTTTGCAAGAATTTTACTTTGGATAATCGAATGACAACATGCAGAAAACAATCGATCCCACTCACCTGCGTGTCGAACACATTCCGCAGCATAATCTGGAACTGGTTGTACAGATTGACGGAATCGTTCCGGCAGTCGTGGATCACCTTGATGACCTTCTCCGCTTCGAGCACCTGCTTAATGCCACCGTGCGGCACCATATCGGGACACGTCGCCACGTCAAAGATGAACGCCTCGCCGCGCGTCGTCCCCAGCTGGATCATGGTTATTTGACCGCGCACGCCCAGGTTGATGCCCTCGCAGTCGAATGATATCACGGTTTGATCCTCGTAGGCGGACTTTAGGATGGCTTGCGTCACGAACAGCGACTCCTTGACGGTCGAGATGACCCGGGTGTTTTGGAGGACTTTGATTTTCCACGTGTCCCCGATGAAGTAGTTGTTGGAGTGGACTGGACTGCTCGGGGTGGGTGACACGGGATGGGGCGAGGGATTGTTGTTGGTTTGGGTGGGGGTGGGGTTTGTCGGGGTGGTTCCCGGACCGACGGCGACGCTGTGGTGCGTCTGTTGAATGGCAGACATTGATTGCTTATCTTTTTCTAGGTTTTCGGCGAGCGTTTTGATCACCAGATTGTTGATGCGTTGCTTCAAGCTCTGGTTCTTGATGTTCACAGCCGAGTTGTTGTTGGCCTTGTCGTTGGCCGCGGTTGTCGCGTTCGGGTCTTGTTTGACCTGCTGCAGCTGGTGGGGTTGCTGCTGCGACTGGGGTTGGCTTCGGGAGTAGATGGTGGTGGGGCAGTTTTTGGGGCAGAGGTTCTCCATTTTGAAGTCGTTGTTGATGAGTAAACTGTCGAACCCGCTGGTGGGTTCACTTTTGCTGCTGTTGAGTGCGTTTACGGCGGCCACGCTGGTTGGTCCGCCGATGCCGACCGAGACCGGTTCGTTGAGTTTGAAATCGCCGATCATGTTTTTGGGGGAAGCCGTCCGGCTGGTGTTGTTGCTTCCGTTGGCGCTGCCACTGCCGATGCTGCTGGCGATCGCCGGTGGGACGATGCTGATGTGGGTCGTCGTCGTCGTGGGGAACGTGCTGTTGGAGAGGTTGAGCTTTTCCTGGGCCTGCTGGATGTGCGAGTTGGACAGCTTTGGCTTCTGCAGCAGCGTGACTAGATTGGACTGGATGTGGAAGCAGTCGGAGAAGAGCTTGAGGAAGGTCTTCAGGTCGGCTGGGTTCTTGAACAGCTGGAACCACTGCTCCTGGGGGAAGTTGGATGTGACCATGTGGAAGAGCTGGTCGACGATGATGGGGCCCTTGATCTCTATCACCTGGGCGAACGAGTCCAGCAGCTGCTGGGTGGCTTGTGTGTCGATGGCAGAGTTGGGCAGATGCAGCCGCTCCGACGCCGGGACATCTTCCTCGTTTTCGCACCCAACCAGCACCACATTCTCACCGTCCACCACCTGGAACGTGTCTTCGTGCTTCAGCAGAAACTCGGTGAACTCTCGGATGTGTTGACCGGAGATGTGCCGCACCTGGGGCGATGCCTGGCTACGATGGCCGAGCAGACTGCGGATCGGAACTTCCGTGCCCTTGCCGTACTGGAGCAGCTTGTGTTTGAAGTAGTCTTTTGCCTCCTGAATGTAGTCGCGCTTGCCCGAGATGGACGAATCGTCCACGCTGCTCGACGTGTAGCTGTTGATGTGCACAAAATCGCCGTTGATCTCGAACAGCGCCGGATACTGCGAGAGGAATTTCTTGAGACCTGCAAAAAGGAGAGAGAGAGAAAAGACCGACATTAGCTAACTTCCTCCGTGATCTCGGTAATCGATGGCACTAAATCGATCGCGGCGCGGTTTTCTATTTTGCCGTTAATGAGCTGGGACCACGACTGAGCGCAAATTCATAACCGCTCAGATGGCGGTAGTACGGCGATGACAACCACAGCAGGGTCGCTCTTTATAGGCCGGTCGTATAACAATTAATGGCAATCTGGGTGCCATAAACGGCACACGCTAGACTAGGCCGCGCTATGGGATTAAGTAATACATATAGGCAACTTTTTTTGGGTGGTTTGTTGCTGTCAACAGTTTTGGGCCGGCGGAAAGTGGGCCATCAAGAAAATCTACGGCATTTTTTGCTGTTTTATTTTAGAGTTTACCCTCTAACCATATGGTTTACGCATCGGTTCAACGGAGTAAAACAGGCGGCTTAATTGATGGAAAACGAAAGCCAGGTAAACGATCTGATGATGTTTACGATTGTTTATGATTGGGAATGAAAATTTCAACTTTTGATTTTTTTTAATCATCAAATGCTTACAGTGAAAAAAATGGTGTAAACAATTATCAATATTGAAGGTTTCATGCTCCAGAAGTTACGATTGTTGGAAAAAATACATCCTTTAACAATTCAGGAACATGTTTTATGCATACCTCCATAAACTGATACTTCTTGTACGTGGGCGATTCTATGCTACACTCCGAGCATGAACACGAGCAATTCCGGGATATAGCATCAAACCCACACCAAACTCCTACCAAGCAAACCAGTAGCCATAGCCGTGGCTGTTTGTGTGTTTGGTCTGTCTTCACCGCGGTGCATCTGGTGCAGTCCTAACCATCTGTATACTCCAGTGTCTGTGTGAGTGTGTGTTTATTTTCAACTTGTTCAACATTGCAACCATAAATACCTAACCGGTGAAAAATGAAAATGTTCAAATTGCTGCCCCCCCCCCTTTCCTCTCGCCCTAGAGTTTGCTGACTTCTAAAAGTCCATTGATCACCGATTGACTCCCCCACCCCCCTCCCACCCCAACAATCCCGGCAACAACAATAACAATACGCGCTATAGTTACGATGTGCGCTTATCGGCTGCTTCTAATCGATTCGACCCAGTAAACTCCTAAACAGAGGTGCCTGCCCGACTGCCCCAACTGTACGCCGGTTTTGCTACTGATTTTTTAAAAAGAGAGAAGAGAAGGGGAGGGGTTTGGGGGGACCACGTTGTGATGTTTTCATCCCCGCCCTGGACTTCCCCCAGATCCAGAGACTCGATGTGAACACGATCAGATAGAGCTTTGCGCGCAGAGGCTTGTTTCGTATTTTATTGTTGTTTTTTTAATATTGTTTATCGGTTTGATAAATTAACTGTTAAATCTGTACTAATTGCTTCGCCGTGCGCTGTTATACGCTTCGGTGTGCTCTGGATTTGGGGTTGGTTTGTCTCTTTGTAGCTTCTTCGTTTTATATTATGGTGATAATTAGAGTTGGGTGATTTTGGACTTGATTTAAGATTCCTCTTTAAAATGGGAATTGAAATGGCTTCGAAAAAAAAAAAATAATAATCCGCTATGGACGTAACCCGCCTTAGGAAACTCAAACCCCATAATGTTAAAACGCAATAAAACTTTTTTAGTAATCAAATTAATCGATTTCCGAAAATTTGTTTAAAAGCTTAAGTAAAGGGGCTCGACAAAGTCAAAAATGTTCTTAAAATTTGATTATTTTCTTCTGAACTACGATTTATTATTATTGAGCAATTCCAGCCCATAACAGGATTTTTTAGGTACTTTTTTTCTCGACCCTCTCCGATTTTAATGATACTTTGTAGACATGTTATCCTACGGTTATGTAAGCTATTTTTGTGTATATGGAGCCAGTTTCACTCGATAGTGACATTTGAGAAGAGGGCGTAAGTGTTTTAAATATTTCTGTATCTTGAACCGGTTTAACGTATCAAAAGTGGTCAAAGACAAACTTGTATGAAATTTGACGGGCTTTCCGAAAAAATATACTGAAAGAAAAAACACGCCACTTTTACGAGTTTTTTTTTTTAATTTTAAAGTTTTAAAGGCAAATTTGAAGGTGAGCCCACGATTTTTTTTTTCGTTCAATGTTTTTTTTGTGAAAATAGCCTAAGGCAGCGATTTTCAACCGGTACCGGGTACCGGGCCTACTTGATTTACACGGCAGGGGGTACCAGCCTAGAATAAGCTTGAGAAACGCTGGCCTAAGGTGTTACAAAAAGGCTCACGAAAAATGCAGGATGGAGCAACTTTCCTAAAAAGATAAAAAAATCATTTACTGAAACTGTTTTTTTAAAGTGCAGGGTTGTTACGGAGAAGTCGAAAAAAAATCCGCGCCGTCCCAAAACCCAATCTGCGCGAAATCTGCGCCATATTAAGAAAAAAAAAAAAAAACAACAAACATACAAGAAAGTTTTATTTTTTTTTGTATTAGAAAAAAGAGAGTGCTTGATCTAATCTAATCTTATCTAATCAGACCCTAGCGCAGCCAATCTTTCGAAGGGATCCTGGAGAGTGCCTTAGGTTAGATGACGCCTAGCACTCTTCTTGTCATTTATTAACATTTGTAGTGCGCCATTGCATTGAAATGCATTGAAACATCACAAGCGTTAAAGCGGCCAGGCCTACTGCGTAAAGCCGTATCGCAGAGATGACTCGTAATAGCATATTACGTTGTTTACCTCCATAAACTGATACTTCTTGTACGTGGGCGATTCTATGCTACACTCCGAGCATGAACACGAGCAATTCCGGGATATAGCATCAAACCCACACCAAACTCCTACCAAGCAAACCAGTAGCCATAGCCGTGGCTGTTTGTGTGTTTGGTCTGTCTTCACCGCGGTGCATCTGGTGCAGTCCTAACCATCTGTATACTCCAGTGTCTGTGTGAGTGTGTGTTTATTTTCAACTTGTTCAACATTGCAACCATAAATACCTAACCGGTGAAAAATGAAAATGTTCAAATTGCTGCCCCCCCCCCTTTCCTCTCGCCCTAGAGTTTGCTGACTTCTAAAAGTCCATTGATCACCGATTGACTCCCCCACCCCCCTCCCACCCCAACAATCCCGGCAACAACAATAACAATACGCGCTATAGTTACGATGTGCGCTTATCGGCTGCTTCTAATCGATTCGACCCAGTAAACTCCTAAACAGAGGTGCCTGCCCGACTGCCCCAACTGTACGCCGGTTTTGCTACTGATTTTTAAAAGAGAGAGAGAGGGGAGGGGTTTGGGGGACCACGTTGTGATGTTTTCATCCCCGCCCTGGACTTCCCCCAGATCCAGAGACTCGATGTGAACACGATCAGATAGAGCTTTGCGCGCAGAGGCTTGTTTCGTATTTTATTGTTGTTTTTTTAATATTGTTTATCGGTTTGATAAATTAACTGTTAAATCTGTACTAATTGCTTCGCCGTGCGCTGTTATACGCTTCGGTGTGCTCTGGATTTGGGGTTGGTTTGTCTCTTTGTAGCTTCTTCGTTTTATATTATGGTGATAATTAGAGTTGGGTGATTTTGGACTTGATTTAAGATTCCTCTTTAAAATGGGAATTGAAATGGCTTCGAAAAAAAAAAAATAATAATCCGCTATGGACGTAACCCGCCTTAGGAAACTCAAACCCCATAATGTTAAAACGCAATAAAACTTTTTAGTAATCAAATTAATCGATTTCCGAAAATTTGTTTAAAAGCTTAAGTAAAGGGGCTCGACAAAGTCAAAAATGTTCTTAAAATTTGATTATTTTCTTCTGAACTACGATTTATTATTATTGAGCAATTCCAGCCCATAACAGGATTTTTTAGGTACTTTTTTTCTCGACCCTCTCCGATTTTAATGATACTTTGTAGACATGTTATCCTACGGTTATGTAAGCTATTTTTGTGTATATGGAGCCAGTTTCACTCGATAGTGACATTTGAGAAGAGGGCGTAAGTGTTTTAAATATTTCTGTATCTTGAACCGGTTTAACGTATCAAAAAGTGGTCAAAGACAAACTTGTATGAAATTTGACGGGCTTTCCGAAAAAATATACTGAAAGAAAAAACACGCCACTTTTACGAGTTTTTTTTTTTAATTTTAAAGTTTTAAAGGCAAATTTGAAGGTGAGCCCACGATTTTTTTTTTCGTTCAATGTTTTTTTTGTGAAAATAGCCTAAGGCAGCGATTTTCAACCGGTACCGGGTACCGGGCCTACTTGATTTACACGGCAGGGGGTACCAGCCTAGAATAAGCTTGAGAAACGCTGGCCTAAGGTGTTACAAAAAGGCTCACGAAAAATGCAGGATGGAGCAACTTTCCTAAAAAGATAAAAAAATCATTTACTGAAACTGTTTTTTTAAAGTGCAGGGTTGTTACGGAGAAGTCGAAAAAAAATCCGCGCCGTCCCAAAACCCAATCTGCGCGAAATCTGCGCCATATTAAGAAAAAAAAAAAAAAACAACAAACATACAAGAAAGTTTTATTTTTTTGTATTAGAAAAAGAGAGTGCTTGATCTAATCTAATCTTATCTAATCAGACCCTAGCGCAGCCAATCTTTCGAAGGGATCCTGGAGAGTGCCTTAGGTTAGATGACGCCTAGCACTCTTCTTGTCATTTATTAACATTTGTAGTGCGCCATTGCATTGAAATGCATTGAAACATCACAAGCGTTAAAGCGGCCAGGCCTACTGCGTAAAGCCGTATCGCAGAGATGACTCGTAATAGGGACGCTGCGTTACATCGTGCTGCCATCTGGTTTTTTTAAGTGCAAGAGTGGAAAAGTGCTGAGTCATCGTCTAAAAATAGACGGCGTCCTATCTCGCCCAGCAAAATGAAGTCGATAAAGTAGTCGGTTTCGATGAGAAAAAGTGGAAAACGTGGTCTAAAAATAGCGACGCCATCCCCCCATTGGGTTGAGTTTGAGCACTGAGTGTTCGAACAACAACACAATTCTGAATCGACAGGGGAGGAAGAAGCGTGGGGACACACCACCATACGCTCCGAGATTTTGGTTGTATTCGTTGGGAGCACCATGCTAAGAAGGTTTGGTACTCCGGGACCCTCTGGGATGGAACATTGTATTTCCACGAATGCCCTGGACACTATTTGCCGTGGTTATAGCGCCACAACTCGCTTTCTGTAACAGTATTACTAATTCCAGTCCACGCTCACCAAGTCATCATGGCCTAGTGGTTAACATTTTTGCTTACCAATCCAAAGGACGGGGGATCGAACCCCGCCTCCAGCGACTTTGATTTTTCGTTCATATTCATCATTTCAAATTTATGTGTTCTTAACTTTCTCGTTGGGAGCAGATGGGCATCGAACCCAGAACCATTCGCTTACAAAGCGAACACCGTAACCAGTCAGCCACGGCCGCTCCAAAATAACATCAATCTGTTGAGAGTTATATCCAGATTACCCAATCCGCGCCCCAACCATCTCGGCTATCTCGCCGCTTTAGAAAAAGAGAGTGAAATTTTATGTAAAATTTTCATGTATTTTGTCAATAAATCGTTTAAATCAAAAAAATGTTGAAAAGCGTTACTTTTCGAAACAAGTGCTGAAAAGATCAACTTTTCAGCATTTATTTTGAAAAGTCAAGCAAAACAATGTAAAAGGACCGAAGCCGAAGTGTAAACAAAGAGTCTATCTTGCTCACGTCAGTTGATGTTTACATTAAGAACGAGCAGGATAGACTCTTTGTTTACACTTCGGCTTCAGCCCTTTTACAATGTTCAGCTAGAAGTGTTGCCATTCGATTCTGTTATTTTTGGTACAGAAAAGTAGGCTATTCTTCATGTAAACTAATGTCAACAACAAAAACAATGATTTTTATATCCCGCCATTTGGCATGTATGGTTTTTAAAACCCGTCAATCAAATCGCAGCAAACTGGCGGTTGCTGAGGGAAAATCGGAAAAGTCCTTGTCAAAAAAACTCAGTTTTCTGAAGAAACGGTGTTGTTTTTTTCGGGGTCCTGTTTGAAATTTGGGAATGAATAAAGACGGATAAACGTGACCAAGTTGTTTAAGGAATCCCGATCCCGACATTTCATCATTTTTTATGAGATATAACTTCTAAGAAGGAGTTTTATCGTTCCGGATGTTAATCGGATAATGGAAGATGAAGTAATCCATCTAATCGCTTTCGGCCTTTGCCTCGGATCGTGGAGTGAAAAAATCGTGGAAAAAATGCAAAATGTTCGTCACCATTTTTGAAGTGAAGCTGAAGCAGAAGACTAATTATGAATTGTTTGTTATTTAAGCCTAATTTGATTTTTTTTTTGTTGAGAAAAATAAATAAGTTTTTGAAGAGATTGGTGTGATTCCTGGAGAGTTTGTTATATTTTGAAATTGTTTCGAATTTTATTAGACTATTTTAATTTATGGACCTAGGGAAAATTTCGTAGGTGATTTGAACAAAATTAAGGGTAAACCTAGAAAATAAAGACAAAATACTTCCTAAGGTTGTCTTAAGCACTACATTTTTAAAAGTTTTGCGTCGTTCAGTTTTTGCTTAGGTCAAGAGTCAAGACAGAAAGAAAAAGAGCAATTTCCCTTTCTTCTGCATTGTTCTCGTTTGCAGTGGCCATTAGGAAAAAGAGTGTCTTTTCTGGCCTGTCGTCTTGCTTTTTTTTCAGGAATCCACAAACCCAACCAGAATTTCCGTAATGTTTTCTTATGAAACGGAGTGTAAAAGAATGGCCGAGGATTTCACAAACAAAAATAAAATTCGTTCAGGAACTTTTCCCAATTCACGTGTTTAAAATTCGGAACAACTAAATGAACATTACTGCACTTTCTTCGGAATTGTGGAATCTAGGGAATTGGAATTCCTCAATAAACTTGGCAATGATTAATAGGAAGCCAAAAACACCACCGTTTCATAAGAAAACAGAATTTGTTTGACAAGAAATTTTCCGATTTTACCTCAACAACCCCCAGTTTGCTGCGATTTGTTTGGCGGGTTTTAAAAATCATACATGCCAAACGGCGGGATATAAAAGTCATTGTTTTTGTTTTTGACATTAGTTTACATAAAGAATTTCGTGGTTCAAGAATGACAGGAAAAGTAAATAGTTTCACGACGGAATTGGAAAAAAAATTTTAAATCCAGAATAGCCTTAATGAGGCCGAATCTTAGAATGCAGAATCTTGAAAAGCCGAAAATTAAATGGACAAATTAATTTTTGCTGGAGTGAAGTAAACCAGAGGGAAAGCATAACAATAATGTAGTAATCAATAAAAGAAATTTCGAAATTTGAATATAAAAATATAAAATAGAATTCAAATTCATTTTTTAATAAAAAGCATAAATAAAAAAAATAATTCATAAATCTAAGGATTAAAAAATTTAAGTACAGTTCGTACTCGATGATCCTCGCCAAAGTGTCGCTAAGAAAAATCGAAGCACGAAATTTGTAATATTTTCTTCTCTAAATTTCTCTTACCTAAAATATAACTCCAAAAATGTTCCAAAGTTATCAGATTTTTTATAATCTAAGATGGTGACAAAACTGGTAAGAATCTAGATATAAAAATTCTGTAGTATCGAGTATCGAGAAATTAAAAGTGCATCATGGAGATAAACATTCTGTCAAGCTTCTGCGAAGTTTTCCATGAATGCTGGGAATGTTTCACTCCATGTTGCCGGCTTACATCTCTTTATAAAAGTTTGTTCTTTTGAATGTTTTCGACTTTTTTGAATTTTTATATTTTCACTTTTTAAATAATAATATTGTTGAATTTATAAATTTTTGAACAATTTTTTGAGTTTAATTTTCGGATCAAAAATTGATTGAATCTGAATTTTTAAATTTAAAAATCAATTTTGAATTTTTGAATTTAATAAACTTTGAATTTTGAATGTTAGAGTCGTCCCACCAGAACAAGCCCCAAAATTCTTTTTTTATCATCTTAATGTCTATATCTTCGGAAAAAGTTAAAAATATGATTCACAAGATTAAAATTTGAATATATCCTGTATCAAATATACCACAAATAAGTTTAAAAACATTACTTATAACTCTAAAGAAAATCAACAGCCAGCAGAAGATGTTACAAAATAGTTGATAAACAACAATACAATACAACTATACACGACGTTTCTTATTAAAAAAAAACTTTTTTGGAAGAAAATTCAATTTTGTGTGTGTAACAACTTCAAAGAAATCAAAGTTTTTGAACCAAACGAAAAAAAAAAACAAATTATCCTTATTCCTGATAATATTTTTCTTTATAACTTGAACGTTAAACTATCTCTTTCAATTAATTTATTCATCAAAAATGCCATTCGCGCGAAATCCGCGCCTGAGCAAAATAAGCGAGCTGATCCGCGCCAAAACCGCGCTATCCGCGCGATCCGCGCCTTCCGTAATAACCCTGAAAGTGCTCTTAACGTCAAAATTTTCAAACCCCGAATACGGGAATCGATTCTCCAGACAATTTTACATAAATGTCTCTATATCGACCTCTGTCTTTAGTCCTTAGCAAAGTTACAGCGGTTTTAAAAATAAAAATGTCGCTGGCGGCGGTTGGACTCGCAATCCGAAGATCGTCAGTTCAAACACTGGGGTGGAAGGTTCCTTGGAGTAGAAAGAGGTTTGGGTGCTCTCCCCATTCAAGCCTTCGGACTCCTTGGTTCGAGCAGAAACTTGCAATAGAGACCACAAAAGACCCGGGGGTCGTTAATGTGGATGGTTTGATTTTTGATGTGTTTTTTTACATCAGAAACTGGTGAAGTTTTCATCAGTTTCTTGAAGTTCACATTTTTTTAGGAAAAATTACTCCAAAACAAAGGTAACAGTCAACCAACTAAATTTGTAACATTCCAAAATTCAACTCTTTGTTCTGTGTAGATAAGAAAACAAGAATTTATTGTTTTATGTAACGATCGGGAAATTTTACAATTGTTTCGTTTTCAAATTCAAAATCTGACAATTAATTGCCACGCTATCTTGTTTTGAAAAATTAATAAATCCAACTTCAACAAATTTTTTATCTCAGTAGCTAAATATCCGATTTCGAAAGCCCAAAATTAATACTTGGATTTATGAAAAACTTTCTCAGTCATTCAAAAAAAAAAAAAAAAAAAATGTACAGAAACAAAGACTGAACATAGGTGAAAAAACTATTTTTCTTTCAACTAAAATTAACGTGGTGATGGTCCCTTGAATGAAACATTGTAAATATCGCAATAAGCCTCGAATTTATTAGTGCTAATTCTTGACAAATGTTCACTTGCAATTCGTTTACCATTAGAAATCTTTCTCTGATTTTGCTCAAATTTAGTCGAGCATTATCAAAACATGCAAATAGCACAAAATTCATCATAATCGAACCCGAACCCCTTACCTATTCTGGTACAGCCCAAAATTCTTGCGATTACGTAATTTTTTTTCTTCAAAAAGCGTTTTTTTAGACTTTTATATCTTACAGACAGAACAACACTTGACCAAACTTTTTTTTGTGTACGGTTGGGGTGAAATGGAAGATTTAAACCAATCAAGCTCATAATATATTATTCAAACTTCTAGCTCGGTGCAAATATACACTTCAAGCTTAGGTGTTTGTGTCGGCCGCAAATAATAATAAGTAAAATTATTGTTCTTATTTTAAAGATTTATAAAAAAAGAACAACCATTGCCGAAACCCGGGATTGAACCGGGGACATTTAGATCTTCAGTCTAACGCTCTCCCAACTGAGCTATTTCGGCAGATAGAAAAAGGATCGATACCACCAGGAGCAGTTCATACAGCTGCGCGTTTGGGGAACTGAATTCGATTGATAAGCTTTTTGATTATAGGTTTAGTTAAAATTTTAATTTCTATATTTTTTTCTTAATTATTTTTTTGGAAATAGCTCTGTTTACTTTTTAACTGATCTTTTTATTTTAATTATTAATACAAATCATGCTTTGAGTTAAATAAATCCAGTTGATAACAGATTTTGATCTACATCATTGATAGAGAAAAAGGGGGTATCGTTAATTACTGTAGACAAATCCCACATCTACAAACACGATCTGGCTCACACAAACGTACGCTTCTCAGCCTACCACACAATTTAAGTGCCGAGTAGCGTAGTCTATACGCGAGATGAGTATCACCAGAGCTGACCGACCATCAGTCTATTAGAGATCGCACCGACCAAGACCACGAGAGAGGAGAGCCAAGAGGAAAACAAACATGTAATCATAACTATCAGCAGGCAATAAAATACAAGAGCTGCTCGAGTGTTGCAGGAGCCAGACACAAACACACACAGCATCATCATTTCAGAGAGTGGTAAAGCTAGCAAGCAAGAAGCAAAAACGGTTTGGTTATGGGGGTTTGTGTGTGTGGGCAATAATGTCGAGCAAAAGCAGCCAAACTAGACTTAATAGTGCCAGGAGAAAAGAGCAATTAATTGAATAATCGCAATTGTGTAGAGCGCCTTGTGGCTGCCAGAAACAATAACAACTACAACAATACAGAGAAACACAACAACAGAAACTTTGAATTTGAGCGTCGTTTTGTGGTCTACGAATTTAACTCAACTGAAGGAAGCTTTGCAATGTGGTTGATTCAATGGAATGGAATGTAATTCATATATATTAGCCGAAGTCCTCGCGAAAATTTCACTTCGGATTATCCAAACACGAAATATAAACTTGAGTGCAAAGCAATAACGCATAAAAAAAAACAAATAAAAATGATTTGCGAAATCGTATAGAATGGCAATATTGAAATAGAGCCCCCTCCTTGTTCTGGAAGGAACCTACTAAACATTGATACCAGACACCATCGTCATACAAGCACAGTTGGATCTAGGTTACACTTGTTATCATAAGCTAGATTGAATTGTGTTTACTGTATATATTTTTTTAAAGAAGTGTTAAGTCTTATTAGAATTCTAAACGACTAGTCTTAGTCTAATGACGTTTGCTTAAAGCGTATCCTGGTTCAAATCCCAGCTAAGGTTATTTGGGGATACCGTGGAGAATTTTCCTTATCACCTTAAAAAAGTGGAGCATCAACACTTCCCATCTTCAAAAACTTTATCGCTGGTGCATATCCGGGCCGGTTAGCTTCACATATATATGACGAAATCCAGTCTGCAGCCTATTAAGGGTTAGCTGTTGACGTACTTGAGCTCACTCATCCCATTGATACTGTTTCGACCATGCTCTAAACAAACTGTATCACCTTGCAAACGCAGGTCTGTGCAGTCCAGCCCCGTCAGTGCAACGAACTCTGCGCGCACGTTGTTGATCATCTTGCTCGCTCGGATTACAACATCCAACTCCACGCCACCGCACGCCGAACCCCCTACAAACGACAACCGCATCAACGCGTGCAACCTTGCGATACCTCGAGGCAACAACTCCAGCTGAAATGGATTGGTTCGGCCTTGGAACAGGTATCGGTATCGACTCGCTTCCCAACCTTCAAGAGTTGAGTCCAACGGCGGCGAAAGGGTGGTGACGTGTGAGAAAACTCCGACTCCCAGAGCTGAGAAATTATCAAAAGACAGGGCGCTCTCGTAAAGCTTTTGATGGACAGTCTGTGTACCGGGGAAATGATAGTAATTGGTTCCAAGCTACTGGAGATCTGGGAGTTGTGTTGAAGGGGGTGCGTCTTGGCGAAGTTTGCCATTTTTTATGTGTACGAAGACTTGGGGCCTTTCCCTTTCCTCTTCATGACGGATGAATTCTTCTTCGGTTTCATTCATCAGTTTTGCAGTTATTGTTGGAATTAATTTTCTTCTTGTAAAATTATACTGGTTTGGCAAGATTAATATCCAACCAAAGTTTCAAGGGCACTTACGGTTTATGCCATCGCAAACAAATCCTCACCCAGAGTTGGCAGGAATGCCATAAAGTTGCCAAACATATCGCCTTCGAGCAGGTATATCCACCCATCATCATCATCAATGTCCTAAAAATACCCCTTTCTATGGCGAACTAAGTCGGCGCGCGGTTGGTTTAGAAGGAGAAAAGAGCTTTTTACGAGCCAAGTCGGCCAGCAAAAGCCGGTCGGTGACACGCGAAAAGGTGACTTAATTTATGCAAATTCGAAGCAAACAAATTTCAGCAAATATATACCTTCGCGGAACTCTGCGGTACCGTCAGGTATATTAGTGTGAGTGTGTGATTTGTTGGGAAGGTGGATTTGAATCGGGGATGTTAAGCACGAAAGAAGAATTTCAGTGGACTTTGCGTTTCTTTTGTCTAGTTTAAATTTTTATCGAGCTAATACTTTACTTATTTTCTTAGGTTATATGAAACACAGTAGAAAAAACATATTCTGTGGTTTAAACAAGTTAAGTAAGGCCGTTGCAAATATTTTTTTCTTAAATTTCAACTGGGATTTTATCCATAACTACACGTTTGTTAAAAAAATGCGATTTTTGAGGCACTTTGGCCACTTATGCGATTTTTTTAACACCGTTGACGTGTAGGCGGAAATTTTCTATTTGTTTTGGAGACCTGTTTGAACGAACTAGTTATGCAAAATGTTTTCTTTAGTAGTAGGAAAGCACCCAGCATATTCGAAAAATATAAATGAAATCAAATCCTGTTTTCTTTGAAAAAAATTATTTGTTCTCATTTATAATAGCAAAACAGTGATTAATCACTTTTTCACTTGTAAAATAATGGTTTTTTTTTTCACTGAAATCAAATTGTTCGCATTTAGTTCCTATATCGACATTATCTATCTTGAAATTATAAACTTTGAAATGTTTGAATAGAACAGTCGTTTGAAAACATTGAAAATATAACCAATTTTCTAAAAAAAATAAATCTTACAAGGCTTCTCTCAGCAACAAGTTTTTGGAAAACATTGTTTTTTTTAAACACATTGTTTGAAAGTTGGAATCAAAAGCAAAAACCAAGGTTGTTAATCGATCGAATTATCGTCGATAGTATTATCGTTAACGAATTTTCAAGCTAAGGAAGTAAATAAGTAAATATTTTTTTGGTAATATGGTAAGTGTCAAATTATAAATACTATTTTTTTTACAAAATACCGTATTATTTGAAAGTACTAAAATTTTTATAATTTGCAATATGAGTATCAAACCTTTCGAAATTGTGCAAGCATTTAAACTGTTTTAGAGTTTCAATTTTTCATACAAAAATCTCTAAAACTGTTAAAATACATGCAAAATTTTTAATCGTTTGATACCCATATTGCGAATTATAAAAATTTGAGTTTTTTCGAGAAAATACGGTATTTTGTAAAAAATTTAGTATATCATTCAAAAATCTCTAAAACTGTTAAAATACATTTAACGTTTCAAATCGTTTGATACCCATATTGGGAATTATAAAAATTTCAGTATTTTCGAGAAAATGCGGTATTTTGTGAAAATTTGAGTATTTCATTAAAAAATCTCTAAAACATTTAAATACATTTAAAATTTCGAATCGTTTGATACCCATATTGCGCATTATAAAAAATTTAGTATTTGCGAGAAAATATGGTAATTTGTGAAAATTTGATTATTTCATTCAAAAAACTCTAAAACAATGAAAAAGCATGCAAAATTTGGAATCGTTTGATACCCATATTGCGAATTATAAAAATTTGAGTATTGTTGAGAAAATACGGTATTTTGTGAAAATTTGAGTACTTCATTCAAAAATCTCTAAAACAGTAAAACTACATTTAAAATTTCGAATCGTTCGATACCCATATTGCGAATTGTAAAAATTTAAGTATTTTCGAGAAAACACGGTATTTTGTGAAACTTTGAGTATTTCATTCAAAAAACTCTAAAACAATGAAAATGCATGCAAAATTTGGAATCGTTTGATACCCATATTGCGAATTATAAAAATTTGAGTTTTTTCGAGGAAATACGGTATTTTGTAAAAAGTTGAGTATATCATTCAAAAATCTCTAAAACAGTTAAAATACATTTAAAATTTCTAATCGTTTGATACCCATATTGCGCATTATAAAAAAATCAGTATTTTTTTTTTTAGAAAATACGGTATTTTGTGAAAATTTGAGTATTTTATTCAAAAACTCTAAAACAGTGAAAATACATGCAAAATTTGGAATCGTTTGATACCCATATTGCGAATTATAAAAATTTGAGTATTGTCGAGAAAATACGGTATTTTGTGAAAATTTGAGTATTTCATTCAAAAAACTCTAAAACAATGAAAATGCATGCAAAATTTGGAATCGTTTGATACGTATATGCGTTTATCGTATTGCAAATTATAAAAATTTAATAGCTTTCAAAAAATACAGTATTTTGTAAAAAAATAGTATTTGAGCATGAGCATGAGATTCTGTACTTTTTTTTTAGTATTTATACTTTGAAACTTATTATTGTCAACCATATTATCAAACAAATAATTACTAAGAGAAAGCTATCAATTTTATCGATAGTTTCCAATGATCACATAAAAAATAAGATATTTTTGGAATGTAACTTCTAGCAATAATTTTTGATTGCTGCCTAGGGTGACAAGAAAAATTTAAAATTTTGGAAAATCTTAAGAGAGATTTTCAGACAAATCGGTTAAGGGGGTCGCTTTTGGTCGTTGAAGTTTGTATGGGAAAATTCGGAAACAAGTATGGGGAATGCTAAAATTGAGATTAAAAGTTACCGATTGAGATTGGAAACTCCATAATATTTTAACTGAACATGGATAAATCTGAATAAATTTAAATTAAAAAAAAAGTATGGGATCATTTTTAAGTGTAAGATTCTTAAGTAAAAATGTATGACAAAAAAAAATTGTCGAAGACCGAAAAACGATCCGAGTTAACCCTGACGAGTTATTGGCGCTTTAAGGAAGACGTTTTTGTATGAAAAGATTTTTTCTACAACTTTAAAGATGTAGTTAACCAGCTGCGTGTAAAAGGTCTGGGTGTAGAGTAAATTTTGCATTATTTTATGAAATTCTATGTAATATTACACCCTGAAATATGGAGCTCATCAGTATGGGAAACCTACTTGATCAAAATACCATGCTCATATATGATATATTTTTATATATTTACAGACCATTTTGTATTACAAGATTCTTGGACAAATTTCATCCAAATAATAAATTACAAAAATTGAAAATATCAGAAAAATGCGGATACGTATGTATCCGTATGTACGTATGTATGTATGTTTTTTGTTCCCAAACAAAAAATCGAAAGAAAATTACTTTTTGAAATTTTCCAAATTTCAAATAGATTTTTTTCTCAAAATTGTTAACATTTGTTGCCAACCCATTCACCACCGTGGCTCGCGCCAGCAATAATAATTGAGGCACGAATCACCGACAACCGACGGAGCCAGCGAGTGAAACAGCACAAAGAAAGCCAAACAAAAAATTAGAAAAAAAAAAATCGAAATAGAAAATTCATTAAAGAAAATCAATGCCCGATTTTGCGTGACTTTCGTTTTTCCTGACCGCCCGCCTGACGACCGAAAATAAAGAAATGAAGCAGTGCCACACTATACGTAACATCTCCAAACTGAGGCGTGGCGAGGGGGGGGGGGGTAAGCTTTTCCGGAAAGGTGGTGCAGAGGGTGGCAACAATTTTTCCGAAAACTATCGCAAGTGATGCTTTTTTAACCCTTGAGTGATGATTTCGACTTTGGGAAATAATATCTGAAGGAATACGTTCAAAATGTTTGAACTGCTTTTTTTTCATAATTCTACACTCAAAACAGCCTACACCTGCACTCAAAACAACCTAACTGAGAGGAAAATGCTCTCAAGTTGGTAGCAAACCCGGGCAGACGGTAATAACAAAATTCATGCCATTTCAATAACAAATACTGTTAAAATAACAGAAAGTGTTATGGAAAAATCAATTTTTGCATAAGGGTTTAATAACTGTTTATGTTATCATAACAAAATTTGTTATTGGTCTGATATTGGTTGAAATCCAAAACAACTTTGGAATAACATTTTTTGGAAAAATAACTCCAACTGTTATTGGGATGATCGGATTAGTTGTTAAAATAACAAAACATAATAACAAAGATTTGTTCAAAGAATAACTAAAAATGTTATTAGTCTGTTATTACAATAACGATTCAATAACAAAAAAATCATAACGACGAATAACAAATCTTGTTATAAATAACATAAAATGTTATTGGCCTAGTATTTTTAAATATCAAAAAATGTTATTCCTAAGTTATTTCCGTCTGCTCGGGAAAGGCACAGTGTACGAACTGAGAGCATTTTACTCTCAAGTTGATTCTCAAAAAGTCCTTTTCTGCGAACAATAACGAAAAGTCGTAAATAACGAGAGTCGATTCCAAAACATTGGATGAGACTAGATGGTAGCGAGTATTTTTTTAAATAATTGTCAATAGAGGGTTACCGTACACTATATTTAACGTTGCAACTATCTGTGTCTTAGAGTCGCGAAGAGAGCACCACTCGCAGCGTAGAGTCGAGCCAGCAATTATCGAACTCAATGGCTCATGGTGGTGGTGATTTTGGATGCACCTTGCACCTTGCTGCAATTGGCGGGCGGGCAGGAGGGGCAACTTCATGGCAGCGGGGTTGGGGCAGAGCACACACCGATTTACGGTTGAGTAATCCCGGTCGAAAGTGATAACTTTTAATTTCGGACCGAACTAGCCGCGTCCGTCCCAGCAGTGTATAATCGTCGTTACACCGCGCAACTTATGAGCGGTTACTTTTGGGGCGAATTTTCGAAGCGTTTCTTGTTCGTGCTTTGGAATGGCAAGTTGGAAAAATAGCAATTAAAAGGCACACTAATAACCGTTAGCAGTTTGGCGCGGCAGTGCCATTTTTGGGATGCGGTTTGTAAGGTAAGGGGCGGTTGATGGATGCAGGCATTGACAGGTTGTGCGCGAAGGAGCTGCAGCGTGAGTGAAGAGTGAAGAGTGTTACGAAAATGTCAAGGATGATTTTTCACCGCGGATTTGGCGAAAGAGGACATTAAATTCGAGGGGACACGGGTTTTAAGATAATTTAATAGCATCGTCAATCGGTTGAGTAATGAATAATGATGACACAGATTTCAGGAGAAAGGACAAAGTGCGCAAATTAAGGGGAAGCTGTCCATCATTATCTCTGCTCTATATTTAATTCAATTCGACGAAATTCTGCACCAAAATGAACCAGCTTGTGCCAGTTGTACACTTTAAAGCAGGGAAAGCTTTTAAGACACTCCGGGAAATACAATTCTTCATTGGAAATATGAATATGAAATATGAAAATATGAAACTATTTTCTAACAGTTTTTTTAGCTAACGAATTACAAAATAAATGTATGTATTAACCGTTGATATAATTGTTCAGCTCCTAAAAAAGGGATTATTAATTGAATTTATAATAATGATGGTAGAAAATAAAAACACAATTTGTCATTTGTTATATAATTTTGATAAAATTATCGTCGATAATAATATCGTCTGACGATAACGATAATTATCGATAACGATCGTTATCGTTATCGTTATTTCGATAATTCTATCGGCGATAATCTTATCTTATATATTAATCGTAATTCAACCATATCATGTAAAATGTTCAATGCTTTCACTAAGAATATATTTTTTGAAAATATGGTAAGTAACATGTACTCAAAATTATTCACAAAATACCGAGCTTTTTCGAAAATACTCAAATTTTCATAATTTGCAATATGGGTATCAAACAAAGCGAAATTTTGTATGCTTTTTCAATTTATTAGAGTTTTTTCAGAAAATACTAAAATTTTCACAAATTTCCGTTTTTTTTAAAATACTCATATTTTCAAAATATGCAATATAGGCATAAAACGAAGTAAAATTTTCCATGATTCATACATACATTAAAATTTGCGTCATTTGATACCCATATTGCAAATCAATAAAATTAGTATTTTAGAAAAAAAATACGGTATAATTGTAGTATTTTACAAAAATCTAGTAAAGTGAAAACAGCATACAAAATTTCGCTTCGTTCGATACCCATATTGCAAGTTATGAAAATTTGAGTATTTTCGAAAAAATACGATAATTTGTGAAAATTTTAGTGTTTTCAAAACAATCTAATAGAAAAGAGTGAAGAGTATGCAATTTTTTTTTGTTTGATACCCATATTGCAAATTATGAAAATTTGAGTACTTTGAAAAAATACGGTATTTTGTGAACTTTGAAAGCAAAATGAAAGCATGGAAAATTTAACATGATATGGTTGAATTAATCGACCATAGAAAGATTTTAAAAATTAGTAATCGTCCATTATCGGTGATAAGATTATCACCGATAAAATTATCGAAATAACGATAAGGAAAGATTATATTATTGTTATCGAGCCTCGATAATTTTATCGTTAACAATTTTGATAATTTCAAAAAAAAATATTATTTTCTTCGACAACAAAGAAAGTTTAATGAACTTGATCATTTTCAATATGAAAAAAAAAAAACTTTAAGAAACAATTAGGATTTCAAAAATATATTAATTGTCGAGTTTCGATTATGCAAAGTCCTTCAAAAAATTTAAGATATTTACAATATGTAAAAAAAGTGTTTACACCCCTTGGGCACAATGCAAATATTGTGATGAAACATCTAAACAATTTAATGTTGACAGAAACCTAAAACTACGTTTCGTTCAGAAACTCATGCCAAACATTTTTCTACAAAAAGCTCATGAAAAGATGATTTCTATAAAAAGTTCTATAACAAATACTACTACAAAAATAAAAAAGCTGCAAAAAAAGTTTGTACACCTTAATAAAGTTATTTGATGACAAATCATCATAAATCCAGTCTCCAAACTCCAAATAGGCATCCTTGACTGATTAAAAAAATAATTTGGGTTGAATATAAAGTTTAGTATAAATGTTTATAAATCTCTGGATATTCTATATAAAACTTGTATAAACTTAATTTTGCAAACTTTTAATTCAACTAAATGTCAATATATTACTATAGAATTGCTAAATAAACATTTTAGAGTGGGTATAACACCGTTTTGGGGGTCTTTGTATCGATAGAATAGAATTTCGGAATTTCGTACCAACCCGGAATTACGTCGTCGGAAAATCCGCCAGCATCCGGAATCCTATTTCGGAAAATGGGATTCCAAAAATTGTTATAGTATCATTGCTCAACAAACAGTTTTGACATATTTTTTTGGAGAAATAAAAAAAGGAAAATGTTAGACCTTTTATGTGCAGGTGTAACGAAAATTTTAAACTCCTTATACTCTATTCATTAATCGTCGTTATTTTGATGAAATTTAAATTCTGAAAGCTTGAAAATGGTCTAAGGAATGATCTCCAAGCAAACGTGGGGATATTTTTTAAACTGACAAATTTAAAATCAAATTAATCTTGGGTAGCATAAATATATACAAATTGCAAGTATAACTTGAATAGTTGTCTCTAGTTGTGACAAAACCGTTTGGCGCGTGGCAAGTCACACTGCTCTATGATGAAAGGGAAAGCAATAACTCAATCTGAGGTAATTCCGTTGCTTATTTCTCACGTCACGAGCGATTAAAATTCCGCCGATTTGTAAAGCAAACCAACTGCTGCCGCCGCGCCACAAACTATGCGAATCTGCGATGAAATTCCTCAACGAAAATAGACTACACAATCAGCCCATTTTGTTTTATAATCAATTTTCCTAGCCGTTGTTTTTGTTTATATCTGCCTCCAGTAGGGGCCTTCCCCGGCCCGTCAACAAGCAAATTCTCACATTTCTTATGCGATCCGGGCTTCAACCAGCCACCTTTTCCATAAACATTGACAATTGTATGCAAAAAAAAACCTCTCAGTAAAGGTGTCGGCAAAGTATTTCGCAGCTTTTTGGGCGAGTTCTTTTCACGAGGACTGCTAATGGTGGCCCCTCGCTTTCGGCCATCGTCGTGTTGCGCGTTTGTGCAGCACTCATTTCGACGGCTGGTAACTACTAATTAAACCATCAAGAGAAAATGCCAGCGTGATGCCACCACCCGCCCCCGCACTGCTGCTGCCGGTCACCCACGCCACCTCGCAGAAGATGGAAAAAAATGCCATGTGAAGAGGCACTGAGAAGCTACCCAAAGAAACGCATCTTCGCGATGACGGAGCAGCACAGTTGGTAGGTAGTTGGTAGGTGAAAAAGATTTTTTTCAGGAAATGCGAGCAATTTGTTTTTAAATATATTTTAGAAAATGACACAGAGCAAAACTGAAGTTTTAAGAGGCTCTATTTCAGCAACGAAGCTCGATCATAAAGTTAAAGAGATGATTGTAGAAATTTTCTCAGTTTTTCGAATTTATTTTAAGAGGGGTGCTTTTCCCTCAAAAAATAAATTATGCAATTAAATTTTGATTTAAATTGCAAAAACATATTCGAAAAAAATACATAAAAATGCCTATATCATAGTGCGTCCAACCCGGGAATTCCCGGGACAAAAATCCCGGAATTTTACCTAAACCAGGAATTTCCGAATCCCGGGATTTATATATATTGTCCCGGGAATTCCAGAAATTGAAAAAAAAACATTGTTTGGTCTGGAAACTGAGATTTGGTTTTAAAGCGTTAGCAAATTTGTATTTGGCATATATCAACATTTATTTGGTTTATATGGGAAAATTATTAAAATTTTAGTTTACGGATCCGCAAAATGCCTTGCACTTAAAATATTTTTCATTAAATTTTATCTATTTTTTGAATATTTACGTTTTATTTTTTTATTTATTTTAAACTTCAAAAAAAAAACATATTTAATTATTTTTTATCAAACATCGACATCAAGAGCAAATTAGGACAATAGTAACGAATAAAGACAGCATAATGTGCTGATATTTTTGAATTAACAAAACAATTAGTACACCAATTTTCAAATTTAATGCTCCAAAACACCCTGTAGCTATTCAGACTGCAGTCCCGATTTCCCCCAGTTGGCGGTAGTGACATAAAGATAGTTTGTAAAAAATGTTTTATATAAAACATGAAATTCTAAACTTTTCTAAAATTTTACATTGTATAGTAACATTTTATTTGTTTTCGTTTCTTGTTTTTTTTTTTACAGTTTCAATGATTTTTTTTGTAGTTTTGTAGTCATTTCATATATAAAAAAATAAAGAAATATATTAATAAGAATTTTATGATTATTATTATGAAGTAATTTGAATGACGTTGGATTAAAAATTAAGATTCATAAAAAGAAAAGAATTCCCGGGATTTGAAAAATATTTTTCCCGTTTCCCGGGAAATTCAAAACCTGGGAAAATTGGACGCCCTACTATATCATGAAAACATACTTTTTGTGAAAGCGTATGTAAAGTCCTTTTCGATTGTAAATTTTGTTTTACACCTAAACATATTTTTCTAATTTTAACATTTTCGCAAATCGAAATTCTCTTTGTATTTTTTTATATGAATGAAGCTTTGTCCATACGTTACTGCATGAAAAAAAAGCTATTTTGCATCATTACTAATTTATTCTACACCTAATAAAAACAAGTTCGTGAAAAAAGATGATCCTAACGTAAAGTTTGGCTTTTTTATTTTGAAAGTAATTCTTGAAAGTTTCCTTCAATTTCCTTAAATTGACTCAGGACATTTGAAAATCGTCCAATTGGTTTCTGTGATTCAGGCTCATTAATAATTAGAATTGATGAAAATGTTTTTTTTTTCCAAGTGTCACCTAATTTGCATGTTATTACCTATCAACTGACGATGTCTCGAAAATTATTAGTACGTTTTTCAATGTTAAAAAGGAGAAGATTACCCTCTGAAAATGCAGCGTCATCAATGCATAATTGACAAAGGGAACGCGTGGTCGTAAAAAATATTCGGAGTGAAAAGTGATTTTTTTGTGATTTTCAAAGCCCTTCCTATATCATCGTTGATCGGGAGGCACGGCGTCGGGTGGATTGTGCTTAAATTTATCGATTAAGGTTTTATTTTTTTGCGGTGAAAAAGCCATTTCTATATAATGATCGAAAGACGCACTGACAATTTGGATCGTTGAGTTAATAGTGGAGCAAAATAACTGTGTGTGAGTGATTTTGTGTGTTAACCAGAAAGACCTTCCCATAGCATCGTTGCTCGGAAGGCTCGCCGACGGGTCTGTTATGAAAGTCCTCCCCATAGCGTCGTAGCTCGGGAGGCATCGAAAAGCCAATACCTTATCCTACTAACCCAAAAAACTATTTAACACGTGATGCTTGAAGGAGATGCTGTGGATTCAACGGTCTCAAGCGGTATCAACAAGTATATAGCGAAAAACTATGTGCTTGATGAGTCTGCAACTTCAACTATCGGACTAACATTCCTCCCTTTTGTTGAACTGCAGGCTTCTTGGGAGGGCGCCGGTATTGACTAATAAAGTAGAGATCTTCAGAGGTTAAACAGTGAACGGATGGTTGGCGCCCACTGATCATTTTTGATTCATTGTTTAACTTCAGCTGATCTGTCAATAACGGGGTAGCAGCTCATTGGCAGTCAACCATGCTCATGCTCATGCTCAATTATAAAATTCATTGAGAGGGTGTACCTCAGAATCTAATTGGCCAATTTTCTATGTTCCAGATAGAAATTGTAAGAAATTTACTCAGCTTATCGGAAATAATTTTTTAGGGTTAAAAAGTATTTTTAAAATACTAAAATTAAACAGTTGTGCTACTTGTCTAAATCTCAGAATCTAATTGGCCAATTTTCTAAGTTCCAGAGAGAAAATTGTAGAAAATTTTCTCAGCTTTTCGGAAATATTTTTTATTTTTTTCAAGAAGTATTTTACAAATACAAACAATAAACAAACTGCAAACATAAAACAATTCATTTATCTGAAGTTTAAAAATATTTTTTAGTCTGGATGCTTTTCCGATCTGTGGTCCCATAAAATTAATGTTAATTTGTTATACAAACACACCATTTTTGAACTCTATTATGCCCTATTTTTTGTGATTTTTCCGTTTTCAGGAGGTCAGAAGGTTGTTCTACGAAATTTTTTTTTTCAAAATTTTATAATTTTCAAATCTGTTTATTTTAGTATTTATTTTTCATTAATATTGATTTAGAACCCGGACAGACGGTCATAACAAAATTCATGCCATTTCAATAACAAATACTGTTTAAATAAAAAAAGTGTTATGGAATGTTCTTGAAAAGCCCATTTTTAAATAAAGAATTTTGTTATCATAACAATTTTTTTTATTAGTCTGATATTGGATGAAAGACAAAACAACTTTGGAATATCATTTTTTGCTATAGAAGAATATCTCCAACTGTTATTTGGATGATCGGATTAGTTGTTAAAATAACAACCCAAGTAGCACACTTTGTTCGCCAAAAGATTTCCGAACTTGTTGTTGAACTCATTTACTATGTTTTCCCAACGTCCCTGAGAACTCTTGAACGCTGGAAAAAGCGCACGTTTTTCTGTTGTTGAACATCTCTTAACCTGTTAGAAATGTGCGGGGTTTAATTAAGTTTTACCAGCGCACGTCCTACTTGCATAGAGAACGTTTGTTGAACATGTCATAAGAACTCTTGACTATAAGATTCTGAACCGGGTTGGATAACGTCGTTAGAACCGTTTAACAACATTCTGCCTGTAAGATTCAGGAGGGAGTTAGGCAAACGTTTTTATAACCGTTCAAAAACATATCGTGGCAGACAAGAATGTTAAACAGGCTTTTCATAAAATACGTCCAAGGTGTTCGCTCACAAGTTGTTTTTTCTTTATTTAATCCTTTATTTGTGAGTAATGTCGCTTTACAATACTTTAACTACTAGTTTTTTTGTAATTTATTAGTTTGGACAGGGATATGCCATTTATGAATAATAATAATATGAATGATGGATAATACAAAAATATCAACCATAAAAAATCATTCAGTTTCCTAGTTATGCCTTTGGGGATTTTTTTTTTCAATTATGTTTGAGTGCTAATGAACATCGCTTGCTACTTCTACTCTACTACTGCTGCTGGTTCCCGGTGCTGCTTTTTCATTTTTCCTTTTTGATGAAGAATGCTCAGGGCAAGTATCGAACCCAAGATCACTCCAAATGTCAAGTCCGGGCGCGCGTCTGCTTCTTTCCACGAGGGGTTATGTTGGATGAGCAGGCCTAAACGTCAATAAGAAGTCTGCGGTCATCTAGGTTTTACCAAGTTCACTAACAGTTTGCCCAAACTTCTTTCGAACGTAAGCTGTTTCTATTTTTAGAACTATCCTTGCTTGTTTCGTCAACATGTCCTTGCTCGGATTTTAGATCACGAACGCGAACTTCACATAAACAACTTGTTTACGAGAAATCCCAGCCGAAAAGAAAGGTCAAATCTACTATGTTATCACGTTCAGCAAACTGAAATGAAACATCATGTCTGCAAATGTCATTTTGCTTTACGAGTTCTACAAGCATGTTTCATTGAGGTCAGAATAAACTTCAAAATGAACTATTCGTAATCCGTTGCTAGATTTGGCATTTGTGTTACACAGCCATGTTGAACAATGGTTTTTTGATCAAAATGTGAACAATTGACCAAATGTGTTGCCACTTGTTGAATAATTAACGAATAAAAACACTTATGCTGCAATTGTTTAACAAAAAAATAAAGAGCGATGTTTTTCTTGCTACTTGGGAAAAAACAATAAAAAAGATTTGTTCGAAGAATAACTTAAAATGTTATTAGTCTGTTATTACAATAACAATCCAATAACAAAAAAATCATAACGATGAATAACAAATCTTGTTATAAATAACATGAAATGTTATTGGCCTAGCATTTTCAAATATCAAAAAAATGTTATTCTAAAGTTATTACCGTCTGCTCGGGAAGCAAAATTAAATGTAATGATTTTTTTAGATTGCAAACAACTTTCTTGGTTATAATTAAACTGAAGAGAAAAAAATCTATTTTGTCCCAAATAACAACTTTTTTTGCCATTTTGATCACCCATATAATCCCACAGTGCATCTCCCCTACTCGAGTGTGGAGCGCCTAATTGAGCTTCCAATCACGTCCAAATTTTTCTTCGCTCTGGACATTGCAACAGCGGATTTTTTTGTATTTTGTTCGTTTGATTTTCACTGTCCGTTTGACTGACAGTGCGTCGTGTTGGCCGTATTAGAGCTATCCCCAAGAGGAGGGGGAGGATGGTCTCCGTTCACATTTTCACGACAACACTGCGCATGAATATTTATTGTTTATTCGCGATCGGGGCTCGTATGTGCCTTCGAACAATCATCGAAAATGGCCACACTGTGCCCGATTGATGGTCATTACAGCCTATTTCTCTCACTGTCTGTTTCGGTCTAGGATTTTCACGCCGAACCTCTCCGATCATGTGAAAACTGTTACTTTCGTTCAACTGTTGAGAGTCAAAGTGCGGAAAAACTTTCCAAAATATTTGAGAGAAAATCTCCAAAATTGATTGACAACTTCAAGAAGGGGATCACGGCCTGCAGGGTGGATCACTCGCCGTAAGACGGGCTGTCTAGTTGCCAAAAAATCGCTCAAAGTACACCTCACCTCACGGACCTTATGATCATCTCTTGGTAGCCGACCTGCCACCGGTTGGTTCAACGACCGTCTAATTCCTGTGAGCTCTGATGGGGGCAGTTGAGAGCGTCGTTTTTTTTTGGTGGAAGATCTCCGCCCGTGAAGCTTGTTTTCTTGTCAGATCCGAGGTTTGAGCGGGCGAAAAAAAAACCCAAAGTGGGTAAATCGCCCTCCTCCAATGCTGGCCAGGGGTGTTGAGTGGGAAAATATTTGGACAAGGTCCATTCAATTTTTTGTTTGGCAGAGAGAAGATTTTGTTTTTCACCCAGCACTAATGCAATGGATGTAATGATTGTGGATCTACAACCGTTCAGTGTCGATCGTAATTGCGTCTATTTTCGTAAGTATTTGGCCATTTTGGAGCAAAGTACGTCGTTTGCATCATAAATAATTTACACTTTTGACCATGACGATTATGAGGTAATTGAGTCCTAAAATGAAGCTTAAATTTGTGATATTATTGCTCATAATGATAAAGCTTATTTTTCGGAGTACAATAACCCTTTTTATAAACGCAAAGGAATGGATTTTTAAATCAATTAAAAATATAACTTTGCGGTTCTTCTTGACAGAAAAAAGTTCTTCTTGACAGCTCGTTCCAAGGGGACCATAGTTGATCCATCGGAAAAATGTTGTCTGGTCAGTTAATTTTTTTTTGCATTAAAATGAAGAAAAAGTGATCAGAAATGGTTGTTAGTCTTGATTTTTACCGTTGTACATAAAAAATGACATAGGGCTTTAGGACCCAATTCAAAAATTAGAATTATGATGTTAAATCAAAAGCTTTGTGAACTAATTCTATAATACAGCCGAATTATATAGTTTTTTTTAATGATATAAGGCTTCAGATAATCGAGTTTAGACTGTAAAATTTCCTTTCAGTGTTTCTTTAGAGCTTCACAGAACATTTCACAGAACTTTTACTTTTTAACATTGAAAATCGAACCAATAGTTTCCAAGAAATCGCGAGTTGAACTCGAGGGAAATTAGGCCAATTCATATTTTTTCGATTGTTTTTTCTCCTCCCCAATAAAAAAATCCGGAAAAAAACAAAAAGGTAATATAGGGTAGAGGACCCAGAAATCGCCCACTTTATAGTGGCAATCTAGGAAATTTGATGAGAATTTGATGACAATTTATGGTTTTTGGATCTATTTGTTGTAGAACGTTGATAAACTATTTGATTTTAAGTTTCCACAAGGTTTTTATCATTTACATGTTCATTTTTGATAAAATTTTGTGTTTTAATAAAGTGCTCTGAAGAGCCTATTTTCGCCCCCCTAAATCCAATTTTCGCCCACCCTTGGAACCAGTTTTCGCCCACGTTAAAAATCAAGTAATCAAATAAAATTATGACACAAAGCTAAGCAAATATGGTCTCCTATTGATACACAACATGTTCCCGAAGCTTAATTTTATTGTTGTGCACATATTTTGTCATACATATTATAAATTGAGGTTCAAAAATCCTAGGAGTTTTTTTCAGATATCCTACTTATTTTGAGATTCTCTGTCTATTATAACTAAAACCAAAACATGTTCTCACTCTCACTAAAAAAATATGACTAATTTGTGATAGAACTCATGTGTCCCTGTTCAACCAAGATAAGGGCACACAGTTACAATAAGCTTCATGTTGTTGTTGATTTTGTTAGGGGAGCTTTAATCCTATGGGTAATTTGCTCCCGAAATAACTCCATATAAAACATCGAGTCCCTCTTAATAAAAATATTAAAGCACATGTGTAACTACTTCTCCATCCTCTGCTTAATTTGTTCTCCTATGAACCAGTAAACTTTTACAACATTTGAACCTAAACCCCTTATGAATGAAAGTAATTAAAATGATTATTTAACCTTTAAAAATAATCAAGAATGTTCCAAATATATTTTCAAGCACATTTCGCTGCGATTAGAAAAGTTTTTATGGTAAATGAAAACTGGTTTTAGATAAAATCTTAAAATACAATACTAGATTTCGCCCTGGTCGAAAATTGGATCGAATGTTTTTTCATGACCCCAGAAATCGCCCACTTTATTTTATTGAAATAACCTTTGGTAAACGTTTAAAACAGGTAAATCACTAGATTTTCATGAAATTCAGACATACAGTGAACTAATGAATTATTCATTCACATTATTTTCGGACAAAATGAGTTGTTTTCCCTCATTAACATTATTACCCGCTGCAGTCTAAATTGACAAAAATATGGCGGCTGCAGTAAGGCTTTTTTTTTGAAAAGCTTATAAAAACTTAATAAACAATAGAAATTCATTAGGAAAGTTTCAGTTAGTACTAGAAATGAATGAATATGTAAACCTGCATAATAAATTCAACCAAAAAACGGTATGAGTTTGCTAGATACAGATTAAATCCAGTAGGTGGGCGAAAACTGGAGCAGGGCGAAAACTGGGTCCTCTACCCTAGAATATATTATATAGAACGTTTACTTTTATGCATTTTTTCTAATATCCTTATATTTAAATCGTTTTATTTTAAAACCACAGACATGATTTTTCAATTTTTAAATTTCACTTCGTATAATCGAATCACAACAAAAATGTCTTTCGTTGTCTCATTTTTTGATGGTCTAGCTTGAGTTCGACCCCTAAACTACTGTAAAATGATTTAGAATTTTTAAATCCAAAATGGCGGTGATAAAGTATTGCAAAAGTGCATTTTTTAACAGGTAATCAACCATTCAAATTTGATTCCACTATCCGAAGTCTCATACAAACCTTCGGAAAATCGAAACTTTGGATAATCGAGTCTGGACTGTAAAGCATTTTGTGATCATTTTTGCTTAAACAATTTTGAAAACTAGGCTAGAAAATAGCATTTTTTTTTTCAACTATTAGGAAAACGTTTTTAACATGGGTGCTTTTTCTTCATGAAGTAATTTTACATTTGTTTTTAAATTATAATTTTTCAAGTTTCCTTTTTTCGCGGTTTGGCACCGTTTTTTTTGCGTTTTTGAGTTGTTTAATTAAATTGTCTTTTTTTATTTAAAAAAAGTCAGGTTTGGTCCATCTTTGAAAAAATGCGAACAGCAGAGTACTTTCACTGAATTATCTTTTTTTCAATAGTGTTTTTTATCGTTTTAGAGTTTAAACTATTAATTGGTTAATTATTCAACAAAATGAATGTGCGACAAAAGGTCGAATGGACAAAAGGTCGAAAGTGGACAAAGGACGAAATACATAAGCTCGAAAGACATAAGGTCGAAAAGACAAAAGGTCGAATGTGAATAATAGGATAAAAATTTGAAAGAAAAAAGTTTTTTTAAATGCATTTTATACCTACCCAGATGTTTTGCAATCTTTGTTTTCAAAATATGAAGAACAGTCGACTAAACTTCAAAAAATATTTGCAACGGCCTTATAAACTTCTAAAAAATTCTTGAATTTTTTTTACTTCCAAACAATTTTAATTTTTTTCTGTAAGTTAATCCTTGGTTTATCCATCTTTTTAGTAATGACTTTTTTTAATAAACAGAATAACTTCCGAACCATTTTTTTTAGAAGATTTCCATTCTTTCAAACATGAGTAGTTCTTTCAAAATAAGTTCGACTTCTAAAATGAGCAGTTTTTTTGAAAAAATCGACTTCTAACATATTTTGAAGATTTATTTTTAGGCCGTTGCAAATATTTTTTTAAGCTTATGTCCCTTGACTCTGACCAAAGTATTGACGAAAATTTATTTTTTTGCAAAAAAAAAAATGTTTTTGCGGTGCTGTACATTGGAATTTCATAAAAATTCAAAATACTTTGAACCCACCCCAAACATGCTTAATACGATTATAGAGCAATTCCAGCCCAAAACAGGAATTTTTCAGGTACTTTTTTCTAGACCCTCTCCGATTTCAATGAAACTTTGTAGACATGTTATCCTACGCTTATATAGGCCATTTTTGTGTATATGGAGCCAGTTCCACACGATAATGACATTTGAGAAGGGCGTAAGTGTTTTAAATATTTTTGTAATTCGGAATTTAAATATTTCTGTATCTCGAAGCCGTTGCATCGTATCAAAAAGTGGTCAAAGACAAACTTGTAGGAAATTTGACGGGCTTTTCGATAAAAATACACTGAAAGAAAAAAACACCCAACTTTTATGAGATTTTTTGATTTTTAAGTTTAAAAGTCAAATTTGAGGGGGAGCTCCCGATTTTTTTTCGTTCAAAATTTTTGTGAAGATAGCCTAAGATGTTACAAAAAGACTCACGAAAAATGCAGGATGGAGCAACTCACCTAAAAAAAATACAAAAATCATTTACTGAAACTGTTTTTTTGAAAAGTGCTCTAAACGTCAAAATTTTCAAAAACCGAATACGGGAATCGATTCTCCAGACAATTTTACATTAAAGTCTCTATATTGACCATTGTCCTAAGTCCAATCCTTGTAAAGTTACAGCGGTTTTAAAAATAAAAATGTTGAAAAAATAGGTTTTTTGATGGTTTTTGGCAATTTCTATATGACAGACTTGATTTTTCAGTCTCGTAAATATTTTTACCGGAAAGCTCGTCAAATTTCCCATAAGTTTGTCTTTGACAACATTTGAATTGGATGTACACGGAGAAAAAACCGTTCCGAAAATCGTGAACAACGTACCACGAAACCGGGAACAACGTGATTTCTACGGTACGAAAACGTACCATGAACAATTTCCATGAACTAATTGCAAATCATGCACACTTGTTCACGCCGCTAAGCTTCTCCAATTTCATAGGGGATTTAAACTTTTTGGTATCGACGAGCTTTAAGCTTTCATGCAATTTTACAGCGCCATCTGCATATCGTTTCATACTGTGAATGAAGCTTTCAACCTGACATCTAGCGGTGGGTAATGTAAGCTTTTAATTCGAAGCATTTGAAATTCATTGAAACCACAAACATAATGTAAACGAATTGTTTACTTTTATTAAAGAAAACAACAAAAAAAAAGCATCTTTATTCATAAAAATAATGATAACGACATTGCATTTTATAAACTAAGCACTGTAAAATAATCACTGCACTTTAAATATAACTTTAACTCCGCTCTCCGCCTAAAATATCCTTGCAGCAACCCAGTTGGCACTTCCGGATAGAAATTGGTAAGGCTGCCGGCGGTTAGCTGCTCTTCGCTGGTGTCGATGTCCTCAAAACAAAAACGTCTAACCTTTGTCACTTGGTTGTCGAAATCAGTTCCGGCAGACTCCTTTTCCAGCGGACCAACCAAAACAAGGTGGTTTTCTCCTGTAAGAAAAAAAACCTTCAGAATCAAAACATCATAAAAAAGATAGAAACAACTTACCAAAATCGAGATTCGTAACTTGTCCCGGAAAACCCGGGACCAATATTGGCCGATTCTCCAAAAACGGTCCATTTCAGCAAACGATTTGGGAGAATTTTTTCGCGACTTTTTGATCGGACTTGTTTCGTTGGTTTGCGTTTTACGATGACAACAATGGCGACTGAGCTTTTCAGGGGACCGTTCAGCGAAAACTCGACGCGAAAACAGAAGATCTTTCAAATATTACGGAACGCTTTGAAAATGCAAATAATTAATCAGATTAATTATTAATTATTAATATATACGTTAATAAATTAATTTGACAGTAACAGTTATTCATAAATAGGTATGTTTTATTTATTAATCAACGAAATACATAAGTTAAAAGTGTTGAATAGGGTCCTAACAAGCTTTACGTAAATATAGAAAAAACTTATTTTATGAAGCACAGTGACATTTTATATTAACGTTTAAAACTAGGTGGAATTTGAAATAATTTTTAATAAAACCCACGGTCTTCCTTGAGCATCATTTTTAAGAGCTTGTTCTATGGGACCACAGTTGATTTTTCGAACCATACACTCAAACCCCGATGGTTTAACACCAACTGTTGTCAAACGAACGGGGTCACTTTTTAGTTTGAGATCCCTTTTACACGGAGTTCACTCACACTATCAAACGTTTGTTTGATAGTGTGCGTGAGCGCCGTGTAAAAAGTGACAGTTCGTCACTTTTTAGTTTGACAATGTAAATTTTAATGTGCAACGGCATAAACACGATAAAAAAACATTTAATTATTCTTTTTTTATTTTTAATGCAAAAAATATTTACAAGACAACATTTTACGATGAATCAATTATAGTCCCATGGAACAAGCTGTAAAGTAGAATGCTTTCTGTCAAGAAGGGCCGCGATGCTTTTTTTAAATTGAATTAAAAAAAAAGCAAAGCAATCCACTTTAACGACCCCCGGGTCTTTTGTGGGCTCTGTTGCAAGTTTCTGCTCATTTCTAGGCATCCGAAGGTTATGTGTGGTGAGTCACCCAAAACCTCTTTTACGCAAATGAACCGACGTTTTACTTCCCCATCCGATAGAAGGAAATTGAATTAAAAATCAATTTTAAATACATTGCCGATCTACAAAGGGTCATTGTTCTTAGAAAAATAAGCTTTATCGTTGAGAACAATAATATCACAAATTTATGCTTAATTTTAGGACCCAATTATCGTAGAACATTAGGACCAGATTTGAAACCAGATTGCTGGACTTAATTGGTCCTAAAATAAAGTTTTAGTAGGGTCCTTAAAAGCTATGTTATTTTTATGCACAACAATAAAACAATTAAACTGTTTAAATAGCTGATTAATAAATTTCTAATAATTTGTGCGGAATTCTACTTCGCGGCTTTGTTTTAAAGATAGTAAATTACTTGACAGCTCGTTCCAAGTGAACATTTTAAATTTAATGCAGAATATTTTATAGTGATGATCAATTTTCTTCGAAAATGATCAACGGCTTCACCTTAAGCGTGTTTTTTACCGTTGTACATAAAAAATTACTTTGAGCTTTAGTACCCTATTAAGATTTTAGGTACTTATACAACGAACGGAATTTTTTATTCAGTTTACGTTAATGTATCAATATTTTATATTATTTTTAATTAGTACAGAACTGATTCGTTATTTCGAATTTCCCTACATCGAATGTCCGATAATTCGAACGTTTTCGATAAAAAAGCAGTCAAACGTCAAAACCAGTTGCCAAACTCATGTTGCCATTTTAACCCCAATATTCGTGGTTTCAAGCTTTTGACAGCTGTCAGTCGTTCCAATTAGCGAATTCGAATTTGCAAATTCGAATCCAGTTCCATCCGAATTAGCGAATCCGCGTTGTGTTTAAATTAAAATTAAATAATTCAAAATGAGAAAACTTTTTTTTTCTTTAAATGTGGATAGATCAACACAAACTTGATTGAACACGTCAAAATTCGTTCCACTACGCATGAGAACAAAAGACTGCGTTGCACTAGTGTGAGTGCATGAAATGTTAGAAAGCTCCCTTGGCCAACAACAATCCACAGGTAGGTGGCGTCACAAAACCATGTTATTGAAACAGGAAAGCTTTTTTAGACATTAGATTCAGTTTGCAATTTCATGAACTATGTGCACGATATCGTGTTTTTTTCTTCATGATATCATAAAAAAGTTCACGATTTCATGAACAGCGAAAGTATGCGATTACATGCACATTTGTTCACGAATTTCAGAACGATTTTTTCTCCGTGTATGAGCTTGCAGATATAAGCTAATTACATTGCTCATAATTGAAAACATCATATTTTTTCAGTGTAGTATAGTAACCTGGATAGTAAATTAGCTTATATCTGTAAGCCCATACATCCAATTGAAATGTGGTCAAAGACAAACTTATGGGAAATTGGACGAGCTTTCCGGTAAAATATTTACGAGACTGAAAAATCAAGTCTGTCATAAAGAAATTGCCAAAAACCATCAAAAAACCTATTTTGCAACATTTTTATTTTTAAAACCGCTGTAACTTCACAAGGATAGGACTTAGGACAGTAGTCGATATGAAGACTTTTATGTAAAATTGTCTGGAGAATCGATTCCCGTATTCAGCTTTTGAAAATTTTGACGTTTAGAGCACTTTTCAAAAAAACAGTTTCAGTAAATGATTTTTGTATTTTTTTAGGTGAGATGCTCCATCCTGCATTTTTCATGAGTATTTTTGTTACATCTTAGGCTATCTTCACAAAAATTTTGAACGAAAAAAAATCGTGGGCTCCCCCTCAAATTTGACTTTTAAACTTAAAAATCAAAAAATCTCATAAAAGTTGGGTGTTTTTTTTCTTTCAGTGTATTTTTATCGAAAAGCCCGTCAAATTTCCTACAAGTTTGTCTTTGACCACTTTTTGATACGATGCAACGGCTTCGAAATACAGAAATATTTAAATTCCGAATTACAAAAATATTTAAAACACTTACGCCCTTCTCAAATGTCATTATCGAGTGGAACTGGCTCCATATACACAAAAATGGCTTATATAAGCGAAGGATAACATGTCTTCAAAGTTTCATTGAAATCGGAGAGGGTCGGGTACAACCGATTCCCTATTTGGCATGGAATTGCTCTATAAATGCAGGAAAATGCGTTTTAGATTGTTTTAAGTTGATTTGACTTCTATTTTCATTGAAAAATTTTGAAGATTTTTTAAATTGATGATTTTATGAATTTTTCAATTCTTTCAAATATTAGCGGTACTTTTCTATAAATACAACTTATTTTTTGTACATTTTTATTTCATTTATAAAAATCGTTGGAATATTTTAGAGACATTCTCTCAAATTAAAATTTAAATGGTTTCGAAAAATGAAATGCTTTTTAAGTATTGCTGCAAGTTTACTATCCTTTTTCAATCTATCTTTTATGGTCACAATAGATCCTGAGAAAATTCTGGCTTCAAATCAACAACATAGTTGAATATATAAAACACAATAGTATTTATTAGAGATGGGCTTTTTTGAGCGAACCGTTCTTATGAACCGGCTCAAGCTAAAGAACGAATGAGCGACCGCTCAGAAAAAATGAGCGGCGGTTCATTTTGTGAACCGGTTCTTTTCAAAGAACCGTCAAATCAAAGAGCGAGCCAAAGAACGAACCGAACGAGAGCGAATGAGCGAGAGCGAATGAACGAAAAGAACGAACGGAGCGCTTGATAAACGTCGCTCGCGCCGTCGTCGACGTCGTCGAACGGCGTCGTTTTCGCTCACTCTTTCGTTATTTCGCTCTCGCTCATTCGCTCTCGTTCGGTTCGTTCTTCCACGCGCTGGTGGTGACGGTGCTGTGGAGAAAAGAGGGGAAACTAGGTTCTCACCGGTCGCCTCATATTCCAACATTTTGGCGCACTTTGTGCTTGTTGCTAGCCCGTGTCGGAGCGCCTGTGATTTTGGATCAGCTGACTGTCGCCCGATGTTGCATGATCTCATTATGAAAATATCGATACATTTCTCAAATGTTATGTACATGAAGTTTTTACACGCATTCGAACATAGTTCGTATGCTAGTTTGCGGTTTTAATCCATGTATTGGACCGTTTATGATTTAAAATGTAATTCACCACAGCACATCACACAAACTTGGTACTCTTTTGTGGTAATTGTTCAATAGATTTATTAAGGCATTTTTTCAGATCTTCTTTTTCGACGCTTGTTTTGATCATTCATTTGCTGTCATGAATAAAAGTTGTTCTTATTAAACAAAAAACTGCATTTCAAGACTAATTTATTAAGTGCAGCAAAACGCTACCTCAAATATCGTTAATGAGCACCAAATTAAATTTTTTGTTTCACAAAATAATGGGAAGATAATTATAAAAACGATAATTCAGCTAACTTTTCATTACTTTTTACTTTTTACAATTGAAAGCAATAATTTGGTTGAAAATATTCACTTCTGAAATAAAAACTCAAGTTTGTTTACCTCTCTATGAAAAAAGTTTTCGATAGTTGTGGATTTCAGAGATCAATGTTTTCTTTTTTCATATAAAACGTTTATATTTGAAATGCTTTCCAAAAAAGGATAAAGCAAATCGACGGTTTTCTATGTTTTATGACCGATCTCCAATCTGTTTTCTGCGATGAAAACATATATTTTTGAATTATCAATCAACAATAATCATACGAAGTGTGACACTCATGGACACTCCATTGGTCGTTTGAAAAAAAAAAAAAAAAATCTAAATATCTTGAGCACATGTTTCAGTTTATTCCAGTCTATTTTCTGACTTTGAGCGAAATGAGCGGATGAGCCGTTCAAAAGAGCCGCTCATTTAAATGAGCGAACGAAAATGAGCGGCTCACAGAAATGAGCGGTTTTGCCCACCACTAGTATTTATTTATATTTTTAAGGATAAACCCCCTGTAACCCCCCCCTAACCCACCCTTTCAAAAAGTCTCCAACAATCCGCGGGCAAATTTTTATTCTAAATGTTTAAGAACATAGAAGTGAAATTAAAGAAAAACGTTCAAATCGCCTTTCCATAGCTGCTTATCAATATTTGTGTATTTAGGCTCAAATAAAAAGTTTTGTCCATTCAACCTTTTGTCCACATTCGACCTTTTGTCCATTCGACCTTTTGTGCATTATAAGGTCAACAAGTGTCTTTCAAATCTTTTCATACATTCGTTTTGAAGTATGGATTTTTTTGTGCATTTTCAATAGTTTCCAAATACATCAGCTTAAAAAAAATAAAAAAAGATTGCCAAAAACAAAACAACCGTCAAAACCTATAAGTTCAGAAGTTAGCAATTTTTGTCTACTGAAACATACCAAAAATTAAAAAAATAAATAGGAGTGGGTTAAGTTTGTTTTTGTGATGAAAAGCTATTGATTTTTTTTTAGAGTGAAACTATTTTTTTCTGAATGTATCTACACTCATCCCTCATATTCGGAACAGTTTACAGATCGGCCAATGTTCAACAAATCATATAAAATCGATAATTGAACATAATGAATTGCTTTTACCTTCATGAGAAAGCTTTTCTTGCGATCTTTCGATTGATGTATAGACCGGCTGTACATTTTTACGTTTTATATCAATTTTTCAAAGAAAAACATTGACCCTTGAAATCCACAAATTCGGAACACTTTTTTCTTACGATGTAAACAAACTTATTATTCTCTCCAGGAGTACGTATTTTTTACAAAATAATGACTTCGCACTCCGAAACCAATAAAACTCATGCTTAGTAATGTTTTATAAATGGTCTGATAACTTTTTTGTGAAAATATCAGTTAAATACAGGTTTTCCATAATCGTGGGAGGCACAATAACATCCCACGATCATGGAACAGGCAATTTGGAGGCAGTGTTTTGCTGATCTGGATAAAATAGTCTTGAAATGAAGTTTTTTGTTCAAAAAGTATTACTTTTACTAGTGAAATAGCAAGAAAATGTCCAAATAAAGGCCTTAAAAAAGCAGGGTCGGCAGAAAAGTTGCATTTTGCATTCTATTGACAAATTACCACAAAAGTGTTCCGAATATGTGGGATGACTGTACTCATGTTGCTTTTCATAGAGCTTTTCTTTGGATAGCTCCCAACATAGAATATAGTTTCAGTCAGATAAAAAATAAATACAAAAATTACGTTTTTTTTTGCGAAATTAGAGAGAACTGCTCCTAACTACAACGATGTATTATTTAAAGTTGCAGTGAAATATCAAACTGTAAAATATATTATTCTTCATAAACAAGAATCATTCAAGAAGGTCCTTTAGACGACATTCCAGCTACTGAGACCTTTCCTTTGTAATCCTCTCCAATGACAATAGCCATTAACCAAGTCTAATCGATGAATTGATTTCCAATGACCAAATGCCAATTCCCAAACCTTCCGCTCAGCCATTTGTCTCGCCAGTTGAAGGCTTTAATTGAATTGACGCCAACAGGTACGCGTCATTCCCGTCCAGATTACACAACATGGACCGTCCACGATCCAGCAGACACGTGAGGTGTTCGCGTCAATTTCCATTTAAACAGTTTGCCTCCTAATTCAATTTAAGCTAAAAACGAAACTATTGGCACTACGCCCCCCGGGGCATGGCCTTCCTCTAACGTGGGATTTCTGCTCCAGCGCCTCTGACGAGACAGGAGAAACCGGGACCGACGTTTTACTTCACCATCCGATAGAAGCTCAGTGGATAAGGCGGGAATCGAACCCGCGTCTCATAGCATCATCGGGATCGGCAGCCGAAGCCGCTACCCCTGCGCCACGAGACCCACACACAATTTAAGCTGCCGGATTTAAATTTCCAGCAATTAGGCACATACCACTTTCGATCGCTGCCAGCAGCTGCTACTATTTGGCCACCTTTCCTGATCTTCAAGTCATGAGCTGTATACGTAACAAAATTTTCCACCCCACAGACACTTTAGTCCGAGATGTGTAAGGGAAAAGCTGCCAAAAACATGGCTTCTTCGTGCCCGCGCTCGCGCAAAACTTTGCCGTAAAAGAGAGTTCCAGCTCATTTATCTTTCAGTTTTGCTTGACTGCATTCCTGTTGTTGCTGCTACGGAACTGCATCAGAGCAGCAGCCATAACTCGATGGCTGCCACCCTAATACTAGTACGTTGGATCTGTTGGCATACACTAACTAGTCCAGCGCTCCGTGCTTCTATACTGCATAGAGATATTAGCATTCTTTAAATATTTGCCACCCATAGTTATACTTTGTAGACTGTAGACGCGTTCAAGTCCAGGACATTTTTTTTCAGAAGAATGAATCTTTATTTGTTCTATAACAGTTCTATAAGCATTGAATTACGGAGAAGCTTAGAAGAGGTTAGTAATCCTCCTATTACTTGAGCTAGTCTAAAGAGCTCAGAATTACACCAACACACTTCAGAACCAACTCAGCTATTGCGACTCGGTTCGCACAGATGTCGCAGCGGGATTCGGCGATCAAAAATCTCAGCCGTAACGACTTGAGGTTTGAGCAATCGATTGCCGGTCCCACCAGCAGCAGATGTCGAAGGCCGCCGAAATTCGAGATTCATGACGCGGCGACCAATAGCCAGATTCCAGTGGGACACATACGCGCCCGAGCAAACCGGAATAATGCTTTGTGGTGATGGTAATGGGGCTGTTCCGACGATGATTTCAGAGGCAATATCAACCCAACGCCGTGTGTGTGTATGTGTGATGGTCGCAATAAAAATGACATCAAAATGTAAACACACGTTCGCGCGATAAATTTTTTGCGCGCCCAAGACTTCCCGATTACCTTGTAACTCTTGAAGGAGGTAGGTACTCTCACTCTCTGCAGGTGGGACGAGGTGTGATGGGATGGGATACCGGGATCAGAACCGAAGGTGGATTTGGAATATTTGTTACCCCGACGGTGAGATCTGATGGGAATACTAACCAGCTCCAGGAACGGAATTGGATGCTGCTGAGTGCCATTAAACTCACGGTTTATTTGTGTGGTTTCTTGGTAGGGAAAAATGGACCATTTGGGAGCAATATCGTGCTATTAGGGAGCTAGAGTTGGTAGCAATTGTTATCCAGTGCATTACTTATTCCGTGCAAGGGTTGCATTGACGTGTTTCCCGGCTATTAGACGGTAAACAGTCCTGACTCGGTTTCACGAAGGCAAATTTAATTGTAAAAAAAACTGATTTTTGGTTGTTGATCCCGAAAATGTTTCTTTTACTGCACCAATGTGGTATGAGAATCCAAAATTTCGACGGCAGAATATTAAAAATATTAATTTCGAAGTGTAAAAGATGATAGTCAGTCCTTTTGACGTTCTACGCAGAATTGCATTTTTTTGAAAAGTTGCTGTGTTTCTACGCATAATTGTTTTAGCTATATCGCAATTTACTCTTTTTGTCTAAACTATACAGAGTATTTTAGAGTGATGACGATCTTTCTTTGAAAATTATTATTGGTATTACTTATTTTATTGTAAAATTAAATTTGCAATCGAAAAGTATCTCTCAGTGATTTTTGATAAATTTAAAGTCACTTAAAACTTAATTTGAAAAAAAATGTACGTAATGTAATGTATGTAATGGTACGAAAAAAATCGGAAAATTTACTATAAATTTGGCCCAGAAACGATGGATTTCTGATTACTGTGACACAAAAAAAAAAAACAAGCAGGAAAATTGAAGTTTACAAAGTTTTAGTCAAAATGCCCATTTCCTAATCCTCATAATAATATGCCTAATGCCAACTAATAGTACATTTTTAATGTTAAAAAATAAACATTCTTGAAATTTGCTGATCCTTTCGAAAAAAAAATAAAATTATTGAATCAAGACAGACATTTCAAATGGATGAACAATAATGAACTGCATTACCGAATATTGGTAAGTTTTTACCGATTTCGGTGATTTTCAGTTTACCAAACTGTTCAGCAGTTGAAAATTCGGTAAACTTTATCGAATTTGGTAAAAAAAACTATGTGTAATAGTTGTGTAAATTACAGTTGAGTAACGAAAAATGCCAAAAATATTACTGACACATTCCGCCGTGACGTTGCAACGCTTTGACTTTTCTTTTTTTAGTATTTCGGCTGTAACTAAAAAAATACATTGAAAAGGTACATATGTTATTACAGATTCGAAAAGTACATTTAATTTCCTAAAGAAACAATGTTGAAACATTATTTCAAGCGAATATTCTATTTTTGAGAGGGGAATATGTAGCATGACGTTGCAACGCGTGACTTTTTCTCAATCCTGACCTAATTCATGGGGGAGGGGGGCGGGGTTCGAGGATTTATACAAAAAAAGTGTATCGGAAATGTATTTCCAGGGGGTGGAGGGGGTCTAAAAATATAAAAATGTTTTGTTACGTAATGCAAGAACGCTCCCTTAATATTTTAATGGTTTTGGGCAACTTACAAAACACGTGGAAGTTTTAGAAGGGAGGTATGGAGCTTCAAGTTTTCAGGAGGGCAGAAATGTATAACTAAAGTGCCCATATCGTTTGTTAATGGCCCCTAAGGGGTGAACTGCAAACAACGTAACTTATTTTGTTGACTTTTGTGTTTTTTATAAATTTGAGGAAATAATAAAACTGTTTACCTGCGCAACATAACATCTTTAATTGCAAACAACTAAACGTTGCATACAACTTATTTAGGTAAGGGTTCGTCCAACAACAAAGTGACAAAAGTTTGTAAAAAAACAATCGAATCACGTGATTATTATTGTTTGGTGAATTTCACCGTGATTTGGCCTACATAAGGGTGTGCGATAAAAAAATTCGTTGCGTTGTATTAGAATGAACCCTCACATAAATTAGTTTATCATAAAGGGGCCATCCAGTAACCACGTGATTATTTTTTTGAAAGTTTTAGAATTTTTCCCCGTTGTGAACATCGGTCTATTTTGATTTACTCACCAAGTTTTATAAAATACCTATTTTTAAACCGAAGTGACGGAATTTGTGAATGACCCATGTACAATTTTGCTGTAAATAGGCTCGGAAACATTATATAAAACATATATAATATCTATTATCCTTTGATCTCCAACAATCAATTACGCACACACCTTTTTTGCCATGTGACCAATATGATTTAAAATTTCGTGATGTTGCAACGCAAACTTAAACCTGTTGTAACTTTGGATCTAGACAACCAATTAAGTCGCTCGAGGTTGCATTTGAAAGCTCTTTCCAAGTACAAAAAGCATCCGAAATATCAAAATGATTGTATGTTTAGTTTTCTGTTGACATAGAGCAATTCCAGCTCAAATCAGGAATTTTTCTGGTACTTTTGTACCCGACCCTCTCCGATTTCAATGAAAGTTTTTAGACATGTTATCCTAGGCCTATATAAGCCATTTTTGTGTATATGGAGCCAATAGTACTCGAAAATAACATTTGAGAAGGGCGTAAGGTATTTAAATATTTTTGTATTTTGCAATTTAAAAATTACTGTGTCTCGAAGCCATTGCGTCGTATCAAAAAGTGGTCCAAGACAAACTTGTAGGAAATTGGATGGGCTTTCTGAAAAAAATAAACTGAAACAAAAATACACGCCACTTCTATGAGATTTTTTGATTTTTAAGTCTAAAACTTAAATTTAAAGGTGTTGTCACGATTTTTTTTGTTCAAAATTTTTGAGGAAATAGCCTAAGATGTTACCAAAAGACTGACGGTAGAAACCTGGATAATAAATTAGCTTACGTAAATATCAAAACGAGTCAAATCAAAAAGCTGTCAAAAGCAAACTTATGGGAAATTGGACGAGCTTTCCGGTAAAAATATTTACGAGACTGAAAAACCAAGTCTGTCATATAGAAATTGCCAAAAACCACAAAAAAACCCATTTTTTCATAATTTTTATTTTTAAAACCGCTGTATCTTCCCAAGGATTGGACATAGGACAATGGTCAATATGGAGACTTTTATGTAAAATTGTCTGGAGAATCGATTCCCACTATGGGTTTTTTTTTAAATTTTGACGTTTAGACCACTTTTCAAAAAAAAACAGTTTTAGTAAATGATTTTTGTATTTTTTTAAGAGAGACATACCATCCTGCATTTTTCGTCAGTCTTTTGGTAACATCTTAGGCTATTTCCTCAAAAATTTTGAACGAAAAAAAATCGTGACAACACCTTTAAATTTAAGTTTTAGACTTAAAAATCAACAAATCTCATAGAAGTGGCGTGTATTTTTGTTTCAGTGTATTTTTTTCAGAAAGCCCATCCAATTTCCTACAAGTTTGTCTTGGGCCACTTTTTGATACGACGCAATGGCTTCGAGACACAGTAATTTTTAAATTGCAAAATACAAAAATATTTAAATACCTTACGCCCTTCTCAAATGTTATTTTCGAGTACTATTGGCTCCATATACACAAAAATGGCTTATATAGGCCTAGGATAACATGTCTAAAAACTTTCATTGAAATCGGAGAGGGTCGGGTACAAAAGTACCAGAAAAATTCCTGATTTGAGCTGGAATCGCTCCATAAATAACTGTCCCTTTTTCGTGACGTGACGCAATAAAATGGTAAACTTACACTAGTTTGAAAAAAAAACTTAACTTTAGATAAACTGTAAATCCATGACATTTCCGTTTAGTACATCTAAAAACCTGGGTGCAGAATAGTTGTCCGCAAAGCGGCCTCAATTTAGAACTGTCAAAGCGGAACCAATTTACTGTTTGAAAAATGATGCCAAGAAGTGGCAAGTATTGTAATCGATCTATAGTTTATTTTGTCAGGAATAAAAAAGTTGAGGGCGTCGAGCTTTTGAGTCAGTCTTAAGAAAAGAGATGAAATCGAGATTGCCATAATTTGTCGCTTACATTTCCATTAGCGCTATGTCTCACTCAAAACCTATGTTTACGAATTGTTTACGACGAATTATTAGTAACTGTGAATGGCACCTGCCAAATAACTCCTTTATTATCACTGCGCTTCAAAGATACATAATCTCGTAACTTCCATCCGGTTGCTTTTCTGATTCACAAAATTCCCCCACTTCTGACTCAATATTTCATCACGTTGAAAACAAAGAAGGACTTTTTAACCGCCCATCGTTTAGCCTACGAACAAAACAGGCACGAAGAACTTAATTTTTCAACGAAAACTTTAATATCATGAGATCCAAAATGTTTCAAAACGAGTCACTTCAGCAGCAAAAAATATGTCACGCTTGAGCTTGAACAAAGCCTTCTACTTTGTTTATGTTTACAACTCTAGTGCAGTTGTATTAGTGAGGAGCAGTGGGGATCATTCGGAAATCACGTTACGTATTCTGTCTTTTCAGCACCCAGATAATGATATTCAAAAGTTCAATTAATGAAAACCATGATTTTTGAAGCTTCAAGTAGTCTAGAATCGAGGAAAAATATCCAAATAGCTCTTACACGCTTTTCAAAATTTCATCCTAAGGTGTACATTGCTGGAGAATGTGTTTACTGTATTTTTTTCGATGAAAAATACGTTTTTGAGAATTTTGCATAAAGTCCTTGGAATATTTATGAAACATCATGAATTTAAAAAAAAATCCTTAGGTTAGGTTTTGTCGAACTTCTCTTTGGCTCGAAAAAGGGGAAAAAGTCAGAATCGGTGAAAATAGTATGGGACTCTAGTAACTCCTGAATGCTCTCAGACCTCTTCAGAGTACTCGGCTGTGTATGTCGTATTCTAACCCCAAGATAGTTTAATTCGAGAGGATATGAAAACAAAATTCCGTTATCCAAAATTGTTATGGACTCCAGATTATTGAGGTCGGACTGTACAAGTTAAAAAAATGCTTTATTTTTTTGCACGAATTCTAATGTGTATTCAACTTCTGCCTGCAACATTAAATGCTCCAAACTTTCTCGAAGTAGCTCAACCGCACCGTATAAGCAAATTAGAATTCAACACCAGCCATTCGTCAACAAATCCAGTTCCTCAGTCATTGCCCTCGTTGCGACTCGTCACAACAGATTTCACCCTCGCAGTCAAATGCAAACCAAGCCGGCTCTACCGAAAACTACGTGGACACGCGCTGGCATTCCAATTCCGCCCGGCAGTCAATCAAGCAAGAAAACGAAGCGCTACTGGCAGAGGAGTGCTCGACTCAGTACTGCCAATCGCGACTTGACGGCGTTACCCAAATACATAAATTAGAAGGGAAATGCCCCGATATGGCAGAGGAAGCCGGCCTAAGGTTTCGCCGACCAGAACCGCAAAAGTTCAACACAAAGAAACCAACAAAATGTGTGAGTCTCGTTCTAGTTCTAGGTGTTTGCCTCCTCGCTCTCGGCACACCCTCGCCTTCGACGACCTCCTAATCACAGTCGAGTTGGGGTTATTATGCTTGCGTCGCGAGTGGCAGTCAATTTGTAATGATACGAAAATAGAACTGTTTTTATAGGCGCGCAGCGCGACGCGGTGTTGACTTCGCGATCTACGACGGAATGCCGGTCACTGTCACAACTCGGAGCGAGATCTCCCAAACTGTTCAACGTCAACAGATCATGAATTAAACAGAGAGATCTAGAGTTGCCCAGCTTTGGCGGAGGGCATTCTAGAGCGCTTCGTGTGTGTGTGGGAATACCTTTGGTACGACCTTCACTACAATGCACAGGGTGAGTGAGGGGGAGGACGGACATGCCACGGCATTTTTGGGGCTTCCCTGCGCAGCAGGAGGAGGAGTAGGTTCGCGGGTCAAATGATAGCCCCAAGCAAAGAAGGTATTAAAAGGGAAACAGCTCCTGTCACGCTGTTGTGGTACAGATTATAATGCTCGCTTTGCCCCCATATTGGATGTGACGCGATTTTACGTAAGTTGTACGCAATCAACGGTTTCCATTAGGAAAACCAGTCATACACCCAGACAGAAGATTGCGGGCATTCAATGTGAACATCGTAACGTCATGGCTCGAATTCCCGGACGCTTCGAAACCCGGACACCTCATCTTGTTTTATCAATTATTTGGATATAAGATCGCATAATTACTGTCGAAACTGTGTTATTTGATGAATTGTAACATCAACTTTCATTTCAAATTTGTTTGGATGCTGTAGCCAATGCCAAAACAATTAAATTAAATTAAAATATGAGTTTACCAAAACTGTGAAACATTTCGCTGAAATATTTCATAGGCGTACGAAGCACCGGGAAGGCGAAGCAGAAATTTATGGTTGTGATTTCCTTAAATTCTAGCAATTTTATATACAAAACATCGATTGTTTTGACGTAAACAGCTTATTTGAGACGATTTCGTGGCAGCTCTATCAGTGTCCGGGACAACAAGGTAATTCAATTTTAAATTTCAGAAAAATTGTTAGAAAAGATATATTTTGCATGCATTCTTTTAAAATTGACAGTTTATACAACATTCTGACGATATTTCTACATTTCCAACTCATTACATGATTTTTTGCCAGCTATAACTAAATCGATATGCTACTAAGTGTCCGGATTTCGAATCATGACGTTATTTTGGCGTTTAATGATAGCGATTCAGCCATAAAATGAGAAATTGTTTAATTTTTTTAGGAATAGTTTCTTTTTCAAGACCTCTTGAATTTGACCAAATAAGCAACACAGAAAATAGTATTTTCAAAAAAAAAAAAAAAATCATCAAACAATTATTACATACATTTTAGTATCTTCAAAACAACGGGATCTATCATTTTAATTTTGGATTCAGCGTACTGTGTACAAAATAATTTACAACATAGTTTGTCATTTTCGCAGGATTGGCTCCGTGTTTCACAATTTTGCACCCTTTAACTGCACTTGTTTCAACAAATTTTATTGTAGAGGTAGTTACATTTTGTCACAAGACCATAAAAATATACCACAATTCATCACATAAAAACAAAATTCCGTTATCCAAAATTGGTATGCTCTGGCACGGACGACGAAACAAAGAGAAGCGCAAAATGTAACTTTTTAAAAACATTTTTTCGAAGAATCGCGATAATTTTTGGAATTGTCTGCTCTACAACTTTATTGAACATTGTTACACTTGAAAAAAATAACCGAAATTTTAAAATGAAAAATTTTGCTCTAAATGAAAAAATTACCCTTCTGAGTCATTGTAGATTCGAAAAATACATTAAATTTCCCATAAAATGACATGCTTCAAAAATCTTTAAAGTTAACTAACGGAAAATGGTAGAGTTTTTAAAACTTTTTTAGCGTTTTTTCGATAAAAAAAAATACTTTTTTCACATAAAAGTCTCTTTGACGCCAACTTTCTATCTTATTGCTATTTCAGGCTGCAAATTATTGAAAAACACCTCTTTTTTTGCATGTTCAAAAATGGAAGGGGTCGTACCGCCCCTCCGTTACGAGATATCAAAAAACGGACCACGGATTCGTGATCAGGACAAAGTTTGACGCAAATCGAAGAGGGGTCGGAGCAACTTTCCCGTTTTCGTGTGAGTTGGTAGAGAATTACCCACTCATAAAAACTAAATTTTGCAAAATTTTATTAATTTTTAAAAATGTCAATAAATTTTCAAAGAATTGCAAAAAAAGAAAAAAAAAATGGAGAGGATATAACAATTTTTTGGGGGCTTTTGTGTTGATAGAATTTATTTTTCGTTGAAATTTCGTACACCCAAAACTGGGCAGCGTTAGTCCGAGAGAATAATGGCCTCAAGGCGAGAGAATAGTGATGCCATTTACGGACACAGAGAACACAGCTTGAGATGGGCGGAAGAATTATTCGCTCGAGATTTATTTGCAAAAAAGTTCTTTCGTCAAAACAAAAAACCAAAAGTGTCGACTACGTGAATCGAACCAGAGACCTTTGAGGTACTAACCCAATGACTTAACTGCCTCGGCCACCACAGCTTGGTGAACAAGGAGTGGTCAGATGTCGATGTATGACACTTGTTGGAGATTTATTGTTATAATTATCGAATGAACTCATTTGTTATGGTGGTGTGAGTTGGTAGCATTATTCTCTTGATTTTGGCGTTGAGCCCTCAATAAATTTTGAGGGAACGATTTTCTCGACTCGGAATTTTGGGTGTACCAACCCGGAATTACGTCTAGGTTCTCTAAAAAAAGGTGGTTGTGGAGAACTTCTTCAAAAGTTGTCCTTTTAAGTTGTTTTTTGTATTTTATTCAGATTTTCCTTTTCATGTACCGTAATAATATAGTAAATATTATGTAAATAAAGTTATAGGCATGTTCAGTTGAACAACTTTCAGTTTATTATGCAATATAAATTGACAATATTATAAACAAAAATAATTTTAACGAAGTCCAGTTTAAATTCTATTTTTTTAACAATTTTACCTTAAATTTACACTTTGTTTCTTTTTTCTATAAAACTTTATTAGCATCCCTAGTGAACACCTTAAGTCTGCTTAACAAGAAAAACAATGACCTCCAAACACTTTTGAACAAACTTTTTGTTTTTCAAAAATAGTGCAAAGGCTTTGTGTGATCTAACCCAGTACATCTACAAAATGTTCCAAAAATAAATTGAAATCCTGTCAATATCACCTCAGTTTACGATACATTCATTGTTCAATGGGGTGACAAGAAAAAAAAATATTTGGGAAAATCGTAAAAGATACTCCTGGTTCGATTCTTTGAGTAAAAATAAGTAACTGCGCCAATTTTTAGCCAAATCGGTTAAGGGGTTAAGGGTCGCTTTTTAACATTAAAGTTTGTATGGGAAAAATCGAAAAATGTATAGGGAAATTTCAAAATTCCGGCAAAAGGGCGTTCAATATGTTGGATCATTGTCAAGTGTAAAATTTTATGGTTAACAACTTTGTCCACGACCGCAAAACGATCCGAGTTAACCCTGACGAGTTTTTAATGATTTAAAGAAGACGTTTTTGAATGAAAACATCTTTTTTCGCCAACTTCAACGATGAAAAGTGACCCTTAACCCTTAACCTATTTCGTTCAGTTGCTTATTTTTGCCTAGAGAAGAGCAATTCTCTGGGATTTCGGTCTTTCGATTTTTTTTTTTGTATTTTTTAATCCGGCTGAAACTTTTTTGGTGCCTTCGGTATGCCCAAAGAAGCCATTTTGCATCATTAGTTTGTCCATATGATTTTCCATACAAATTTGGCAGCTGTCCATACAAAAATGATATGTGAAAATTTAAAATTCTGTATCTTTTGATGGAATTTTCTGATCGATTTGGTGTCTTGGGCAAAGTTGTAGGTATGGATATGGACTACACTGAAAAAAAATGATACACGGTAAAAAATTTTTGGTGATTTTTAATTTCACTTTTTGTCACTAAAACTTGATTTGCCAAAAAACACTATATTTAATTTTTTGATATGTTTTAGAGCAGCGATTCTCAACCTTCTTCTAGGCTGGTACCCCCTACCATGTAAATCAAGTAGGCCCGGTACCCCCGTTGAGAATCGCTGTTTTAGAGGACATAAAATGCCAACTTTTCAGAAATTTCCAGAATGGGCAAAAAATCTTTGACCGAGTTATGATTTTTTGAATCAATACAGATTTTTTCAAAAAATCGAAATATTGGTCGCAAAAATTTTTCAACTTCATTTTTCGATGTAAAATGGAATTTGCAATCAAAAAGCACTTTAGTGAATTTTTGATATATGCACCGTTTTCAAGTTACAGCCATTTTTAGGTAATTTTTTTTGGAAATAGTCGTAGTTTTTCATTTTTTTTAAATTGGTGCCCATGTTTGCCCACCTTTGAAAAAAATATTTTTGAAAAGCTGAGAAATTTCTCTATATTTTGCTTTTTCGGACTTTGTTGATACGACCCATAGTTGCTGAGATATTGCCATGCAAAGGTTAAAAAACAGGAAAATTGATGTTTTCTAAGTCTCACCCAAACAACCCACCATTTTCTAATGTCGATATCTCAGCAACTATAGGTCCGATTTACAATGTTAAAATATGAAACATTCGTGAAATTTTCCGATCTTTTCGAAAAAAATTCAAAAATTTAAAATCAATACTAACATTTCAAATGGGCGTAATATTGAATCAGCTTTTCAAAAATATTTTTTTCAAAGGTGAGCAAACATGGGCACCAATTTAAAAAAATGAAAAACTACGACTATTTTCAAAAAAGTTACCTAAAAATGGCTATAATTTGAAAACGGTGCACTTTATCAAAAATTCACTAAAGTACTTTTTGATTGCAAATTCCATTTTACATCGGAAAATGAAGTTGAAAAATTTTAACGACCAGTATTTCGATTTTTTGAAAAAATCTGTATTGATTCAAAAAATCATAACTCGGTCAAAGATTTTTTGCCCATTCTGGAAATTTCTGAAAAGTTGGCATTTTATGTCCTCTAAAACATATCAAAAAATAAAAAAAAATAAAAATAGTGTTTTTTCCAAATCAAATTTTAGTGACAAAAAGTGAAATTAAAAATCACCAAAATTTTTTTTACCGTGTATCATTTTTTTCAGTGTAGTCTATATCCATACCTACAACTTTGCCGAAGACACCAAATCGATCATAAAATTCCATCAAAAGATACAGAATTTTGAATTTTCACATATCATTTTTGTATGGACAGCTGCCAAATTTGTATGGAAAATTATATGGACAAACTAATGATGCAAAATGGCTTCTTTGGGCATACCGAAGGCACCAAAAAAGTTTCAGCCGGATTAAAAAATACAAAAATTAGAATTAAAGAAAAAAGACCGATTCCGTAGAGAACTGCTCAGAAGCAATTTTAATGCTATCAAGTGATTTCAAATGTAGGAAGTCCTACAGTTACAAAAGGATGAAGGAATACCTTAAAACCAACCTATAAACTATATAAAGAGCAGAATACTCCCGTTTGGGTGTGTACCCACTACTGACTGGTAGGTGGTAGCTCAGTAAATAGTGTCAGTGTGGCGTAGAATGTAGGGCTTGTCGCGACGCGGGAGTTGTAAATAGAATCACGGATTTGTTTGCGTACAGAATGGCTGAGTAGAACAAAACATCACAGCCCCGGGGAGGACGTCGTTGGCGCGTTGTGTCCGTGGGGGACATCAGCTTTTTTTTTTGCAGTGGAAGCGTTTTGGCACCATACAATGGATATTGTGTTTGTTTTCGTCAAGGTTTTCAGGAGATTCTTGCTGTAGATTCTAATCATAGAAGTTTGTCCATGTGATACCAATAAAACGACGATTTATACTGATGTTTTTCTAATTGATCCACACTTTAGTCACCTCTGGTCAGGTAATCGCCTTGATGGCCATCCAACACGAAGCAACTTACTTTATCTCTCCATTATCTCTCTCCACTGACTACTCCCCAAAGACCACACAAACGAAGCAGGTTGTTGAGACGCACGCACCGCAGCCGTTCGAACCTTCTCGGGTTTTTATCGCTGCGATAACGAACAAACGAAATTTCGATAAATAGCCAATGATTGGGGTCTTCTTTCGAACTCCACCACCACCACATAATTTCTTCCTGCATATTTGAGTGAGTCCGCCGTTTGTGTGTGTGCTTATCTTTAGGGTTGGGATGTGGTTCAGCAACACGTAAGGCACCCCGTTCCGTGCCAAGGCAGCCCAGACCGATTCCACACATTCCGGTGATGAGCTCTACGTTGTTGTTGACTTTTTGCAAGGAAGACCTTCACAGGTGAGTTGATTAAGGTATTAGTTGGGTGGTGGGAACTGAAGAGTCAATTTTGATACGAGATACCAAAATGCTGGTAGGTGGATTCATCGCAGTCTTTTCTGTCTCCCTCTATGTATCGGCAGTAATCGTTACGTTATCCGCCGTGTGGTAAAGTGGAGAAATTTCAATACACCAGCTGAGTAGCAAACGCGGGCTGCGAGAGCAAAGGAAACAACTTCTGTAATGGTAGAGGATCGGTTTGGAAGACATGGATAACAAACACCGGAGAAGGTGGCGAGGTGTGTTTCACTTTTGCCACAATCCAGTGCACAGCACAATCAGCGGCGCCGAACAAGGAGAGCAAGAGCTTCGATAAGAGATTGCGTTGATTGCGAAGGATGTGTGCGATGTGAGAAGCGGATCAACGCGGTCAGCTGTCGGTTGAATTTGTTCGTAGATCAACTACATGGTACCAGGTATCTCCAAGTCGTTAGTAGTGCAAGATTTTGTATTTCCTAGTTAAGACTGAGATTTAATTTTCATTCAATCTTTAACAAGTGAATTTTTCACATCCCTGACTCAAGCTATCGCCACCGCCAACAGTACTGGCAGGGTGGTAATGTTGGGGATACTGAAAAGCTACCAGTGTACCAACACAAATAGAAACGACTGCTAGTGTGTGGTGCTAGCTGCAGGTGGATGGAAATCGGAAAACAATAAAATAAGGAACACGACACGAAATATACACAAGAAGCGAAGCCAGGACTATTCGAGCAGCGGTCCCTTGTGAATTAGGTCTTGAAGTGGAAAACATTTTGCTTCTCGAAACAACGTTCCTTATAGCGGTGCTGACGAATCATGTTGGCTTGCAATTAGATCAAGGGAAAATACATTATTTGATAAACTTTTGTTTTGCGTCAATGGCAAAGGAAGCGTTATTCTATTGAACTTTAAAGTTCTGCACTCGGCCAGCCCTTTGTTTTGATTTTATACTTTTATTATACTTATTTTGGATCTCAAACTGCTTTAAAACGAAGAACTTTGAAATTTCAATGGACGAGTAATCAACTGAAAACATATTTCAATGCATTTTCCAGCGTTGATAATCATGAAAACTGTTCTCATGCATTTTTTGCGATATAGAGGGATAATAATTTTGCCCGTTACCGACAATTATGTCGTTTCCGATGACCGTATGATTGCATTAAAAAAAAACTTGTTGGGACGAGATTTGGACCAGCTATTTCTTACACCCAAAGTTAAAGACCGAGGGGATAGTCCTCCCGAAAAAAAATGTGAAGAAAGTACTATTTTGCGAGAGTAAAGACCTTTCGCGTGTTCATTCGTTCATGGGAACAAATCATCCTATTGAGTGCCTTATATGAACAAATGACTGCCACTTAGTCATCGAACCATGGTGGCCCATACGGCAAAGGCTCGCTTCAATAAGTCGAAGGTCTTATGTTCGAGTCTAGGTGCAGGTACTTTTTTTTTGATAAATGAACTTTTTTGGAAAATGAACCCATGAGTAAAGTACTCTCGGTAATTTTGGGATTTATCCTCTCCGTCCGCACACAGTACCATTTTACTACCGAACCGTGCTCTTTATCCTCTCGTATGCCGATGCCCAGTTCTGGGTGTAGTTGGTAATTCAAAACAGAGCACAAACATGTTCATCTCTTTGAACAGTTGCTCGGAGATGTGCCAGCATAGAAGTGTTTTGGTGAAAACCTAAGTAACATTTAAAGCTTTGGAAGCTTATTTTTTGCAATTAGTGCCTCAAATTCAGCTGCGGTTGAAATTTTATTGATAAATGTAGGGGAGATAGAGCCAAAAAAGTCAACTCGCTTGATCAAAAATCATTATTTTGTAACCGTACACATAAAAAAATCCGATGGTAAAATCGCATGAAAAAGCATACACTTCACCTTTGTGAGCAAAAGCATGTAATATTGTATGAGAAAACGTGTACACAAAAATCATGTACCGAAGAAAAAAAATCAGATCTGCTCACCCCAAAAATAACATCAATCCGGTGAGAGACATACACAGAAAAAAAAAATCATGTAATATTACATCTGGGAAGGGGTACATCTTTTATGTCAGAAAAAAGGTGTAATTTTACCTCTGGAAATGTGTAATTCTACCACTTTTCTGGTGTAATGTCACTTTTTCAGTCTAAATTGAGGTAAAATTACATCATAAAAGAGGTAAAATTCAACCTTCCAAAATTACAGCTTCCAAATTTACATTATTTTTTTCAGTGTATCCAAATTACCAAATCCACGCCCTAACCCTCTCGGCTATTTCGCCGCTATGACAATGGTTGGATATTCACCGATGTAGCTGTAGGTTTCCCATACATCGTATGCAGCCAACACAGTATACGAAAACCTACTGTTACATTGGCATTGATCCAACCATTAACACAGCGACGAGATAGCCGAGCGGATTGGGGCGCAGATTTGGCAATCTGAGTGTAAGTCTTGCCAGATTGATGTAATTTTTGGGGTGAGCAAATCTGATTTTTTTTTTCTTCGGTACATGCTTTTTGTGTACACGTTTTCTCATACAATATTACATGCTTCACAAAGGTGAAGTGCATGCTTTTGCATGCGATTTTACACAGATTTTTTAAACTGTGTAGTTTTTAACGTTTAAAATTTGTTATTGCAATTGCAATGTGTATTTTCGTCAAATTCGTTCTCTTTTTTCAACCAAGATGGCGGTCAATCACATTCAGTCAGAAGACGCGTTTAGCGCCATATTTATACACTGGCCGCCTTAAATGCTTTTTCAGGAGCTTATTGTTTTAAGTAAGCTTTTTGCATGCCTAATGGCACTTGACAACTAAAACAGCCCTGGTTTTAAAGAAGCATGCGATAAAACCGTTTGGCATGACATTGCCATTGGGTTCTCAAGACTCTATTAAAACTTTCCTAAAACCTTATGGAAAGTCATCTGATTTTAATTGTCACAAGGTTTTATGACCGAAGCATAAAACCTTGTTAGAACCCAATTAGTAGCTTTTGCTTATTGGTTGCGGTGAATGCCTAAATAAAACTATGAAGCAATCAAGATGCTACTGAGCAATTCCAGCCCAAAACAGGAATTTTTCAGGTACTTTTTTTTCGACCCTCTCCGATTTCAATGAAACTTTTTAGACATGTTATCCTACGCTTATATAAGCCATTTTTGTGTATATGGAGCCAGTTCCACACGATAATGACATTTGAGAAGGGCGTAAGTGTTTTAAATATTTTTGTAATTCGGAATTTAAATATTTCTGTATCTCGAAGCCGTTGCATCGTATCAAAAAGTGGTCAAAGACAAACTTGTAGGAAATTTTACGGGCTTTTGATAAAAATACACTGAAAGAAAAAAACACCCTTTTATGAGATTTTTGATTTTTAAGTTTAAAAGTCAAATTTGAGGGAGCCACGATTTTTTCGTTCAAAATTTTTGTGAAGATAGCCTTAGATGTTACAAAAAGTCTCACGAAAAATGCAGGATGGAGCAACTCACCTAAAAAAATACAAAAATCATTTACTGAAACTGTTTTTTTGAAAAGTGCTCTAAACGTCACAATTTTCAAAAACCGAATACGGGAATCGATTCTCCAGACAATTTTACATAAAAGTCTCCATATTGACCATTGTCCTAAGTCCAATCCTTGTGAAGTTACAGCGGTTTTAAAAATAAAAATGTAGAAAAAATAGGTTTTTTGATGGTTTTTGGCAATTTCTATATGACAGACTTGATTTTTCAGTCTCGTAAATATTTTTACCGGAAAGCTCGTCCAATTTCCCATAAGTTTGTCTTTGACCACATTTCAATTGGATGTATGGGCTTACAGATATAAGCTAATTACATTGCTCATAATTGAAAACATCATATTTTTTCAGTGTAGTATAGTAACCTGGATATTAAATTAGCTTATATCTGTAAGCCCATACATCCAATTGAAATGTGGTCAAAGACAAACTTATGGGAAATTGGACGAGCTTTCCGGTAAAAATATTTACGAGACTGAAAAATCAAGTCTGTCATATAGAAATTGCCAAAAGCCATCAAAAAACCTATTTTTTCTACATTTTTATTTTTAAAACCGCTGTAACTTCACAAGGATTGGACTTAGGACAATGGTCAATATGGAGACTTTTATGTAAAATTGTCTGGAGAATCGATTCCCGTATTCGGTTTTGAAAATTTTGACGTTTAGAGCACTTTTCAAAAAAACAGTTTCAGTAAATGATTTTTGTATTTTTTAGGTGAGTTGCTCCATCCTGCATTTTTCGTGAGTCTTTGGTAACATCTTAGGCTATCTTCACAAAAATTTTGAACGAAAAAATCGTGGGCTCAAATTTGACTTTTAAACTTAAAATCAAAAAATCTCATAAAAGTTGGGTGTTTTCTTTCAGTGTATTTTTATCGAAAAGCCCGTCGAATTTCCTACAAGTTTGTCTTTGACCACTTTTGATACGATGCAACGGCTTCGAAATACAGAAATATTTAAATTCCGAATTACAAAAATATTTAAAACACTTACGCCCTTCTCAAATGTCATTATCGAGTGGAACTGGCTCCATATACACAAAAATGGCTTATATAAGCGAAGGATAACATGTCTACAAAGTTTCATTGAAATCGGAGATGGTCGGGTACAACCGATTCCCTATTTGGCATGGAATTGCTCTACTATAACACCTCAATAAAACTAGGTGGTGGCTTGCTGGTTTAAAAATGTTACTTGGAAACAGCACATCGCTGACACTTGGACTTGGACAGAATTTATACCTTTATACCTTTTTTTCTTTTAGTATATCACAGAACCCGTTTTAAAAAGATTTCGATTTTTTGTGAAATTTATCATTTAAGTTTATTTTTTCCCAAAAAAAGTGTTTCGTCAACAATTTTAAACTTTAACTCAGATCCATTTTGTAGTGTAATGTAATGCTAACATTTTATTTAAAAAAAATCCTTTCTTGAGAAATCATCACTTTCATAGCTTTTCGCAATTTTGTAACGATTTTGCATTCCTTTTGTCCAAATAGGTCATCATGCAACAAATTCGAAAAAAATATCTCTTGAGAAGGGATTTGTCCATCGAGTTGGTGTCTTGGACAAAGTTAATGTTCAAGATAAGGAAGCTACAGAAAAATTATTAATCTTTTAAACTAAAATTACTCTTAACTTTTGATAAATTTAACCCTTTCTAACTTTTCTATATACATTTTTTTCTTTGTTTTTGGCCAAGTTCTGATTATAAAAATATTCAGTGGTTTTGTGGAAAGTTTCGAAATGAATTCGAAAATAAGAATTCAAAGAATAATTTCAGATGAAACATGCAATTTGCAATCGACAATTACTCTTTGCCATTCCGTTTACGTTTAATGTCTTTCTCGTATTACTTTTCGTTAAAAGGGCTGAAAAGTTACACTTTTCAGCACTGAAATGGTAAGGTTTTTTTCAGAACTAGTATTAAAAAATAATTTTTAATATTTTGTTGATTAGAACGGTGAATTAACCAAACACATGAAAAATGTATTTTTGCAATTCTGTCTTGAAACTACTTACTTTTCCTGACATTCTTCAACGACTTCTTTTTGCCACTTTTTGCTTAAACTAGAATTCGATAAGCTTATAAAATGTTCTATAACTTTCTGTTTTGAACATTGTTGATCCAAACCTTCGCTTGCTGAAGAATGAAAATTATGAAAAATAAGTTTTCTCTACACGGTGAAAAATTTGTTGCCAAAATTCATGAACGCTCGTTCACGATTTTGGGAATTGTTTTTTCTCCGTTTGAGTGCTTCTCAATTTGTTCAATTGATGATATCTTGAAAAGTTTTGTGCACTCCTCCTTTTGTGTCGTGCTTTTTCGTCGATTTGCAAACATGTAGAGAAATGCTTACATGTTGAAATTTGGTGAGATAAATATTTCAACCTAAAACTGAAGAACATCGAACAAGTTTAAAAAATAGTGGTACTGGATTGTACAGGATTAATTTGAAGCTCGGTGGAATGAGTTGGTAACATTTTGTTGAGCTCATTTTTATACAAAACTTGTTTTCATAAACAGGTCACCCAGCTATCACGATTCCCGCGGCCTTCAGAAAAGATATGCAATCTATAATCTTCAATAATTGACGACACTCACCCGACTGGCTTCCGCCGGCGATCTGCCGCATCTCCTTGGTGAACCCGCGCGCCCCAAACTGGCAGGACAGGTCGTGCAGGGTGCGGGGCTCGCCGCGGTCCAGCAGCCGCTCCAGAAAGAACAGCAACGTCATGTTGCGGGCCATCTCGTACTCCATCGACTCCATCGTCGTGGCTGGCGAAGTTCTGCGTCCGAACTACCGTCACTATTCGCCGCCGTAACTCACGGACCTGGTCGTCGTCGCCGTCGTTACTTAATCCTAGTTACAGCTGCTCTTCGCGCCGTTGATACCAATCACTGCCAGTGTCCGTGGTCCCCGTTAGCTGTCGTCGTAACCCCCGTGTGTGAGTTTCCGCGTGGTCTTTGTCGTCGTCGTCAGCTGGTCGATCTGCGCGTTCGTCTGATATAAATTATTGAATTTCAATTACACACGACGGACGCGTCTTCGCTGCACTGTACTGCACTGCACACACTGTTTTAGGTGATGGCGGTGGTCGTCGTCGTGGCTCAACCACTTGCGCACCGTTCGCGCATCACTTGGTATTTGTGTGTCGGCACACCACACCTCGGGGGAGCTACACTTTCGCGTACTGCGGGGTTTCTGACTTTTTCTTCTTTCTGCCACACAGGACTGCACACACAATATTCTCGCGGTGGGTCTGTCTCGCTGCTGCCGATGCTTCTGGGTAGGTCAGTGTGGGTGAGAAATGTGAGTAATATTCTTTTCGCAAAGTTCTTCTAGTGAGTGTATTTGTTTTAACGATTATTGCAGGGTTGTTGCGGAAAATCTATTTTAATTAAACTGATTAAATTTATATTTTTTAACATAATTTAGAGAAAGTTTAAAAAATATAAATAAATGCAACACTTAGAGATTGAAATGAAATTTTGATTGATAGAGAGTCCAGACTCCATATCCGAAGCCTTTGAGTAATCAAATCATGAAAACACTAAATTTCATATATCTTATTTCATAATTCATAACAACAATAATTTTATAAAATTCTCTTATGACCAAATATCGGCCAAAAATTTCGTTCTTGACATGATACAACGTATAAAGATCCTCCATGAAAAACCACAAGAAAAAAAAATCGATATCAATGTTGAGATAATCATCAGAAACCGAAAAAGCTTCGTGCATTATTGTCACTTCTTAGATGATCTGATCGTGCATTCTTGACACACCCCGAAAATTGCAGCAACTGTGACAACTGGCCAAAGAGATTTCAGGTCAGAACGCGTTTGACACACGTAAATGCCCGACTTCTGTAAACATTTGTAATTATAACTCGGGACTCCGGCAACCAAATTCCACCAAACTTCGGTACAATGCACAGAATGGTCAGCGTTTGCGTGCTCTATTTTTTGTTTATTCAAGCTCTAAAATTCGAACGCGTTTTTATCGGAACGTCAAAAAGCGGCGTGCGACAGAATAATTACGTAGAAATTATGAATTTGTCAATTTCATCTGTTTATACCCTTTAACCCTTTCTGGCCTGAATTTTCAAAAAAAATATTTTTTAAGTTAATGATGGGAAAATGATTTTTATGACCATACGAAAATTATAGAGTAGTTTTGGAAATATTGATTTCTGGGACATACACAGAAAAAAATCAACTCTCGAAATCGTGAATTAAATTCACGAATACGAGAACCAAGAAGCAATATATGCATGTTTATAGTGCAAATGCACCATACTCATGAATACATTCCTTCGTGGTTCTCACATTCGTGAACTTAATTCATGATTACGAGAATTGATTTTTTTCTGTGTATATGACCCATCAGGCCTGAAAAGGTGAAAATGCAATTTTGGAAAAAATAAGAATCTTGTAAACGAACCTTTAAATAAATGTGAAACGGAGTTATTTTCAATTTTCGTTTTGTAAAAGGTATAAATAGATGAAAAAAACTTTTTAATACGCGTTTTTTTTGTAATTAGCTCAGAAACCAGAATTTGATAAAATTATCATCAGAAAATGTCCGCTACAAACTCCAGGTCAAATCGATGGAAAATTTATTTGAGTTATAAAATACACAAAAATACATCTTTTATGTCAGAAAAAGGTGTAATTTTACCTCTGGAAATGTGTAACTTGACCACTTTTCTGGTGTAATGTCACTTTTTCAGTCTAAATTGAGGTAAAATTACTTCATAAAAGAGGTAATATTCAACCTTCCAAAATTACAGCTTCCAAATTTACATAATTTTTTTCTGTGTAGTACTCCCTTTGATTTGATTTGTGATTTTTTTTTTAAATTTGTTCACACTCCAATTTTTGCCTTCCTCAGCTTACTGAGAAAATGTCTGTGCGTGTGTTTGTCTGTAAGTCAGTGTACCGAAAAAATGCACTCGATTATCTCAGGACTGGCTGAACCGATTTGGACCGTTCTGGGCTCATTCGATCCATCTTGGAGTTTCACAAGACCCTAGTTGATATTATGAAGTTTTATAAAGCACTTCAAATGTTATGCTAAAAAACGATTTTAACAAAAGCCCAGAAGATTGTAAAAAGGGAGGTTTTCGTAAGAAATCCCGCCATGCTATACATTTTTAGCAAGGTATTTAAAAGACCTTCCAAAACATCGAAGATCTGGCAACCCTGTCAAAAGTTATAAGAACTTATGTGTTATTTATACACTTTTTGAGGCCGGATCTCAGATATTTGGATGAAAACATTGTCCGGATCTATCATGCGACCCATCGTTGATGGGTAATCGGAAACCCCTTTCCCACACGCCCAAAAGATTGAAGATCTAACAATCTTATCAAATGGAAAATATAGCTCTTATCAAATGGAAAATATAGCTATAATGTGAGAAAGGCTTCAACCACCTTAGGGTGGATTAAGTAACATTTTTTAAAAAGGTTGTTGAGAATTCAAAGCTGAAAACTTGACATTTGAAAAATATTATTCCATACTTAAAATAAACCAAAGTGATTTCGTAACAACCCTGCAATTGAAAATGTTTATAGCTTCCGAAAGACTTACATATTTGAGCAGCTCTCACGTTATTTGCAAATACTTTCAAATTTTAATTACAGCCACACGATATGTATTATCTAATATTTTTAGCAATTAATTGAGCTTATTCGAGAACTTGATGTTCTCTTAATCAAAAATGAGCTTAATCCACTTAATCACGTGCACCTGCCACACAATCAAAGTCGCGTTCGCAGACGATTTCTTGACCTTTCTCCACACTTCTTCTCTCTTCGGTGACAGTGGGCGGCAGCAACCAACAACAGTACCAAATTCGATCTCGATAGGGTAATTTGCCACGATTTGATCCTCGCGTCGGGGATTGGAGTGCCGTGAAATCGCACAGTTTTCACTCGATCAAATAAACACAGGAGAAAAAAAAAAGATCAAACCACTCGCACTTTCAAAAGCAACAACCAATAAATATCGAACAACGAATAGTAACAAAAAAAGAAAAGAAACACTTTATAAGAAAATCGAACACGAAAAAAAACGCACACACACAGGAGATGACGACGACCTCCTTTCGTTTCGTTGCTGGGGTTGTGGCAACCTCGGCAACAACAACAACACGCGGAGAAAAAAAAGAGTTATTGTTGCTGAATATCGCGACTCTACTCAGTACCAGGCAGTAGCACAACGCACAACACTGCTGGGCGGGTGACGACTCACGAGACGACAGGTCCTCTTTCCACGACGCACCGAGACCGAATCAATCAACAAAACTGTCTTTTGGTGCTGGCCGAGCGAGCAGGCTTGCCACAAATACAGATTTTTTTAGCACATACCAAACACTCAATCGAGTATAACTTTAAAGAATAATATTCTTACCAAAAACTGAACATGCCAAAAGATGCTTACAATGTTTATCTTTTTGGACAATTTGACAAAAACTGCTCAAATTTATTTTAACTGTAAAAAAAAATTCGTTTGCGTTTCAGGCCTGTGCTGAAAAATCTGTATTTGTGGCAAGCTTGCGAGCGAGTCAAACGCATCGCGAGTGAGTTGAGGTGGTGTTGGTGCAGTGTGTGTGTTTGTGTGCGAGACAGAGAGAGGGAGAGCGTGCCAACACAGTGAAAATTTTCCAAAAGAATTTTCCTTTTACACCTGACATTAGAGTGTGGCAGTGTTGCTAGATAATCAATTTTTACTCAAGAAGTTTGAAACAAATTTAATTTTTATATAAGATTCATAATTCAATAAAAACCATTGTGTATACTATTATTAAAAGTTGTGAAAAACCAATTCAACCAACTTGCGAAAACCTCTATAATCCGAATGATTTAATCGTGAATCGTAAACAATAGACTGTTGGAAAAAATGATGAAGATTTCTGAAGGATTGTTTTTCCATTTTTTTGGTAAAAACCTAGGATAAAAATATGTTTTTAAAGAATGAATCGATAAAGAAAAAAGATAAAACATAACCATTAGAAAATCTAAAATTTAGCAGCACTTCCACATCATCTGACAGGTAACTATTTTCCATCCTCTCTCTTTCTCCCACTCGCGATTATATCGTATCGGTCGCCATTTTGAATTTATCGCACGATTCGAGAACATACACTACCACACCTGCACGCATTCCACCACACCGCTACACTTGTAATAATGAGCCACGAAATCGTACGCAATTTTACGGATTCGAGTCCATCGGAATGTTGCGTGTTTTCCAGTTGGAATATTCACTAAAATTCTAACAAATATGTCGTCCCTAAATCGCGAACCAATTCGCACCAATCAATCGCCCACAGTAGGCCACTTTTCGTCACTTTACACTACCTCACGAGTCGGGGAAACCAAAAACTCGGCAGGCCACGATCTGCGACCGATGATGACGACGCGAAAGCAAATGCACTACTAATGAAGCCGAAACGAATATACGCAAACATCTGACACGACGACGATATTCATTCATAACACGTGTTGGTGGGTGTTGGAGAACTATCCACACACAAACACACAGCTGTGGTTTGAACCGGGACTTTGGTGAGCGGCGAGCGAGCGCGGCTGCTCTCAACAAAACGGTTCTGTGCGTGCGGTTGTGGTTGTGAGGGATTTTTGTTTGTTTACATTTTGCTTCGAGCTGTCAGGTGAATTCAAGGTGGCTTTTAAACGAGGTGATGCGCGGTAATCGCTTGAAAAGTGTAAAATGAATGAATTTTATTAAACACGGCCGATTAAATATATTTTTTAAAAGTTTGTGTCACTTCCACTTATTTTTAAAATAAGTATTAAAATTTAAGGGAGCATTTTTTTTGCAATAAATCGAACACAAAATGAAATATCAAAAGAAGCTATTTTGCATCTTTGGGAGCGTTCTTTTATTACGTAACGCGAAAAATCGGACTTTTAGACCCCCTCCCCCCCCTCGTAACAAAATTTCCATACAAATTTAAAAAAATTTGTATGGAGCGTAACACGGCCTCCGACCCCCTCCCCCTACTTCGTTACGTAATAAAAGAACGCTCCCTTTAGTTTTCCATAGGTACTAGACGCCACACAATATCTAGTCGTACAAAATGAGCATTTGAATATTCCAACATCTGTATCTTGATAAAAGATTATCTGATCGGTTTGGTATCTTCAACAAATTGTATGTCAGAACTTGAAAAAATGTAATCGGACAAAAATGCTGAGTTTTCAATGTTCACTAAACATGCACTTTTTGAAATTTTTCGATATTTTTTATCGAAAAAAAAGGCAAAACAAAATCAAATATTGCCCAACTAAATGTAAAAGTGCAGTTTCCATTTAGACTTTGTTGCTAAGAAACAGTACCGTAAAACAGGGTGACTTTGATAGCCGGGGAGACTTTGATAAGTTCCTTTGTTGCTGTGAATAACTTTGACCATCAAGGTCACCCCGCAATTCAAAATAAGAATTATCAACGCAACTATTTTTTTAGCACTGTAGAAAAAATCGGAAAAAAACTTTTCTTCAAAAATAGTGAATGGATTTTGTGTGGCCACTCCAGTACATGTTTTGACAATAATAATCTTGAGAAAAGCCTCAACAGTTGGAAAATATTCCAAAATTCCCCGGTTTACGGTATAGCTTAAATTTAGTGAAAAATGAGAATTTCTCGGTGTCATCCTGCCCTCATTTTTTAACTCGCGATATTTTGGAAACTACAGTCCAGACTCGATTATCCGAAGCCTCGATTATTCGAAGGTTTGTATGGAACATCGGATAATACAATCACATGTCACAAAATTCACCAAAAACTGATGAAAATTCACCAGTCAGGCCGCTGCAAATATTTTTTGAATGTGTCACTCGGCTCTGACCAAAGCCGAGGGGGGGGAGGGCAAAAAAAAATATAAAAATTGAAATTACAAGCCTAGGTTTCAACATTTGGATGAAAAAAGTGTTTTAAAATGCACGCTTCCAGTTGCTTTCCAATCATTAGTTTTGAAAATATCGATGTATTGACAGAATTGTTTTTTTTTGCGTAAAAATAAACTTTTCGTGGGACTGTACATTGGTATTTCATGAAAATTTAAAATGTCTTGAAAGGAGTTCAAACATTACATATGATTATAGCGCAGGAAAATGCATTGTTTTCGGTTGATTAAACTTTACTTTTCATTAAAATTTTTAAGTTTTTCGAAAAAATATGGTCCCTTGATTATTCCGGCCGACTTTAAAGGATGGGGGGAGGGGGAGGGGGCGCTTTTTGGATCGAGTTAGGAGCGAGTGCTTAACGTGCCAAACCTAAGAGTATTTGCGAAAATCTGGGAACCACTCAAAAGTGTTTATTTGACTGAAAATGCATAAATAACCGTTGCACAGTGTTTTCTTCATAGTTTATAATCGATTTTAATGTTTTTTCATTTTTTTTTATTTTTACTTTGTTTAAGATCAACCAAAGTATAAAACAGTAAATTCTTCAAAATTTCTACCAATACTTATGCATGTACCAGTTTGTTATACCTTCTCAAACCTCAATTTGATTTTCAGCCCATTGAAATATTTCAATATGATGTTCTCTATCAATTTTGATTTTTGGTTTGAGATTTGCTCAAGAAGTAAATTTAAAACAATTGTTAATTCCCTGGTTTTATATTATTTGGCAATTCAACTTATTGAACAAAATTTACATGAATTGAAACATTTCACTGTTCATGATCCGTGCTTTTTTATTCACGGACGGCCCAAGCAGTGGTCACGTGCTTTTAACTGTCAAACATCTCAAACTTTCTGTGACTTAAAACATGATCATCATAAAATATTGATTTTTGTTTGAGAACTTCACGCTAAGAAATTTCTCGATAGTAATGTATTAAAAAGTTACGTAAACATCTCGAAAACATGTCGATCTTCCGAAGTAAGGCCGTCCTGGGCCTTAGCGCCGTCGGAACGCTGGTCGGATGTGGCGCTCTGCTAAAGTAAGTAACAAAATCCGTCTAACATATTGTTACGAAACCAAAACCGGCCCAAACTAATTACAGGGACTACATGCAGGGAGCGCGCTTCCAACGTCCGGATATCCGAGCGGATGGCAAGGTGGTGATCATCACCGGGGCCAACACCGGAATCGGCAAGGAAACCGCGATGGCGCTGGCCCGGCGAGGAGCCCACGTTTACATGGCCTGCCGGGATTTGAAAAAGTGCGAGGAGGCACGCCAGGAGATCGTGCTGGAAACCCAAAACGGGCAGGTGTTCTGCCGGGAGTGCGACCTGGCCTCGCTACAGTCGGTGCGCAAGTTTGTTAAACAGTGAGTATACTCAGAATAAAATCTTTTTAGCAATTCCCCGCGAAAACAGCATGATTCGAAAAAAAAGTTCTCCGATCGGGCTCAAAATTTTTCTGGGGGTTCCTTGGCCAAAATAATTAGATCCGTATTTTTTGTTTGGCCATTAGGGTGACCTACGCCGTGTTAGGGTGGTCTGAAAAGTGGGCTTTTTCGTTATTTTTCGCAAAAACCACTTTTTTCAAAAAATCATATCTCCGCGCCATTCAATCCGATTCTAGCTGTCTTGAGCGCAAACGAAAGGATATTAGACAGGCTTTTAAGGAAAAATAGTTGAAAGTTTCAAATATCTAGCCTGACATTTGAAAAAGTCAAAAGAAAACTTCAAATGCTCTTTTGAAGGTTTCGGGACCAAAGCGCTTATGTCTGAAAATATTTTTATCAGATTGCTTGGAAAATTTTTCATGATATATCAAAAAATGGTGAAGTTATATTTTCAATATTGCGAGATACGATTTTTTAAAAATAAAAATGGGGTTTTCGACGCGCCACGCGCAAAAATGGGAAAATGACGGAAACGGCAAAAAATCGACTTTTTTCACTAAAACTGCGATAACTTGAAAATTTCAGCAATAACCTATACATGTTAGGGTACCAAAAGTTTTCAAAATATCAAAGTTTTAGTGAAAAAAGTAGTTTTGTTTTTGCGTCGAAAACCCCAGTTTTTACAGTAAACAACATTTTAAGTTTTCATACGACCTTTTCAAATGTTAAGCTAGATTTTTTAAACTTCTTACTATTTTTTCCAAATAGTCAAATAATCACATTTCTTTTGCGTCTAAGACATCTAAAATAGGATTGAATGGCGTGGAGATATGATTTTTTTGAAAAAGTGGTTTTTGAGAAAAATGACGAAAATGACAATTATTCGGACCACCCTAACACGACGTAGGTCACCCTAAAGGCCAAACAAGAAAATACGGGTCTAATTATTTTGGCCAAGGAACCCCCAGAAAAATTTTGAGCCCGATCGGAGAACTTTTTTTTCGAATCATGCTGTTTTCGTGGGGAATTGCTGTTTTGTCTTATTTTTTTGGTAGTTTTTTTGTTTGACTTAGTGCTGTTTTGGAAACCGATTTGAATGTTGTTAAAATCCTTTTTGTTTAAATTCTTTATTGGCTTTTGTTTGATTATCAATAATACAATTTTATAATGTAATGTTTCTTTCAAATGTTTTTTGTTTAGGCGTAATTTCCATGATTGGATTCAGTGTATTTCTTTACTTAACTTCAATGAAAAGTGACTGATGATTTATCCCTATAAGATTCTATTTTTTTTTTTTGCAAATGCATACTAAATTTTATTTTTTCGTTTTTGAAATTGCCTCAATACAAAGTATACAATGATTTCTGTCACACAAACCATCCCGCTTATAATTAAACCAAGTGTCACTATCGTCCAAGCCAAATGTAGATCTTCCAAATGCAGCATTTCATCTAGCGTTGTTGAATACGACTTAAGCCGTTTGATGAACGGGAATAAACCCGCCTGCATTCCGTATCTCCAGAGTCCACTTTCGATTAGAACAGCCTGCGTGTGGTCTAGCACCTCTGCCAGTGGGCTCCGGTAAGCCAACAAGTATGCTGGTGTATACATCACAATAGACTGCTCCAGAATCTCGTAGCGGTTAAATTTGTTTACGGCGTCAAAATAGAGGGGCAAAATATCCTCCGCAGTTGATCGAGTGCTGACGTAGGCATGAGCTTTGTCCATTGTGTAATTCTCTCCACTGATATTGACGAGAGAGTGGGCCAACATTGGAATGTTGAACATTATACCATCGTGTGCTAAATTTACCTTAATCTTAAGATTCGATTTGGCTAGATCTTGCATCTTTCGAATGTGCCTCGATGTTGGACGACTTGCTATGAATGACATCAGCTTTGATTCGTAGGCGCAGGTCATCACAAACATCAGTGCAATGACTGAAAACAGGATCATCTTTTCTAATGGGGCGGACTTATTCAGGTCGTACCTTTCATAGCCACAAACACTTAGTAGAATGGGATCATTACGTAGTATGTTAGGCTGGATTTTCATGGATTATGCAACGACATCGAGAGCACGAGCATCGAACCAACTCGATGCTCGTGGCTTGCGTTACTTCATTTAGCTTGGACACAAACCCAAAATCGACTTTCCAGAATTAGGAACACTTGCATGCAAGTTAACGAAGGATGGAAAATGACATATTCAAACATAAACAAAGCAGCATAGAGTTATCTACGTGCGCATGTATTGCGTGTACGTACACGAAAAAAAAGTGAGGTTAAATTTTGTACCGACCAGCAAATCAAAGGGTGTGCTAGTGTGCGTGAGAGCGGGCTTAGATAACTCTATTGAGCTATCTACGTGCGCATGTATTGCGTGTGCGTACACGATGAATTTTTAGGTTAAAATTTGTGGTCGCCAGCAAAAACAAATGGTAAGCTGGTGTGCGTGAGATCGGGCTTAGATAACTCTATTGCGTGGCGATCGGAATTCTAGTATAACTTTTGAAATAAGCAGATGTTGCTCAATAAATCTTATTCAAAAGGTCGTATGAGTAGACTAGCGCATAATTTAATTTAGTAAAACTTATGCCTCATGTTCAAGGAATTTCAGTGGAATTCGAGATGCGAAGCCAGTCAACATTTTTATAATTCCAACTGTGAATTAGCGACTAAGAAATCAGTGCTGCAAAAAAAACAATTCCAAATCCAAACATTTCATGAAATTTTGTTGAAAATTTGCTGATCGCTGGTTTTCGACTCAAACATATGATTTATTCTATTTCAAATTTTTCGTTGGGAAAAATCTTGCAAAAAAGACAAAAGATACAAGAGAGGACTAAATATTTTTAAAAAATAATAAAAAATCTGAATTTTAAGAAAATTTACGTAATTTAAGAAATTTAAGAGATTTACGAAATTTAAGAAATTTAAATTTTTTAAAAATTTAAGAAATTAAAAAAATGAAGAAACTTAAGAAATTAAAGAAATTAAGGAAATTTTAGAAATTAAGGAAATTTAAGAAATTTAAGAAATTTAAGAAATTTAAGAAATTTAAGAAATTTAAGAAATTTAAGAAATTTAAGAAATTTAAGAAATTTAAGAAATTTAAGAAATTTAAGAAATTTAAGAAATTTAAGAAATTTAAGAAATTTAAGAAATTTAAGAAATTTAAGAAATTTAAGAAATTTAAGAAATTTAAGAAATTTAAGAAATTTAAGAAATTTAAGAAATTTAAGAAATTTAAGAAATTTAAGAAATTTAAGAAATTTAAGAAATTTAAGAAATTTAAGAAATTTAAGAAATTTAAGAAATTTAAGAAATTTAAGAAATTTAAGAAATTTAAGAAATTTAAGAAATTTAAGAAATTTAAGAAATTTAAGAAATTTAAGAAATTTAAGAAATTTAAGAAATTTAAGAAATTTAAGAAATTTAAGAAATTTAAGAAATTTAAGAAATTTAAGAAATTTAAGAAATTTAAGAAATTTAAGAAATTTAAGAAATTTAAGAAATTTAAGAAATTTAAGAAATTTAAGAAATTTAAGAAATTTAAGAAATTTAAGAAATTTAAGAAATTTAAGAAATTTAAGAAATTTAAGAAATTTAAGAAATTTAAGAAATTTAAGAAATTTAAGAAATTTAAGAAATTTAAGAAATTTAAAAATTTAAGAAATTTAAGAAATTTAAGAAATTTAAGAAATTTAAGAAATTTAAGAAATTTAAGAAATTTAAGAAATTTAAGAAATTTAAGAAATTTAGAAATTTAAGAAATTTAAGAAATTTAAAAATTTAAGAAATTTAAGAAATTTAAGAAATTTAAGAAATTTAAGAAATTTAAGAAATTTAAGAAATTTAAGAAATTTAAGAAATTTAAGAAATTTAAGAAATTTAAGAAATTTAAGAAATTTAAGAAATTTAAGAAATTTAAGAAATTTAAGAAATTTAAGAAATTTAAGAAATTTAAGAAATTTAAGAAATTTAAGAAATTTAAGAAATTTAAGAAATTTAAGAAATTTAAGAAATTTAAGAAATTTAAGAAATTTAAGAAATTTAAGAAATTTAAGAAATTTAAGAAATTTATGAAATTTATGAAATTTAAGAAATTTAAGAAATTTAAGAAATTTAAGAAAATTTATAAATTTTATAAATTTTATAAATTTTATAAATTTTATAAATTTTATAAATTTAAGAAATTTAAGAAATCTAAGAAATTTAAGATTTTTTTTGAAATTTTGTAATTTTTTTTAAACTTTTTTAAATTTTATAAATTTTATAAATTTTATAAATTTTATAAATTTTATAAATTTTATAAATTTTATAAATTTTATAAATTTTATAAATTTTATAAATTTTATAAATTTTATAAATTTTATAAATTTTATAAATTTTATAAATTTTATAAATTTTATAAATTTTATAAATTTTATAAATTTTATAAATTTTATAAATTTTATAAATTTTATAAATTTTATAAATTTTATAAATTTTATAAATTTTATAAATTTTATAAATTTTATAAATTTTATAAATTTTATAAATTTTATAAATTTTATAAATTTTATAAATTTTATAAATTTTATAAATTTTATAAATTTTATAAATTTTATAAAATTTATGAAATTTATGAAATTTATAAAATTTATAAAATCCATAAAATTTATAAAATTTATAAAATTTTATAAATTTTATAAATTTTATAAATTTTATAAATTTAATAAATTTAATAAATTTAATAAATTTTATAAAATTTATGAAATTTATGAAATTTATAAAATTTATAAAATTCATAAAATTTATAAAATTTATAAAATTTATAAAATTTATAAAATTTATAAAATTTATAAAATTTATAAAATTTATAAAATTTATAAAATTTATAAAATTTATAAAATTTATAAAATTTATAAAATTTATAAAATTTATAAAATTTATAAAATTTATAAAATTTATAAAATTTATAAAATTTATAAAATTTATAAAATTTATAAATTTTATAAATTTTATAAAATTTAAAAAAAAATTAAATTTATAGACTTTATAAATAGTTTTCAAAGCTAATATTTGCAATGGCCATATATTTGGAAAAAAAATTATATAATTTTTACAAATTTAAATCAAATCAAAAAAATAAAAAAAAATCAGAAATTCTGATCTTTTTTCAATTTTCATAATTTTAAAAAATTATAGATTTATAGATATTTTTGAAATAAAAGAATAAAATAAGAAAGTTAAGAAATTTGAAAAATAAGAAAGAAATTAAAAAATAAAAAATAAGAAAATGTCAAGGGACCATCCATAAACTACGTGGACACCTCAGAGGGGGTTGGTGATTATTCACGCTCCATATAAAAAAGATTTGTGGGTCTCGTGGCGCAGGGGTAGCGGCTTCGGCTGCCGATCCCGATGATGCTATGAGACGCGGGTTCGATTTCCGCCTTATCCACTGAGATTTTCAAATATGTGTCCAAGTGGTTTATGGATGATCATGGGTTCGATGCCCATCTGCTCCTGCCTTCTATCGGATGGGGAAGTAAAACGTTGGTCGCGGGGTAGGTTCCTTTGAGTAGAAAGAGGTTTGGGTACTCTTCCCATCCCCATTTATGCCTTTGAATTTCTAGGTTCGAGCAGAAACTCACAACAGAGATCACAAAAGACCTGTGGGTCGTTCAAGTGTATGGTGTTGTTCAAATCCCGCTCACCGGCATTTTTTACATTGAATTGAAAACTATCAGAACAAAAATAGCTTCCATTTTGTATAAATTTGTGAGTCTTTCTGTAAAAAAATATTGTTTTGAATTAGAATTAAAAAAATCGAGGCATTCTGGCTAGGATTAATCAAACCAAAATTTACCATTTGTCTCTTGTGTGCTAACTGCTGCTGTAAAAAGATACGACGTGTCACAAGATAATACACAAGGAAATGGCAAAATAAGAATTCAGCCGAAAAAGCACTGATTTCTTCCGAGTGTAAAAAAGATAGAGTGGGATCAGCTCTTGTTTTGTCAATTCAAATAAATCAGTGAAACTAATTACAATTTTATTGGTTTTATTTTTAAGTTTATTTCATACTTATCTTTCTTAATGTATATTTTTACAACATATTACAATTTTGCCTTCTTTATTACGTCCTTTCACTCCAGCGTCGAGTGTCATCGTTGAAACATTTCCGGTGTGACGTTTCCGGTTCTTCTTTTTCTTGTCCCTCTTTCTTTTCATCTTCGCAAACACTTCTTCCTCCTTCAGCCTCAGAATTTCGTCACTGAGCGTAATCCAATGTATTATTACCGTTGCTGTCAATCTTGAATCGACTTTTGTTCGACCCAAAAGCTGCTTCCGAAACTCAAAAGTAACTCAGCTTGAGCGCTTCGCTTCCGTTTCTGGTGCTTCTCCGACGGTGTTGGCATTTCTTGCGGCATTTTGAGATCACCAAGGAGATCACTCACCCAAACGAAACGGAATCTGCTCTCGAAGGTGGTGGTGCCGATGTTCTGAATGGAAATTCGGCTAAAGCGACCACTTCTGCAACAAAACATTAAAATGGTAAACAAAAACTTGGTTTGTTTCTCGACGTCTGGGCACTTACCAATGGTTTGGAGATGATTATCTATGTTTTTAAATTACATATTTGCACATCTTATAATTCTATTTTTATTTGATTAAAAAAAAAATATTGAAAAGATGGACTTGAAAACTTTTTGACAGCAGCAAAATCAGCTGATTTGACAGGGCCTACTTTGACAGATCTTTCAAAATTTGTTTCGTCAAACATCGTCAAGTTTCATTTCCCACTCGTTCCCAACAGTTACAAAGCGTTAGTTTGGGTTTGTGTCCTTGGTGCTGAGGTGGCATGACTTCGCTGCGGATGAGCATCGCGTTTCGATGCTCTGACATTTTAGCAAAGCATGGTCGTGAGTATGCTTTTGATGTCGGTCATTTCAAGATGCTTGTGCATCGAAAATAAAAAGTCGGAAAATCGTATTTTCACGACATACCAGCAATGGCTGTTTGTTTTTTACTGCTTGTGTTGCTTTCTAACGTTAATATAATTTATTTTCGGACTTCATCTGATTGAAAAATTGAAGTTTTTGGCGAAGTTTGACCACGAGCATCGTAAGTCGTTTTCGATGTCGGTCATCGAAAAATCCATGAAAATCCACCCTTAGGACACAGTTGGTATATATGGAGTATGGTGAAAAGAACAATCCAAACCTCCCAATTGTATGGCAAGAAAAACAACTCGTAGATTTTCAGTTGAAATTTGGGTACCACAATTACTTTTTGCTCTGGTAAGTTTGAAAAGAGAACTGTTATATCTTCGAAAGTGCTCACCGATAGTTGGTATGGTCCGGTGATAATATCTATATTATTGCTTAAGAAAAAATCAAAAAAAGCCGGATCAAGAAGGTTCTTATGCGATGAGTGATGTTTGTTTTTATACAATGTTGTGTTCATCATACGACTTGTTTCTTCTAACCAATAAATTACCACATGCGGGTGATAGGGTAGAGGACCCAGAAATCGCCCACTTTATAGAGGCAATCTAGGAAATTTGATGAGAATTTGATGGCAAATTAAGGTTTTTGGTTCTATTTGTTGTAGAACGTTGATAAACTATTTGATTTTAAGTTTCCACAAGGTTTTTATCATTTACGTGTTCATTTTTTATAAAATTTTGCGTTTTTATAAAGTCCTCTGAAAAGCCTATTTTCGCCCCCCTAAATCCAATTTTCGCTCACCCTTGGAACCAGTTTTCGCCCACGACAAAAATCAAGAAATCAAATGAAATTATGACTCAAAGCTAAGCAAATATGGTCTCCTATTGATACACAACATGTTCCCGAAGCTAAATTTCATTGATGTGCACATATTTTGTCGTACATATTATAAATTGAGGTTCAAAAAATCCCAGGAGTTTTTTTTCATTTATCCTGCTTATTTTGAGATTCTCTGTCTATTATAACTAAAACCAAAACATGTTCTCACTCTCTCTAAAAAAATATGACTGAATCAAAATTTGTGATAGAACTCATGTGTCCCTGTTCACCCAAGAGGCACACAGTTACAATTAGCTCCATGTTGTTGTTGATTTTGTTAGGGGAGCTTTAACCCTATGGGTCATTTGCTCCCGAATTGACTCAAAAAACATAAAACATCGAGTACCGTAAACTGGGGTGACTTTGATAGCCCGGGGTGACTTTGGTAGGTTTTTCAAATGCCCGTCAAATAAGTATCTAAAAATTTTTGAGAATTTTAAGTATGTAAGCAGTAAGGGATAGCTTATTATTGTACATATATGCAAAAATGTGACTGTTACATTGGATGTATCAAAATTAGTGGCCAAATCAAATTTCTATCAATGTCACCCCGGGCTATCAAAGTCACCCCAGTTTACGGTACCTCTTAATAAAAATATTAAAGCACATGTGTAACTACTTCTCCATCCTCTGCTTAATTTGTTCTCCTATGTACCAGTAAACTTTTACAACATTTGAACCAAAACCCTTTATGAATGAAAGTAATTAAAATGATTATTTAACCTTTAAAAATAATCTAGAATGTTCCACATATATTTTCAAGCACATTTCGCTGCGATTAGATTCGTTTTTATGGTAAACGAAAACTGGTTCTAGATAAAATCTGAAAACACAATACTAGATTTCGCCCTGGGCGAAAATTGGATCTCATGTTTTTTCATGACCCCAGAAATCGCCCACTTTATTTTATTGAAATAACCTTTGCTAAACGTTTAAAACAGGTAAATCACTAGATTTTCATGAAATTCAGACATACAGTGAACTAATGAATTATTTATTTACATTATTTTCGGACAAAATGAGTTGTTTTCCCTCATTAACATTATTACCCGCTGTAGTCTAAATTGACAAAAATATGGCGGCTGCAGTAAGGCTTTTTTGAAAAGCTTATAAAAACTTAATAATCAATAGAAATTCATTAGGAAAGTTTCAATTAGTACTAGAAATGAATGAATATTTAAACCTGCATAATAAATTCAACCAAAAAACGGTATGAGTTTGCTAAATACAGATTAAATCCAGTAGGTGGGCGAAAACTGGAGCAGGGCGAAAACTGGGTCCTCTACCCTATGCATCAACTGATGATAAAATCGTTATGGGCCGACCAAGACTATGGAAAGGTGAACGTCGGTACAGCAAACTAGGTTGAGGAAGTTTGACAAACGTTCCATTGTAAATCATTTTACAGTTTTCAAGGGTCACATAAATCGCGTTGTAGAATTTCAATCTTCCGATAACTTTCGGAAAATGATTCCTCAGACAATATGGTGTAAAAACAATCACTTTAGAACTTGGATCGAAGGCTCGAAAAGTTGTGGCAAATATTTCAAAACAATAATTTGGACCTCCGTAAACAACTAGTAGCGTCACTTTTGAGGGCATCTTCCCAATACTTGCTAATGGCAGGTTACAATCCATCACTAGTTTGGATACAAACACCAGCTCTGATTTTGGGAGTGTCCTTTCCAGAACAGGATAGTGTTCATTCAGGCCAAAATCAAAGAATACAACTCGCGGAACTCCGCGTTCAACGTTGCTACTTAAATGTTGGATCAGAGACACGGTGTACTCTACAGTTTCCTGGGGTGAGCCTAACGAACCGATGAGTGGCCTTGTAACCGTGGCCAACAGAATGCGTCCTAACAACTTCATTGTTCGTGTTGGAGTGTTGGCTGCACTTGTTCACAGCGATTGAAAGGACTCGTGTCGATAATGGTGGTGTTTGGAGGGCAACATGATTAATTATGCACTGTTAACAAATTGCACAACAGTTTCACATAGGGGAAATATACAATACCTATTTTAATCAAACTAAGTCGTTCGACCAATTCGCATCACTTTTGCCGTTTTCCGCTATAAAACCAACATTTTCAAATGTATCAACAATCAAGAGTTGCTGCTCACTTTAGTTTTATTACTTTGGAACAGTCAAAAACACTTTATTTAAGCTGTAATTCATGATCAAAGTGCTGATAGGCCGATAATAGAAATAGGTTGAGAAAGGGTATAGTTCCCCTACTTAGTTTGATGTTGTTAAATGTTTGTTTTCGTGATTCATCAAAATCAAATGTATATCCAAATGAATGAATCCAAACTAACAGTGAATCATTTCCCCATTTCAGATTCAAACTCGAGCAAAACCGTTTGGACATCCTGGTGAATAATGCCGGAGTTATGCGCTGCCCACGTTCCCTCACCAAAGAAGGCATCGAACTGCAGCTCGGAGTGAATCACATGGGCCACTTCCTGCTCACGAATCTTCTCCTAGATCAACTCAAACTGTCAGCCCCGTCCCGTATCGTTGTCCTGTCCAGCATTGCCCACACCCGGGCTAAAATCAACGTGCAAGATTTGAACAGCGTCCAAAGTTACGATCCCGCCAATGCGTACGAGCAGAGCAAACTGGCGAACGTCCTGTTCACGCGCGAACTGGCGAAACGTCTCGAGGGAACCGGCGTCACGGTCAACGCCGTCCATCCGGGCATCGTGGACACCGACCTGATGCGCCACATGGGCCTGTTCAACAGCTGGTTCTCGAGCTTCCTCATCAAGCCGTTCGTGTGGCCATTCCTCAAGTCGGCGGCTTCGGGGGCGCAAACTACGCTGCACGTGGCGCTTCATCCGCAGCTGGAGAAGGTATCCGGACAGTACTTTAGCGATTGCGCACCGAAGGACGTGGCCGAGCAGGCGAAGGACGACCAGCTGGCGAAGTGGCTGTGGGCCGTTAGCGACAAGTGGACGGGCACGCTGACCGGAACGGCTGCCGTTTCCTGACAGCGGATTGTCAAGAAGAGCAACAGCAAAGACATCATCATTTTCAGCGAGCCAGGGTTGGCGGAGTGATGTGCTGGGGATTCAGTCATGAACTTTGAATCGATGGAAGTCTAGAACTAATGCTTTGTACGCAAATTGTAAACTTAAAATACTTACGGCACAATTAACACAAAAATGTTAATAATTTCGCAATTTATATAACAGAAACCAAGAAATAAAAAATATAACGACTGGCATTTCTAGTCTTAACCAAGCAAATGGCATGTTAGTAAGAATTAGACGTTTAAGAACCGCACGAATGGCTCTCAAAAATGATGTATGTATTTGCAAAAATATTAAAATAAGTTTAAAACGATTGTTCATATACATCTCTTCTTTGTACGATGACCATTCATCAGAATTCCTGGATTTAATTTTCTGTTACACTGTGATCAACGGTGTTCTCAGATGTTTGTAATGATAACCAGGGTTACCAGGTCAAAATTAAAAAAATCTGGCAAAGTATCGATAAAAAATCTGGAAAAATCTGGCAGACAAAAATCTAACCATTTTCAATGGTGAAGGAAAGGAAGGAAATGGATTAATTCAAAAATTTGTAGAATTCAGATGGTTTAATTGATTTTATGACCTTAAAAAAATTATTATTATTCTTTTTAAGAAATACCCATTCTATTTTTTTGTTTTCAATTAAATTCGTTGATTTCGATAAATCTGGTGAAATCTGTCAAAATCTGGCACTGAGAAAGATGAATCTTTATTCTGGCTGACACTTAAAAAATCTGGCATTCCCAGATTTATCTGGCAACCCTGAATGATAACAATGTATTGATTTTTTTTAGAGAGTTGTTAAACAATCTTAGTAGGCTATGGTCAATGTGTAAAGGAAAATTCAATCCAAGAATTTTTGGAAAGTAAAATAGCGCCTATTTCTATTGCTATTGAACCAAAGATAATATTTTGTTTAGAAAACGTGTTCTGTGTACTGCTTTTTTGTAATGTTCTTTCTATTCTACCTTTTTTTTAGAAATGCCGTTTGTGGATTTGAACAATAATTAGCTTTTCTAAGAAAAAAATTGTGTTCGTTACTTGGTGATTTCACTCTCTTCTGGCAGCACTAGCTGCTACGGCAGAAAAGACTCAGGGTAGGCGTCGCGACGCCTATGGAACCAGGTAAGCTTATGATTGCCAGAAGAGCTTGAAGAAAAAGTTGATGTTTTCAGCGGTGGTGTTATAAATTCTGTAACATTCTTAATATTTGATCAAGCTTTTAACACTCTTCGGCAAAATTGTTCCCTGGAACAAGAACTATACTGCCCATGTTCGCATAAATGTCCCAAATGCAAAAACAGCAAGCTGAGAAAAAAGCATTTAAGGTTTGTCGCATACATAAGGCTACGTGTTAAATTTTCGCGAAAAAACTGGATTTACTCCGGATTTCTAGAACAAAGTGCTGGATGTTACAGGCTCTTTTGAAAGAGCACACGATTTTGAACCAAACTGCTTCAATAACTCGAAATCGATGAAAATGCATATGGGACATTTATGCGATCAGGGGCAGTATAAGCTCGTGAGGTTTTTTAAAAAATGCAAAAATCGTTAAGGGGTTCTAAACTGGCAAAAACCAGAACGCACCAATTTTACGGGTTAAATCCCACTTAAACTTCAAAGACAAAGCGCCAGGTCCTGTCGCAACCAATCAAAGTCTTATTTGGGATTCGGGCTCAATATACCTGGGGAATCATTCCCTGAAATGGCCGCAAAAATGACTCATTTTGTTCAAGAGGATAATGTAAGAAGAAGATGCACAATTTCGCATACTTTATTGCAAGATGCTTTAGGTAAACACCGAATATTTAGGTAGTTGAAATTTTAAATAAACAAAAAATGCCATATTTTTTTTTATTTTGTCTGTTTTCGATAAGAATCCGATTAACTTAATCATTTTTTAGGCGATAGACTATTTTGCTAAGCTTCTAAACATATTTTTTGTTGAAAAAATATTTTTGTTGCAAAATTGGGAACAATATCAGTGTCTTGAGTTTGTTTATTGTCCGTTTATTTCAAGGGTACACGCCAGCGATTTTCTGCATTTTTGGTGCAATATAAAACATACCTGGCAACAATGCCAGGCGATTCGAAGAAGAAGATCCACAAAAACAAAATGCGCAGTATGGAATTTGACTGCACGCATTTGCCGAAAGTGCGGCGCGTCGTTTCGAGGCTGGTTTGCCGCGTGTCTTTCTCGGGAATACGCGCAATATCTTTTGCTCTTTGGTCTGACAGGGGGATTGGCAGCCAAACCCACTTTGGTCTGACAGTTTTGGTCTGACAGCTTTATGCTGGATTCTGGTCTGACCACGCGAGGGATTGGCAGTCACACCCCCTTGAATAAACCTCGTTTAGACATAGGCTCTTTGGTCCAGACACCGTCAAAACTGCATTTTAAGTTTTCATATGGCTTTTTCAAATGTTAGGCTAGATTTTTGAAACTCTTAACAACTTTTTTTTGAAAGCCGTATCACTTTTCATTTACGTCCAAGACAGTGTGAATCGATTGAAATGGAGCAATATTAAGATTTTTTGTAAAATGTGATTTTTGTGAAAATGGACGAAAATTGCATTTTTTTTTGACCACCCCAACAAGGCGTAGGTCGCCCCAATGGCAAAAAAACGGGTCTAATTATTTTGGCCAAAGAACCCCACTCAAATTTTGATACAAATCAAAGCAATTTTAATTTTTTCCTTTCACTTTCTAATGAAACTGTTGATAAATAAAAGATTTCCAACATAATGGCATTTTTTAAATTATTCAATTTAAAAAAAAAATCATAACCGCTCGCCTAACATCTTCCTATAGTGCGTCCTTGACGACCTTTCTGAGAGAGGATCCAAGATCGGAGGTAACTGTCCCCCCCCTCTTCTTTCCTCTACAGGGCACCGAGTCAAGAACGCGGACATACGAGGATGGAACCGGTTTGGAAGCAACACGCCCGCGAGCAGTTCATAGCTCTTCTGCCTCTGCCAACATTCAACAGGATTGCCCGCAACTAATTTGTAGCATCACACTTATGGCAAAACTCAAAATTCCTAAAGTCATGCCCAACTCGACGCCCAAAGTCTTAAATCTGTAATCTGCAAGACGAATCTTTGTTCTAGCGTGTGATATAATCTTTTGAAATTATTCAATTAATTTAACTATTCTATAGAAGGCGCGACGCGTGTCTCGCCTTCATTTGCGACTTGTCAGGAGCAGATCTTCCCCGTCGTCAGCCGGTCGTTGTCTGCTTAGAGACATAGTCTGGGATTTTTTTTAGGAAAACGGAGTGTTCAAAATTAACTTTATGCAATTTTTTTTAATTTGGAAAATGCTTTACATTGAAAAGTTGACCATTTGAAAACGTCTTTATTAACCAATTGCTCAGTAAAAGTTAAAACAAATTTATGAATTTTCAGCCCCACCGCCCTCAACCAAATTCCACAACCAACAATCTTCAATCTCCACACCAGCAGATTGACCGCCGTAAAAGTGCGCCCGGCCGCTCGTGATATTTGCGTGAATTCCCCATTTGTGAGAATTACGGTGGCGACACGCGTGACCGACCAGCTGAGAAATCTTCAAAAAATCAACCCGCGGACGATCATTTGGCGCGACATAACGATCAATATATCATGATTGGACGAGTTCCGGAATGTGGCGGCGGCTGGCGGCAGGCGACAGTCGGTTGACGCCACGCCGCCGCGGGTCTGGCCACGTGACGTGACGCTTGAGGGGATCTTTTTGGGGCTTTTTTGATATTATCGGGATTTTGTCTGTTTCTTGCTGATAGATAGTAATGTACAACTATTGACGCAAGCATTTTTGAAGTTGATGTCAGTAAATGCTTCTGATATGTCAGGGTATGATAGATTCGGGCTTCCTGAACACGCTGCAATCGACAGAATTGAATTTTAGTAAATTCCCTGCCAATAAATACAATTGCAAATTTCGAGTATAAATGTTATGGAATAATCTTAAGCTACCATGCGCACCCACGTGTATTTATAGGGGTAGCAAAAGCACCAAAGTGCGCACGGTTCCTTATAAGAGGGTGCGCATGGTATCTTAAGATTATTCCTTAGAATTTAAAATTTTATTTATTGGCTGAGAATTCACTAAAACTCAATTATGTCGATTAGAGCATGTTCAGGTAACCCAAATCTATAATACCTTGACAAAACTGAAGCGTTCACTGACATCGACTTCAAAATTGTTGAGATTATTATCCAAAGTGATTTTTGTAGGACACTTCGGATAATCGATTCTTGACTGCAAGTTACATTTTTGTGAACATTGTCAAGTCAAATAACGAAAGCCCCGATTCTAAAAAAATGAGTTATTTTTTCCAAGGCATATAAAGATAAATGGGCCGAAATTATGTTTAAATTATTTGATTTATTGAAGCCCGCCTTAAGGCTCTGAAAAGCATCATTTCTGATCGGCCTTCTGGCGGCCATGTTGGTTTTAGAAGAAATTGTTCAAATCTTGATTCAGAATGTATCAATCCAAAAATGGATTTCTTTGTGTTGTTTGTAAAAGCAGTTTACATATCGTGATATTTTTTTCATTTCAACTTACTATTTCTGGACCCTGAAGTCAGAACCATCATTGACAGTTATTGCCCAAAAAGTGAAGGACACCATCTACGACCTTAAAGTGGCGTTTGGTTGAAGAGGACTAAACAAAAACAAATCATATCAAAAAAACTTTTTCGAAACAATTTTTTGTGGAACTATATACAGCTGAAAGTTTCCACCAAACAGGTGTAACTTTATCGAAAGTTCACCCTGGGTGTCGAATCTCGAAAATGTAAATTCGACCCTTACCTTACCCAAATCTGTTCTGAAGGTTTCGAAACCTTCGAACATCTGTTTTGTGCGCATTTTATGGCTGGAAATTTTCCATGTTCTTGGCGTCTCTAACGCTTTACCAGAAGTGACATTTTGGAGCGTTTTCGATCATTCGACATTGGGGCTGTACCTTCCTGCTTGGCTGGGTGTTAGCCAGGTTTGGTGATTTCTGTTTTTAATAGCTTAATTTAGCTGTGCGCTATCAAAGGTTTACGATACGGCGACGACGACGGCCTACGTGAGGTAAACAAGATCGTAAAACTTTTCTTCTACAGGTTTATTTTTTAGCATCCATCACCGGATCTAGAGAGAATGCGATTTTTTTTTCGCAAATCATGTTCTACCTGGTTGAGAAATATGTTGAAAAAATCTCCAAACCGGCGCAGAAAAAAAAAATCATTGCTAGCTTGGAATGTTTACGATCGAAGCAAGAAAAAAAAGTTGTGGGTGTCGTAAAGAGGTGATAAATTTCTCCACCAAGCGGATCCGCCTCTCAAGATTATTTATATGCAAATCAGCTTGAACCTGAATTTGAACAATGTTTGCAACCCGAAATGGAATGGCTTGATCTAAAAATAATTTTCTCATATTTCATTATTCGATGTTTGATGACATTGGGTTGGGTAGGTCAGAATTTGTAAACAGTAATCAATAATGTATTCGGTTAGGACAAAACCAGTTATGACTAAATATATTTTTCGAAATCCTGGCTTCAGTTTTAAATCAATGTTTTAATTTTAGAATTGTTGAATGCAATGCAACGATGTATAACTGAAGCAATTAACTTTTTAGTTTTTTTAGACATGAAAGAGCAAATGAGTCTGGTGTAGTTTGATGGTTCTGAACATTTAGAGTTTACATTCAATGTAAAAAAATAATCGTTTGAAGGAATGAATGCAACATTACAAGTGTTTTAAATTTTTGCCGATTTTTATGTTACATACATTTAGGACGATGCATTGTTTATTTAATGAAACATTTGTTTCACCACTTGATTGTTATTTGACAAGATATGTGTCAACTCCATAACATATTCAAAAAGTATTAATTTTCGACACAAGTGCAGAAAATTTAAACTTTTCAGTGTTCAAATGGATACTGAAATAGTAGTTTATGCAACAAGTTGCAAAAAGAAGATTTTTCAGCACGAGTCGTACATTTATCCAACGAGGTTTACCGAGTTGGATAAATACGACGAGTGCTGAAAAAATCAAGTTTTGCAACAAGTTGCTTACAACATTTTTTGCAATACCGACAAAGCGCTTCTTGAATGAAATTTCATGTCAAACATCCATGTGTTTAGTAAATCTACCGCTCAAAACTAAAAATATTGAAAAATGTTACTTTTCGATACTAGTGTAGAACTTTTCAGCACTGGTATTGTAAGGTATTATTTTTCCATTCTGTTATTTTTGGTAGGGAAAAGTAGGCCGTTTCGTTTCTCCAGAAGGACAGGAAAAGTTGACAGTTTCACAGCGGGATTGCAAAAAAGTAGTTTTTGCAATTCCTTCGTAAAACTACTTACTTTTCCTGTCATTCTTGAACGACGAAAAAGCCTACTTTTCTGTACCAAAAATAACAGAATCGAATAGCAACACTTTTCAAAATAAATGCTGAAAAGTAACACTTCTCAACATTTTTTTGATTTAAACGATTTATTGACAAAATACATGAAAATTTGACATAAAATTTCACTCAGTGTGTTTTTCGGAATTGCAAAAAATGTTGTTTGGAACTCGTTGCAAAACTTGATTTTTTCAGCACTCTTCATATTTATCTAACTCGGTGAACCTCGTACGACTCGTGCTGAAAAAAATCTCTTTTTGCCACTTGTTGCATAAACTACTATTATGCAACAAGATGCAAAAAGATGTTTTGTTCACCACGAGTCGTACGACGAGTGACGAAAAAATTTAGTTTTGCAGCAAGTTCCATACAACATTTTTAATAATTCCGAAAACACCCTTTTCACAGAATTATCAGTCAAATGTGCACGTTTAGTCAATAAATCGTTTAAATCTGGAGTTTTTTTTTGAAAATGACCAATAAACCAAATTTTCAATTTTTGCTTTTTGGTTGTTTTTTAATTCCCCTGACTCAAGGCGGTTCTAAAAACACCCAAAAAGCAAAAACTGGAAAATTGAAAAGTAGAACTTTAAGCATTTGTTTTGAAATGAATTATTTTTGGTAGAGAAAAGTAGGCTGTTTCGTCGCTCAAGAAAAACGAGCAAACCATGGTTGTCTCTCACCCAGTCGGCTTGGGTTCGATCCCAGACGGTCCCGGTGGTATTTTTCGAGAAGAGATTTGTCTGACCACGCCTTCCGTCGGATGGGGTCGGTATAACCTAAAGGGTTAGGTCGATAGCTCAGTCTAGGTGTAGGAGTTGTCTCCCTGGGTCCTGCCTCGGTGGAGTCGCTGGTAGGCAGTTGGACTCACAATCCAAAGGTCATCAGTTTGAATCCAGGGGTGGATGGAAGCTAAGATGTAAAAAGAGGTTTGCAATTGCCTCAACAAAATCATGCCTTCGGACACTTAGTTTCGAGTAGGAATCTTGCAATCGAGAACGCCATAGCAATGTTGTAGAGCGAATAATTTTAGGTCAACGGGAAGTGGGGCAAATCTGGACACAAAGTTCAAAAACGTCAAAAATCTTAAAAAGGCTATAAATTAGGCAAAATTTAATTTAATTTCAAAATTCAAAATGTATCTGAAAGGGCTTATAAAATGCAACAAAATACAGGGAGAAGCATCCCAATTGGTTAAATCTAAAGGGAGTTATTGGCAATTTAGTGAAAAAATAGCATAATTAAAAACCCAAATAAAAAAGTGTTCCATCTAGATATCAACTCGGTTCGACCTGCAGCTTGTAGGGGACATCTACTGCCCATAATTGAAAATTCGGCTATTATGCCAAATCAAGTATTCCGAGAAAAACGCGTTTTAGTGTTTGACACAAAATCTCCGTCAAGGTAATTTCCCATAAGAGTGGCATATTAGCCGTTTGGTTTTTCGCATCGGCAGCCAAGTCTAGACACTATTTCAGTAAAATTCAGGTTCCAGAAGATGCGTTTGAACGTCCTCTACCACCTGGTGCTTATATCTCGTTTTTGCCAAAAGTGGATATTAGCCGTTTTTTTCAATGGTGGGCAGTCTAGGACTACCATCTAAGACGAAGAACGCTTGGTTATTTTCTGATGATAATTTTATTATATTCGTGTTCCTGAGACAATTTTGCAATAGAAACATACACAAAAATGTTTATTTTCATCAATTTATTTTTTTTTAAGTTGAAGTTGCATTCTTTTTTGCTCAAATTTTTTTTCATGGTTTATTTGATGGAATTATTTCACAGATAACCAGTTAACATAAATTTGACAAAAGTTTAATTTTTTTTTTGCAATTCGGCAATTTTGTTATTCTAAGATGATGGGACAAGTAAATAATGTCATAACGGAGAACATTTTCAAACTTTCGTAAGGGCATATTGACAATAAAGATTTCTTTGTCGATGTACCCTAGTCCGGCCCGTGAAGCCAATTCGGCCCGCGACAGCTTTTCAAAATAGTTCTATGACCGGCCCTTCATAAAATATTCAATAAATAAATTGAGTGTCTAAATAAAAAAATATCTTGTGAATCAATTTTTCAGATATTATTAAAAAAAACATTTATTTGTTTATTTTGCTTTTGACATACAATGTTGCTAATTCTGTTGAAAGTAACAGTGTTCACCTTTCTGCCTCCTTCCTGACCCGCCGTTTCTGCACCAACCTTCTGTTGAGTTGCCTCGGCGTTTACACGACATCATTCCCGCCCAAAACTTTGTCGCGTGTGGTTCAACTTTCTCGCTAAATAAAAACGTTCTTTTTGTGAAGTTAAACGCGAGTGTTTTTCCTTTCGCCGATTTTCGTCTCGTCGCGGTAATCCGCTGTGCACTCCTGACCAAAGTCCGTCAAATTCAACTTTTGTTAGGATTGTGCCTTTGTATTTTTTTAAATGATTTTATTTCACATCTAAACATTCTTTATGCAAAATATGAAAAATATGCAAAAAGATTGCAATAGACACTGAATTGTAATTTCTAAAAGATTTGGATGTTAATATTTCTAATGCAATTGTTTCTTTTTTGAGGATTTTGATTAATTATTATTTCAGTGCAACTTTTCAATGATAAAGTTTTGCTGTGAAAAAGCTTAAAAAGGCAAATTAATCATATTGAAAATAAAGATCGCTGCAAATATTTAAAAAAACGATCTAAAGAAGTTAAGAAATTAGATAGCCTTTTTTCATAATCTTCAATAATTCTAAGACATTTGAAGAATGACGAATCAGATATATATTTGTATACAATTTTTTTTAACTTCATGTCTTTAAAAAAAATTGTTTTGTAAAATATTTGAATAAAGGTGCACAACAACGCAAAAATTATTCATTCCTAGAGAAGATTTGAATCCAAATTTCGTTTTAATAAATTTTATCTTGTCTCGTTGATTTTGCAAACTAACTAAAAGCTTGCAACGACGAAATTTTGATATTTTTTTTAGTTAATGTTGTCAGGGAATTCAATTTCAATCGACAACAACAATATCAACACAATTTTGTCCAAACAAATTATTTGAATCTTATTTGCATCACTTGTATAGGTATGTATTTGTTTACTTGAACTAACCTATTAAAATAAATTTTAGGAAAATAAATGTTTTTGGTTTTTTACTTTCACCAACATTAGTTCCGGCCCACTTTAGAAAAATCAGATCTGGTTGGGATCAGGTTGGGCACCCCTGCATTAAAGTTTAGGTCTATTTTCCTTTTGTGTGATGTAGTGCTGATTTTGATTTGATTCAAAAGCCCTTCTAAAACATTTCCGATGAAGTTTCACACACCTATAATCACTTTTCCTCAAGCTTCATAATAACGTACAATTTTCCCAACAAATTTTCACCTGCGCCTCCCTCGTCTCGAGGTGAAGGTGAGTCAATTTCATGCTCTGCCCGAGTGCCGTCGATAATTTCGTTCAATAACAGGCCGCGCTCTTTACAACATATCGCACACCAAACCACATTGTAATTATTACCGCCGTCGTTCTCTTCCACGGCAACGTCTTCCAACAGTGTGCCGCTGGCCATCCGTTTACAACACGTTCTTCTTTTATATACTTCTAATCCAATCAAACCTCATAAAAATTACTTTGTCTTGTTGTTTTTGTTGTGGCGTTTTTCACTTCTCATGGTTTCGAATCGACACCTCCTCGGCACTTTAACAACAGACCCCCACGTGTAGCAACTCTTCAAACAATCTCCAGCAGCAATTCTTCAATCCACTGCAATAGCTCAAATCTCGTTGAGAACGCTACAGTTCAGGGGGGCTCGTGGGTGATTTAAACAGTAGCACGACGTGGAGTCTTTTTGTCCAAAAATATGAAAAAACGAAAAAACGAAACTATTGGCACTACGCCCCCCGGGGCATGGCCTTCCTCTAACGTGGGATTTCTGCTCCAGCGCCTCTGACGAGACAGGAGAAACCGGGACCGACGTTTTACTTCACCATCCGATAGAAGCTCAGTGGATAAGGCGGGAATCGAACCCGCGTCTCATAGCATCATCGGGATCGGCAGCCGAAGCCGCTACCCCTGCGCCACGAGACCCAGTCCAAAAATATATTCTTGTTTAATCCCCCTAATGGGGTGCTTAATGACCGGCGATTGGTTGACGAAATGTTCAACCCCGCTGTCTTCTTCAAAGAATTTGCAACCGAGTGTCGTGGACCTCAACAATGGAAGAAACAGTGAGATGTTTTTGTTCTTCGTAAATGAGCAGGTCCGGAGTTGAAGAAGATCGGAGAGCACTTTTGCAATTGAAATTTTTAAATTGCACAAACCCGTCCATCAATTATATATCTCTCATTATAGTGTCGTTTTTTCCATTCTTTTGCTTCTTGTTTTGTTTTGCACTCGGAATTCCATTCACGTTCGGTGTGAGTGACGGCGGCAATGGTCGGATTTCACCAGCCCACGTGGTTCACAGGGGCATCTCTTTCGAGATGATGATATGCATTGTACTGAGGGGATCAAGATGGACCAAATCTGTGACTTGATACTTGAATCGAAGCATTTATTGCATTGCAATGTTTTGTTGTTCTTTTTTTCTAATTTGATTAACGATCCTTCTAATAACATGTTTTTTTTTTATCATTAGTCCCAAAACTGTCTCATTTCATGTTGCTCAAAGTTGTTTATCAAGATTAGTCGAACAATCATCGCACAATGTATAATTTATGTCCATCGATTGGCATATGATTTAGTGCAGCAAGTTCTCCTTAAAGATATTGCGCATCAGCAACTCCAAATCGTATCACTGATTAAATTTCGATGTCCACAAAAAGCAGCCCAACCAGTTCCCAGACCTTTTACTGCACAAAAAATCTCATTTCCTTCATTTTACCTGGTTTGTTTACGAAAATCCGTGTACGAGCAGCAAAAGTACGTCTGCCTCGTCCGAAATTATTTATAGCACAATTTTCCAGCGAATTCTTTTATTGGCCCTGTTTCGGGGATTGGATCTGGGACCATCCTTTTTGGGAGTGGGTTTTTATTTTTAGCATGCCAGCAACAATTAGGTGGCGGACGATCCGGTTTTTCCTTTTTCGGAGATGCCAATGTTTCGCTTCGAGAGCTAATGACACTTTCATGTCCAGTTCGTTTTGCACAATTTTTGCGAACCCAGTCTGGTCAGTTGGAAGTGTTTTTGCATTAATGGCGTATCTTAAAGGGTAAAATTTTCTGTCAATCTTTTTGATAAACTTAGACCCGGTGTTTTGACATGGATTGTTGTCATACCATCGGGGTTCACCCCTTTTAAACGGTGCTCACAAACACTACCAAACGTTTGTTTTGGTAGTGTGCGTAAGCGCTGTATAAAAAGTGACAGTTCGTCACTAACCGTGTCAAACCACTGGGGGTGTAGTTAGCTGTTATCACAAATATTTGTAATCAAATCAACATAAAAAACTAACTTAATCCACCTATGTGGTTGGAGCCTTCCTCACCTATTACCAACAATGGCTGATATGATGGAATTGTACAAAAATTTCATCTATTTTTAAGATCCGGAATAAAAAAGTACATAAATATCACTTAAGTGGCCATATCTCGAGACAGGGTTGCCAGATCTTAAATGTTTTAGACTCGTTGGAAAGGTCTTTTGATAACCCAACCAACGATGGGTTGGATGGTGGATCCGAACATAGTTTACATACATTTAAGTAAGATCCGGCATACAAAAAGTACATCAATATCACTTTTGTGGGCATATCTCGAGACAGGGTTGCCAGATCTTCAATGTTTTAGGCTCTTTGGAAAGATCTTTTGATAATCTAACAAACGATGGGTCGGATGATGGACCTGGACATAGTTTACATACATTTAAGTGAGATCCGGCTTTCAAAAAGTACATCAATATCACTTAAGTGGGCATATCTCGAGACAGGGTTGCCGGATCATCAATGTTTTATGATCGTTGGAAAGATCTTTAGATAACCTAACCAACGATGGGTTGGATGGTGGATCCGGACGTAGTTTACATACATTTAAGTGAGATCCGGCTTCCAAAAAGTACATCAATATCACTTAAGTGGACATATCTCGAGACAGGGTTGCCAGATCTTCAATGTATTAGACTCGTTGGAAAGGTTTTTTGATAACCTAACCAACGATGGGTCGGACGATGGACCCGGACATAGTTTACATACATTTAAGTGAGATCCGGCATCCAAAAAGTACATAAATATCACTTAAGTGGCCATATCTCGAGACAGGGTTGCCAGATCTTTAATGTTTTAGACTCGTTGGAAAGGTCTTTTGATTACCCAACCAACGATGGGTTGGATGGTGGATCCGAACATAGTTTACATACATTTAAGTAAGATCCGGCATACAAAAAGTACATCAATATCACTTTTGTGGGCATATCTCGAGACAGGGTTGCCAGATCTTCAATGTTTTAGGCTCTTTGGAAAGATCTTTTGATAATCTAACAAACGATGGGTCGGATGATGGACCTGGACATAGTTTACATACATTTAAGTGAGATCCGGCTTCCAAAAAGTACATCAATATCACTTAAGTGGACATATCTCGAGACAGGGTTGCCAGATCTTCAATGTTTTAGACTCGTTGGAAAGGTTTTTTGATAACCTAACCAACGATGGGTCGGATGATGGACCCGGACATAGTTTACATACATTTAAGTGAGATCCGGCATCCAAAAAGTACATAAATATCACTTAAGTCGACATATCTCGAGACAGGGTTGCCAGATCTTCAATGTTTTGGACTCGTTGGAAAGGTCTTTTGATAACCTAACCAACGATGGGTCGGATGGTGGATCCGGACATAGTTTACATACATTTAAGTGAGATCCGGCATCCAAAAAGTACATCAATATCACTTAAGTGGCCATATCTCGAGACAGGGTTGCCAGATCATCAATGTTTTAGGCTCGTTGGAAAGGTCTTTTGATAGCCTAACCAACGATGGGTCGGATGATGGACCCGGACATAGTTTACATACATTTAAGTGAGATCCGGATATATGTGAAAACACATTTTTATACATAACTTTTGAACTACTTATCGAAACTTCAATCTGTATAAAACTCGATCTATGGGACCCTAAACCAAGTCGAATGCAACAGGTTCGGGTTAAATCGGTTCAGCCAGTGCCGAGAAACATGAGCTAGTTTGTTGGTCACATACATACATACACACACACATACACACACACATACACACACACATACACACACACATACACACAGACATTTGTTCAGTTTTCGATTCTGAGTCGATATGTATACATGAAGGTGGGTCTACGACGTTTTTATGCAAAGTTCATTTTTAGAGCAGGATTATAGCCTTACCTCAGTGAGGAAGGCAAAAATACAACTTAATATGTCATACAATTGTAATAAAAGCTTGGTCAGTGTTTTCTAACTTTTTAGAAAGACAGGTTCATTTGCTTTGAATTGTTTTAACTTTTAATACAGTACTTGTTCGGTAACTGGGCTGAGAACCTAGCCCAGTCACCGAATGCTGCTCGCTAACTGGGCTGAGCGAAAAATAACGAGGAAACCCCCGATGCAAAGTATTTTCCTAATGAAATATAAAAATGAAAGTTAATCAATTTTGTTTACGATGCTTACTTTTCGTGTTTTTTAAATTGTGACTTGAAATTTAATAAAAGTTTTAAAAAAGTTTTTTTATTTATACATAGAACATGATTTCATTAACCCCTCGGTCATTTCGGTTTGTTTTGGTATTTTGACGTTTGTCTGGTTTTTAACTGGGCTACGGCCCAGTTATCGTGCGCCCAGTTAAAAAGCAACCCAGTTAAACAACGCCCTGTTTCAGAACAACTACTGTATGTCTAATTTCATGTCTGAAATTGCTCAATAAGTTTTTTTTCTCGACCTTCTCAGATTTCAATGAAACTTTGTAGACATGTTATCCTACGCTTTTGTAAACCATTTTTGTGTATATGGAGCCAATTTCACTCGATAATGACATTTGAGAACAAACTTGTAGGAAATTTGACGAGCTTTCCGAAAAATTACACTGAAGGAAAAAAACATGCAACTTTTATGAGAATTTTTGGATTTTTAAGCTTAAAAGTAAAATTTAAAGGTAAGCCACGATATTTTTTGTTAAATTTTTTTGTGAAAATAGCCTAAGATGTTACAAAAAGACTCACGAAAAATGCAGAATGGAGCAACTTACCTGAAAAATACAAAAATCATTTACTAAAACTTTTTTTTTTTTTTTTAAAGTGTTCTAAACGTCAAAATTTTCAATAACCAAAAATCGATTCTTCAGAAAATTTTACATAAGAGTCTCCATATTGACCACTGTCCTAAGTCTAATCCTTGTTAACATACAGCGGTTTTAAAAATGCTGAAAAAATTGTTTTTTTTTACAATTTCTATATGACAGACTTGATTTTTCAGTCTCGAAAATATTTTATCCGGAAAGCTCGTCCGATTCCCCATAATATTGTCTTTAACCACATTTCAATTGGAAGTATGGGCTCACATATATAAGCTAATTGCATTACTCATAACTGAAAACTGAATATTTTTTTCAGTGTAGTTCAGTGGATGGTAGTAACCTGGATAGTGAATAGCTTAAATCATAAAAAATGAGTTATTTCGAAAAGTGGTCGAAGACAATCTTATGGAAAATTGAACGAGCTTTTCGGTAAAAATATTTTTGAGACTGAAAAATCAAGTCTGTTATATAAAAATTGTAAAAAAACATCAAAAAATAAATTTTTTCAACATTTTTTTATTTTTTACTTCTTCTTCTAACTTCTTAAGGATTGGACTTAGGACAGTGGCCAATATGGAGACTTTTATGTAAAATTGTCTGCAGAATCGATTCCCGTATTCAGTTTTTGAAAATTTTGACGTTTAGAGCACTTAAAAAAAACAGTTTCAGTAAATGATTTCAGGTGAGTTGCTCCAATCTGCATTTTTTGTGAGTCTTTTTGTAACATCTTAGGCTATTTTCACAAAAAATAATGAACAAAAAAAGTCGTGGGCTCACCTTCAAATTTGACTTTCAAACTTAAAAATCAATAAATCTCATAAAAGTTTCGTGTTATTTTCCTTCAGTGTATTTTTTTCGGAAACTATGCCAAATTTCCTACAAGTTTGTCTTTGACCACTTTGATACGATGCAACGGCTTCGAGATACAAAAAAATAATACTCTTACGCCCTTCTCAAATGTCATTATCGAGGGGAACTGGCTCCATATACACAAAAATGACTTACATAAGCGTAGGATGACATGCCTACAAAGTTTCATTGAAATCGAAGAGGGTCCGGTACAATCGATTCCCTATTTGACATTGAACTGCTCTCCAATCAATGTATTGAATCAATTTTTTTTTAAATCCAGACATTAATAGTTTTTTTTTGCTTAAACTATTTTTAATCATTTTCTATATAAATTTTTCAGAAGTTGAAAAAGGGATCATAAACTAACATTTTTTTTAACTTTACTTGAATAAATTCAATATTTAAGCCAGTTTTGTCCTCAAATCACTCCCCAAAAAACGTTCGCAAAAATGCTGCGCAATTTCCCAAAATTTTGGACCCACAGTCCCCGATAAATTATGCCAAAAACTGCGCCAGCTAAAAATAGCCTCTCGCGAACCACCTTGAACGAGTAAACCTGGAGGGCCGAATCCAAAATTGCCCTCCAAAAAAAAAAAAAAAAACTTGCCGTTTCTTCTTCCTCGCTGGGTGCTGGTATGCAAATATTACCTCAGCCGGGTCGGGGCTACGTGACCGCAGCCCATCTTTCGGGCATTCCACCGGAGAGCTTTCTGGATGCATCCGCCTCGAACCGGATTGCTATTTTTGGGGGTTTCGCGCCTGCATGCATCGAAGTCTCTCCGGTTTCGGGGCTAAAAATAAACTGACCGCAGCTTGGGCAAGTCCATAATTTGCGAGTTGTTATTTTTGAGCGTTGGTTCGGTAACTCTTTTGGGATGCGTGTTTTTATATGTTGTTTCACAATAAATTGAGTGAAATGCGGCCCTTAGTTGGCATTCGAGTATAAGCACAAATCCCAGCAAAGGGAATTTAATCAGTACTTTACATGGCTTTGTTTATTGTAATCCGAACAAATCGCCGGCAAACTTCCAGAACATTTCAAACCAATCAATCAACTGTAAATGTCAGCGCCAAGCCAAGCCGGGCTTTTCGCGTTGACGAACTATGAGGAAGTACAAAATCTACATTGATTCTAATCGAAGAAGCTCTCCGGCGATTCGTCTGTATAGCGGAGGGTGTTATCTGGAATCAAACAACACTAATGCTAACGGCGAACAGAGCACACCTGCTTCTGGTGATGCTGCGTGTCGAAGGGGGGCTAGGGAGGGAGGGCTTTAGAACACCTTCTCAAACAGAACCTCTAATAACAATGATGTTCGTCGTCGTCGTCGTCGTACACTCAATTAAAACACCTTCGAAACCTGGCCAGCGGCGGCCGACAATTCCTAAATGTCTTCCTGGTTTGGGCCCCCACGTTAACGTTCTACGCTTGAAACTTGTCAGAATCATGTGCTCGCCGTGTGATCAGCAGCTCATTGAGCCCCCCGCGAGAAACTTTACTAATATGTATGGAATTATGACAACGTAGGGTCTAAGTGATTTGGGTGGTCAGGGTTTTGATGGCACCTTAAGCGTTTCACGAGATTCGTCATCACGCGCCCTGTCACGATACCTGCAGGGGGAGGTAAACAATTAATGGTCGCGTGTTTGGGTTTGCTGTACAATGTTGCTTGAATGTCTGAGGTGTTAAAAACAACTCAAAATTTAATGCTTCCAGCTAATTGCTAAATGGTTTGCCACTAAAAGTAAAAGATCTTAAATTTAGAGCATTTTTTGAATGTCCAACTTTTGAAACTTGTTTATTACTAATCATCATCAAATTATTAGAGAGTTTTAAATGTGGTTTTTTAATTGATGCATACATTTTAAAAACAAAAAAATATATAGAATTTTCTTCATATTTTTCTTATTTCTTCAGTAATCATTTAAAACGCGGCTGTGCTAACCGTGAATCATATTAACAAAAAAAAACTCTATCTATGTTGCAATTTGTTTGTCACCCTCAAAAACTAAAAAAAATGTGATACGTGATGAGTGATCAACTCCAAAAAATCACCATCACCTGTGAAAAAAAACCCACGACCCCAAAGATCTCTGTCGCGCCAGTCGCGAAACGGATTTGACTTTCTTCGCTCGCGCCAACTGGCGGCGCCGCCGTCCCAGTCGATGACCAGCAAAAATGTCTAAAGTGGAAAAAAAAGTTCGAAAAAAAAACCTGCTTCCCAAATTCCAAAGTCGAAGCAAACTGACCAAAAATCATAATAAAGCGCGGGACGGTCCCGGCGAGCGTGGCGGCGACCTTGACTAGGCGACATTAGACCATAAAATATGCTGCGCCTCGTTCCTACGTTTTTCCCCCCCGGGGGTTGAAATGCTCCCACAAACACCGACCGCCACTCCCATCGTCCAGGCGGCGACGACGTCAATGTGCGAAAAGTCAGCGAACGAAACCGCGAGAAAATGTTGAAAGTCACATCTTTCTTTACGAAAAAAATTGGGGGCTCAATGGGGTCAAAGTTGCAAAATTGAATATTTTTCTAATGATTCAAAAATTAGCCTCGTTTTATCATGATATTCTCGTTAGAGTCATCTTCCCCGATATCCGGAAATGGTTTTTACTTAAATAATAAATTAATCGTTTACTCTACAACATTGCTCGGTAAACTTCGTTATGTATGTACAAATCGTGTTCTTTTTGCAACTTGTTGTATAAACTACTATGTTGTAGAGGTGGGCAAAACCGTTTTTTAGGAGCCGCTCACTTTCGTTCGCTCATTAAAAAGAATGCCTCTTCAGAACGGCTCTTTCACTAATCTACAAAATTTGAATGAAAATGCGAATTTTAAGAATGGTAAAAAAACTGGCGGTCTCTACGTCAAGCTTTTTACTCGAATCTAAACCTAATTTGGCGACCATAATTCAATGTAGGATTTTGAAGAAAATTGCTACTTACTAATTTTACAAAATTGAATAAATCGATGCCTCTGTGCTTTATTGTTCTAAGCTTGCTGGTTTTCCTATCTAGTTAGCATAAGAGAGCACAGAGGCATCGAAATGCTAAAGTTAAATCGGGCAGTAGATTTTTGTTTTAATATTTTGGGCTATTTAGTAGACTTTTAATATTTTTTTAAGTTAAGCAATTTAAAATGCGCAAATTTGTATTCGGGTAATACGTTAATTTACTATCAGTTGTACAATAATTGTTTTTAATTTTATTTATAAAATCATTCACTTTTGGAATTTCAAAGAATACCAGGCAACTGAAAATATGCGTTTGAAAAGTTTTAAGTGGTGTTCAAATATTGGCATCTATTTAAAGTTTGTTATTGATGAGAAAGTTGCCATACCCGAGCAGACGGAAATAACTTGGGAATAACATTTTTTGATATTTGAAAATACTAGGCCAACAACATTTTATGTTATTTATAACCAGATTTGTTATTCGTCGTTATGATTTTTTTGTTATTGGATTGTTATTGTAATAACAGTAGTTCTTTTTTCCAATGCTTGTTTAAGATCAAAAATTGGGTAAAAATGAACTTTTGGCGATTTTTTAAATCGAAGCCTGTCTAGAGACGGGGCTGGGTTGTTTAGGTTTAAGGAGCTATTACACTACGCCAATCAAACAAACAAACTAGCACTTTTTGCCAGTTTGTCTGCTTTGTTCGTTTGCCTGGATTTGTATGTACAAACGTCAGCCTGCATACATTTTGCCTTGTTTGCGAGTTTGCCGTAAACAAATTTGCGAATTTGGCAAACTGTCAAACACGAAAAAGTGCGAGTTTGTTTGTTTGCGGTAGTGTACTAGCTCCTTTCAAATGATCGAGATTTTTTATACATTCGAAAGCACATATTTGTGAAAATACTAAAATTTTTCACAAAACTACGTTTTTTCGAAAAAATACTCAAAATCTAAGTTTTTTACAATATGGGTGTTTTCGATACTTTTCGACAGTATTAATATTTTTTGTGAAATACTAAAATTTCCTAAAACTCCGTATTTTCGAAAAAATACAAAAAAAAATGTTTTTTTTTCAATACGGGTATGTAATGGTTGGGATTTTTTCATACATTTCGATAGTAATAATATTTTTTTGTTAAATACTCAAAATTTTCGCAAACCTGCGAATTTTCTAAAAAAATATTACAAAAATATATTTTTTTACACTAAAATCATTAAAAAAACATTAATCTTACCGAAATGTATGACAAAATCATTTCGATAAGAATAATGTTTTTTTAATGTTCAAAGTTTTTCACGAAACAACGTCTTTTTGAAAAAAATATTTAAATTATGTTTTTTTTTTCAAAATTAGTATAGAATGATTTGGAATTTTTCATACATTTCGAGTGTTTTTTTAAATACTTAAAATTTTCACAGTATTTTTTTGAAAATCATTGTTTTGTGAAAATTTTTAGAGTTTTATAAAATTTGTATTATTACTTTTGAAAAAATCCCGATCATTTGTATAATAATAACATTTCGAATATTTTTTTTCGAAAATACGTTGTTTTGTGATTATCTTTAGGTGGTTTGTGCCTTCCTCGCATTCTAAAGTGAGCTTCAAAATAGTGTATAAATAACTTGTCTTTATATGGATGCATGATCCGTACAACTTTTTCATCAAAATATTTGAGATCCGGCCTCAAAAAAAGTGTATAAATAACACTTAAGTGCTTTTAACTTTTAATAGGTTTGTCAGATCTTCAATCTTTTGAACGCGTTGAAAAGGTTTTTTAAATACCTTTCTTATAATATATAGCATGACGGTTTTTCTTACAAAAACCACCCTTTTTACAAGTTTAGCTTAAATCGTTTTTTTAACATAACATTTGAAGTACTTTTATAAACTTCATAATATTAACTAGGGTCTTGTGGGAACCCAAGACGGATCTAATGAGACCCAAACGGTCCGAGTCGGTTCAGCCAGTCCGGAGATAATCGTGTGCATACTTTTCGGAGCACGGACTTACAGACATACACACGCACAGACATTTGTTCAGAATTAAATTCTGAGTCGATAGGTATACGTTAAGGTGGGTCTACGAGGTCGAAAAAAGAAGTTCATTTTTCGAGTGATTTTATAGCCTTTCCTCATTGAGGTCAGAAGGCAAAACTTTTATATTTTGTATTTTTTTTTCGAAACTACGTATTGCAGAAGCAATAATTTTTAGTATTTTTTATAGAAATATTGAATTTTATAAATTCAGGGAAAACATTTTTGATAAACGTAAGTATAATTGCAATGAATAACACTGTATTTTTATGTTTGAATGGTTTTTCATAAGATTATAGCCAATGTCTCCCATATAGCCAGAATCTCACAGGCTCTGTGCTTCAGTTAAGCACCATCTACAGCCCAACCCCGCCTTTGGACTTCGATTTAAAACATCGCCAAAAAACAATTTTTCAAACAATTCTTGATCCTTTAAAAGCATTAGAATGAAGAACTCTTAAAAAATGCGTTGGAAGTTTAACCTATTTTAGGGGGCTTTGCCGATGTTTTCAAAAATGTAATTTTTATATGGGTCAACTTTGGCTATGTTTTTCACTAACATTTCCTAAAAAGAAGTACAGTCATCCCTCATATTCGGAACAGTTTACAGAACGGCCAATGTTCAAAAAATCATAGCAAATCGGTAATTGAACTTAATGATATGCTTTTACCTTCATTTGAAAGCTTTTCATGCGATCTTTCGAATGCTGTATCGAACAACTGCAAATTTTAACTTTCATATCAAGTTTTAGAAGAAAAACTTTGACCCTTGAAATCCACAAATTCGGAACACTTTTTTCTTACGGATGTAAACAAACTTTGGATCTCTCCAGGAGTACATATTAGCATTAGTATTAGCATTAGCAATAAAGGTCGCTCAATTCCGGATGGCTGCACAACGCTTATCTTGCTGTTTAACTGTAATTAAACGTATAATAGCACTAGAATCTCATCCGGTTACAATATTCCAACACGGGAGATACCATGTTTTCATCGTTAGATGAGCGTGTAATACTACCCAGTAAGATGAGGGGCTCCTGGCCGGTACCTTGCTAACCTCGGGGATTGGAAGGTTTGTTAGTAAACATCTATCAAGAATGCGCAGAGATCTCTACGTCACCTAGTGGTATAAATCCAGGAGTACATATTTGTAACAAAATAAGAACTTTCTCACTGCAACCAGCGAAACTCAAGCTTAGTGATGTTTTATCCATGATCTGATAACCTTTTTTGTGAAAAAAATCAGTTAAATTCAGGTGTTCCACAATTGTGGGAGGCACAATAACATCCCACAATCATGGAACAGGCAATTTGGAGGCAGTGTTTTGCTACTCTGGATAAAATAGTCTTGAAGTCAAGTTTTTTGTTCAAAAAGTACTATTTTTACTAGTGAAATAGCCAGAAAATGTCCAAATAAAGTTCTTAAGAATAGTAGGATCGAGAGAAAAGCTGCATTTGGCATGCTATTGACAAATTATCACAAAAGTGTTCCGAATATATGGGATGACTGTAAGAAGTAGAAGCCTCTACATATTTTTTTACAATTTAAATGATAATGGTGCCGTTTTATAGCAGAAAATGTAAAAAATAAGCAAAAACTGGAAGAAAGTGACTGTAAAAACATGAAAAAATAAGATAGGCAAAATGTAATGATAGGAGATGGTAGAATAGGCCAAATACTTCGAAAACAAACATAAACTTAACAAGATAAACGCAAATTAAAAAACCAAAAATGAAACAAGAAAAAAAATAAAACAAGATAAGTAAAGTTTTCCGTAGAACAAGAGTTGCTCGAAAATGACCTTATGAACACGGGAAAAATAAAAAAATCGAAAAAATTGGGCAGTATAGGGTTAACTGAGGCAGAAAATTAAGCTTTTTATGGTACAAACTGCTACCTAAATTATATGGAGATCTTTTTTGACGATTCTATGATGCAATACAATTGTGTTGATCATAGGAAAGGCATTTAAAATTCTAGCCAAATGAAAAAAAAAAGAATTGCTCACAACGAACCTATCACCCAATTTCCCCTTTCCCAAATTTTGAAAATTTTCGATTGCTACCGGCAAAACTAAACCTACAGCTGCTCAAACCCAGCACCCTGACCGGGGTGTCATGGGTGGTGAGTTCTCCATTTGCATAAAAATTCCTTTTGTTATTGAAATCGAGCTTAAGCCCCAAATGGGTTGAGGTTATCCCCACGTCGCGATAAACAGTACGGCTTAACTGCCCCGCAGGGGGAAGTTCGCCGAGTAGACATTTTTCGCATTCCATTGGGCACAGGTAGCGGGGAGGTGTCCACCACGTAGAGTGGGGTCAACGGTGGGGGCGCTTCATCACTCGTCCAGGTGTGACAGATAGTGGAGTCACGGTGGGGTTTGAGATTAATTTGGACAGTATGTGCTTTTTCAATATTTTTAAAGTATGTAGTTAAAAAAGATTCCGCTACAAATTTTAATTAATTTAATTTCATACAGATGATCAATACTCCGTGAGTACGTGCATGTACTGTGTGATGCATACGTGTGATTGATGGTCAGATAAATTCACGTAACAATGTAAAATGTTTCACGATGATGGCGGGGCCAGCCACTTGACCTATCTCAACTTTGCGCCAGGGGATGCTAATTGTGATGCAGCCTTCCCTCCTATAAGGGAGGGCTAATTAGAGATTCCGATCAGCTCGTACGGGAAGGGAAGAAGCAAAAGGGTTATCACAGGGTTCTAAAATGAATCTTTACAATTAGGTAGATTAGGACATCACGCGTGCCATCTGTAATGTCCCACGACAGCCATGTCGATGTCGTGCATTTAAGCTAATCTTATCGATAAGAGCTCATTTGTTTTTTTGCTAAGTTCAAATGTGCATGCTCGTGTAACAGATGTATCATTCTAATTGTTGACTGTAGCTCTCTGAAAGTGATTCTTATAACCGATGATTAGGGAATACGTAGCAGCAACAGTTGATTGGAATCAATGGAAAAGTTTAAAGTTTCATTTGAAAATTACGCTGAATTTTCCGTCTCAACCTTTACCAAATAAATAAACTGAAAAAAGAGACAAATTACAGATTGACTCAAAGGTGCTAAAAAGAAGTTAAATCAGAGATGATAATTTTGAAACACCTTTTAAAATCAAATCTTGCCAGTTATAGTAGTGCTCCACAAAACCGGCAAACCCACATTCCTACCCAGATATTTCGCACCTTCTGGCCCCGACAAAAGCAGTCAACTAATCCTCATCGCCACGCCAAAGCGCCACAAAGTCCAGAGAAAATCCGGGAAGGTCGTCAACGTTGGCGTCCAAAACCGCTACTGCCCCTGGGATCCATCAAGCGACCATCAACGCGAGCTGGTCTTGTGCCAAATTATGGCCCAACCAACAAAAAAAAAAACAAACCTGTGTGTAAAAATCTGTGACTGAATATAAAATTAATAGCAGCCCGGCGCGACGATAGTTGCGCGACGGAGATGACCACAGCCGGTTAGTAGTAGTAGCAAACGCAAAGCAGATCTTCTTCAGGCTCTGTTTGGGTGTTTGCGGAGAGGAAGAATCAACGCTAATCAACAACATCATCAACAGCAGCCAAAATCGAAGACGACGACGATGAGTTTTATAAGTCTGGCGCCGCAACCCGGATTGAAATTTTTGTCTCCAGCCGGCTATAAATTCAGGCTTAGGCGACCAGTTTGGGAAAGAAAACAACAACAAATCTACGGGGTGAATTTTGTTTGGGAAAAGGAATAATATTTGCTAGGAATGAGTTTGTTAAAGTTATTTTTTGTATAAAAATCTTCTGAAAAAAAAAATTTTATGCAACAAGTTGCAAAAAAGGGGGTTTTCAGCATAAGTCGTAAATTTATCCAACCGAGGTGTACCTCTCTTTGACAAAACGCTACTGCTTGAATGGAATTGTAATCAACCACCAAAACTATGTTGAAAAGTATTTTTTTTAACAAGTGCCTCAAAGTGTCAGCACTCAATTTTTCAACGTTCATTTTATAATCGCTTCTGTTATTTTAGATTAGTAGTTTCACGACGGAATTGCAAATAATATGAATTTAAGTTAAAACCTCTTGTTTTTATTTATTTTATTCATCCACTACTGTTTAAATTAAATTTTAAAATGAAGTTTTGACTTTTCTCACAATTAGATTGTTGGAGTATGTACATAAATTTAACATTTTTGAAATATGAAGATAATATTGATGGGAAAATGAATACGAAAATAATACATCGATATTTCGACGTCGTCGTGCTATCTTGTCGCACCCGCCATTTTGACGTTCCGAGAAAAACGCGTTTTAATGTTTGACCTTGAATAAACAAAAACGAAAACACGCAATGTAAACAATAACAAACACGTTTTGTTTGGCTGACCATTATGTGCATTGTCCCGAAATTTGTTTGAAGTTGGTTGCTGGAGTCCCGAGTTATAATTACAAATGTTTACAAATGTTCTAACTTGTACGTGCGTCAAACGCGTTCTGACCTGAAATCCCTTCGGCCAGCTGAGCTATTTTGGTTTTCATTGAATATCTCAGGATTGAAATCGAACTTTGGGGATCTGTGAAGGTCGAAAGATGAGGCATTGTGAGCTGCACAATATGGCGTTCTTAGCTCAATTTGACACCAAAATGCACGTATGACAAGTTAGCACGACGGCGATGATTTGAGTAATATATGAACTATTGCCATGAATTGGTCAGAAAGGGTTAATTCAAAAAATGTTTATTTACATTTAAAGGATTGTTTACAGGAAACATGAATTTTCACAATAATTATGCGAATTTTCGTTCAAATAGCTTTCATTCGCACAAAGTTCTTGTAAAACTCCACTCGCAAAAGCTTGCAAAAATCCGTTTGCCTTATGAGATCCAACCCGGTCCTGTTAAGATAAATAAAAATTTAGAAATATATAAACAACAAACTCATCCAAAATACAACCAGCCACCGGGAACCGGTTCCGCGTCTCCCGCAAGTCTGCATTCCGACGTCACTCCGTGCGATCCAAACAAAGGCCGCGAAGCATTTCTTCCCGCCGAATTCGCGCAAATCGGGCAAAAATCTACGAATATTTATGCAAATTTTGAATAGTTTTTATGCTTCCTTTCTGCCAGCCAAAGCCAGAGCCTGGCTGATTCTCTCGTAATCTGGCTAATAAATTCGTTAAGATTTTTATAACACACAGACCTGGGGGCTAGCGGCAAAAGTGGCGACGAACCCGGCCGCCAAAAAGTTTTCTCGCTGGCGACGGACTGTCGGATTACACCGATAATAATGTTCAGCAAAAGGTGGGACATGTGGTTGGTGAAGGGGGAGGTCGATGTGGTTTATTGGCGATAGACGACGCCGGTCTTCCTAGGTCCTTTAGCCACTTGGGTGCGCGCGCGCGCACGACCAAGCTTGTTGGCGTGAGTCCGGCGGCCATTATCGGCCTTTATCAGCTGGGACGGATCTACTGCGGTAATCCTTTAGAGTGGAATTCTGATTGATCAAAGGCCGGGTGTGGTGACCAGTCATGTGCAGCCGCTAGACACGTGGTTCGTTTGGGAATGATTGATTATTGGAGAATCTTCAGATTCAGAACAAGATTTTCGAGTTGTTTTACCTTGGGGGTGATATTTGCTTGAAACAGACTTTATCCATTTATTTCTGGTTGGATTCGGAAAGATCCTGAAATTGTTAAATAAAACTGAAAGCCTGATTCTCAGAAAATTTTGGTGAAAAGTATTATAAAAAAAACATCATTACAGTTATGCTAGAATAAAAATATTGCAAAATATCAACGAATTTAGGATAATATTTTTTTCTTTTTTGTTGTCGTTTGTGGTTCCAACGTTTAAAAAATGTGGGTTAATATGTAAAAGTGTATTTTTTTTAATTAAAAAAATATATAAATAAGCAGCAGGATTAGCTGAATGTTTACGCTGCCCGCTTTGTATGCGGATGATCATGGGTTCGATTCCCATCTGCTCCAACCTTCTATCGGAAGGGGAAGTAAAACGTCGGTCCCGGCCTTGGATGTTGTTATCCCGTTAAGTCGTTCCAAGTGTAGGCTCCACGCTATAAGTATAAACACACCAAACTAAGCCTGCTTCGGAGGAATCGCTGGCGGCGGTTGGAATCGCAATCCAAAGGTCGTCAGTTCGGTGGAAGGTTCCTTGAAGTAAAATGAGGTTTGGGTGCCCTTCCCATTCAAGCCTTCTGGCTCCTAGGTTCGATCAGAAACTTGAGAACTTTGGCTATGTTTCTAATTAACATTTCGCCGCCGTCATGCTAACTTGTCGTACGTGCATTTTGGGCCAAATTGAGTTAAAAACGCCATTTTGTGCAGCTCACAATGCCTCACCTTTTGACCTTCACAGATCCCCAAAAATCGATTTAAATCGTAAGATATTCAACGAAATCCGAAACAACTCCGTGCATTTTTGTCACTTTACATATCAAAGTAGTTTCAATCTTGTCGTGCTGTCTTGTTACTCCCTGAAAATTGATGTAAGTGCGACAACTGGCCAAAGGAATTTCAGGTCAGAACGCGTTTGACGCAAGTACAAGTTAGACTACCGTAAACATTTGTAATTATAATTCGGAACTCCAGCAACCAACTTCAACCAAACTTCGGGACAATGTAACTTTTGTCCCCGATCACGAATCTGAGGTTCGTTTTTTGATATCTCGTGATGGGATAGACATTTTGTGTAAAAAGAAATTTTATGTAAAATTGGACGCCCGATTTGGTGCCGTACTCAAAATTCAGAAAAAAACATATTTTTATCGAAAAAGCACTAAAAAAGTTTTAAAAACTCTGCCATTTTCCGATACTCAATTCAATTCAATTCAATTCGGGTTTATTTGTGAATAATCAAGTTACAATGAGTTCATTTAGGTACATAGAAGGGTTTTGGAGGTCCTTTCAGCTGTGTGTTACATCGTAGTTCAATCGAAGGCATTATTACTTATAACTATTGGATAGACAAGAGTAAGAAAAAGTTTTCAAAAAACTTACAGAAAGTGCAATGCGAAAAGGATAGATAAAGAGAAAGTTTTCCGATACTATAATTTTTTTGGATAAATGTCATTTTAAGGAAATTTGATGTACTTTTCGAATCTACTTAAATAAAAAAGAGTAATTGTTTCATTTAGAACCAAAATTTACATTTAAGAATTTAGTGTTTTTCTAACTTTGCAGGTTTATTTTTTAGAGTGTAGTAATGCTCTACATACTTTTTGATAAGACAATTACACTCAACCCCCGGTGGTTGGTCACTTTTTCGTTAAACACTTTTTTAGTTGGGGTTGGATGGTCAAATTCAAACTAAAAAGTGGCGAACTGTCACTTTTTACACGGCGCTCACGCACACTATCAAAACAAACTTTTGGTAGTGTGAATGAACTCCGCGTAAAAGGGGTGTCAAACTAAAAAGTGACCCGTTCGTTTGACAACAGTTGGTGTCAATCCTTTCGGGTTTGAGTGTACAAAATTTTTGATATGTAAACATAAGGAGATAACTAGTAGTCTTTACGAGTTATTGCGATTTTATCAAAAAAAAGTTTTGAAAAAGTTGGTTATGTCGATCACGACCGTTCATGGTCGCCCGTGACAGACACGAACGGCAAAACAAAGAGAAAAGCAAAAAAATAAGTTTTTCAAAAACATTTTTTTCGTTATATCGCTAATAACTCGTGATGTTTACAAGCAAATCCCTTATGTTTACATATCAAAATTTTTGTAATTATTTGTTCTACAACTTTGTAGAATATTATTTCACTCTGAAAAACAACCCTGCAAAGTTTAAAATGAAAAAAATACATGTTCCGAAAACTTTTACAGTTGCGTAACGGAAAATGGCAGAGTTTTTAAAACTTTTTTTTTGGTTTTTTCGATGTAATTTACGTTTTTTTTCGGAATTTCGAATACGCCATTAAATCATCCAAAATCAAAATCAAATCCAATTTTTCATTAAAGTCAATTTGACACCAAATTTCCATCTCATCATCATTTCAGGCTATACATGATTGAAATACATGTACAGTCGACTCTCTGGCTGTCGATCTTCTCGATATCAATATTTCTCCATCTATCGACGAATTCTTCAGTACCTTCAAACTACATACTTCGATTGGCTTTATTCCTCGATATTTTCTCTTGCTTGAAGGATCTCTTCCTCGACGGTCCCTTGGATTCTGTTTGCTTTAAAAATCTCTTCCGGTTGTCAATATTGTCACTATCTCATGGCTTGCATAGACATTTTTCTTTGCGAAACGAAGCTTTGAAGGGTGTTTGACATTAGTTTGTTTTTGTTTGCTGGACGTTGCCATGATTCTCTCCCATAGCTGGGTACCAAGAAAAACATATTTTCAATCGAGTCTTCATTTTGCATCGTTCTGTAAACTGATGATTCTCTTCCTCGACGGTCCCTTGGATATTGACAACCAGAGAGTCGACTGTATTTGTTCTCATGTTCAAAAATTGAAGGGATCGTACCGCCCTTCCGTCACGAGATATCTAAAAATGGACCTAGGAGAATTACTGCCCCTGATCGCATAAATGTCCCATATGCATTTTCATCGATTTAGAGTTTTTGATGCAGTTTGGTTCAAAATCGAGTGCTCTTTCAAAAGAGCCTATATCATCCTGTACTTTGTTCTAGAAATCAGGAGGAAATCCAGTTTTTTTCGCGAAAACTTATCACGTAGCCTTATGTATGGGACTAACTTCAAATGCATTTTTCTCAGCTTGCTGTTTTTGCATATGGGACATTTATGCGAACATGGGCAGATTACCCATCTACCTTTTAAATCAGGTTAGTAAACAAAATTGAATACCTTAAATTAAGTATTCATTATATGGGTATTGCTAAGCTAACGACAAGCCTCCACATTTCAGCATGCTAGTGGGGCCTTCAAATTTATTTCACTCTGGCTGCCCGCCTGGCTCGGAGATCCCCGCGGCAGCTTTACTTCCTGATTGAGAGCAGTTTTGTTGTTGGGACTTGTAGTCTTTGAAACACACCCCCAACCATACAACATCGCCAAAATCAGCATAATAAAGCTTAATTTGAATGCTGTTGTGAACGCTCCTCGATTGGATTTGTCACTCAAAGAATAACGGTCGTATTGCAATGGTTTCTAGAAGGTGTTTTCAGGAACTGAGTTCAATTATTAGCTAATACAAGTTGAACTGTTCTGCAAGCGGTAGTCTACCAGAAGGTTCCGCGCGCTCAAAGCAGCAAACTTGCTCATCTTGTTTGCACGATAGTAATCAAACCAGATTCCACCGACTCATCCATTAATTTTAGGAAAACAAGTTGTTCAGGCTGTCTGGCACCCAAACCGGCAAGGTCATCCTCCACGAACATCCGCCCAGAAATATCATGACCATGATTAAGTTTCAATCTAATCGAAGCGGGCGAATTCCCACGTGAAAACCTGACAATTGCTGAACTCTTCAAAATCGCTGACGACTTCCCTGCGTATCAAGTTGTAGGGTTCTGAACTACGCGGAAACAATTATCGCACCATGAGTATACCGCAACAGTCTTGAAGGCCTAGAACTGGAGGAACTTACCTACGCATCACATTCGCGGAGATGCGCGCCGACCAAACCAAGGCCGTCCAGCTTTTACATATGTGGCGTATGCTGATGAGCGCCAGAGTTCAGGTGGGGACCTTTTTTCAGAGCAGTTGGGACGACCTGGTCGATGTCCTCTGTCCGAGATTTCAACTGGAAATGTTATCTCGCTGAGAACTAGAATGGCATTGCTTGGGGGTTGTAGAAATCGTTGATTAATATTCGGAAGGATGAATTTAGTTTTGTCAGAATTCATCTGTAGGGTTGTTTGTTTTGCTGTCGAGTTTGTTAGAGAGATCGTTCTCACGCCTTCTATGCTAACCGAATAGAATAGGGCTATTGATCTTTAAAATTTATGTAAAAATCATCAAGGTTTGATCAAGGTTCTGTAGAACAGCTCGTAGTCATTCGCTGAGGAGATTCTTCATCTAGACCGCAATATCGCTCTGCCTCTCGACACCACACCAGGTAATTCATCTGTACACTTTATGACGAACGCATCTTTCTGTTTCATGACCACAAAATTTACTGCACCGGTTTTCCATGAACCTCATTATGCCGTTTACGACTAGTTTGTACAAGTTGTGCTAGACGCTGGTAACTTTGCATCCTTTGGGTGAATCAGAAGTTTGCAAATCAGAAGTCTTGATGCAGAATCTCATGAATCATTTTTCCGTCACAATTTCCGTCATATTTAATAAGCTTCTTTTATTTGGAAGCAGAGCTAATCATTTGGTAGCGACCTGAAAAGATCTACGTCACTGACCAGCAGAGTACCAGATTGACCGATTGGTTGAGATCGTTATAATGAAGATTAATGGACTGCAACGGGCAGCTAGGGTGTCAACGAATTGATGTCATGCTGATTTTGTGATCGTTAGTTTGGCGCGGAATGTGCTACCGGCGACGACGTGATGCTTGTTGGATTTTTGTCCAGAACGTTAGAACGTGGTCAACACGACTGTTTAGATCTTGTTGTAAGATGAGTTTGATTGAGAACAATTCTATTTCAAACTTAGTTTATTTCTGTTTCACATTTTCTGGAATTTCACATTTTAAGTTTTTATTTGTTTCCTTATCTAAATTTATTTCGATTTTCTTGCCTCAAACCCTCTCTACATCAGATTATCGCCTATTTGTAAACCCAATAGCATAATGGGTTGTGTTACTGACCCCAGCCATAGTTTGCCACCCTTTCTCACCCACTTTCCGCTAGTCGTCGAGCGCAGCTAATTTGCACACAATTATCTGCGCGTTCATTCACAAGTACATCGCGGCTTTCAGTGGCCGTGTCAGATAATTCAAACTCCACTGCCTTAATTGCCGGTTGGCCCTGTTGGCAAACACAAAGGCATTACTTTCAACGTGCTTTGCGTGAAATGCGATCTTCTTTGCCCAATCGCACATTTTTGTCTGTAAACTATTTGTTGATTGTTTTTTTTTCTCTCTCTCTTGAGGTTTGTGATTGAATGTAACTTTTAAAGGTGTTTAGCCACATTTTCTTCCAACTTTGAGTTTATGCTTCCAAGTTGAACACATGTTTTGAGGCTTTAGGGCGCTGTTTTATCCATTTTACTTGGAAGAAAATTGTTGTACTTCTTTTCAATAAAATATTTTGGGAAAATCCTAGACTGATATTATCAAAAAGATAAAATTATTTATTATTTCACTACACAAACTAACTTATTCAATAACAAACCGGAATGTTTGGTACGGTATGTCCACGCCTCTTTCCTTTCCTGTAAATTCTGTGAAATCTGATCCGTTCGCAAAATCCTCTCTGTGCTTACTTCAATGTTAAATATTTCTTTCAAATCCTGATTTATTTTATGAAATTGTAAGTTAGGTTTAGTTTCAAACTTATTTCAAATCCTCCATCACTAGGTAGATTAGCCCTTCTTTTCATTAAAACTTGCAAAACACTCGACACAGCTGTTTGCACCTTTATAACCTCTCTCCTCAGTGGCCACCAATCGTTGCCAATCGCGGCAAATTCAACCCGTTCAAAGGCATTCTCCGGGGTGTATTCCAGCGCATATGCATTTCCAACTGAACCAGCAGAAGATGAGCAAAACAAAAAGCATTAATTTGTCTAGGGCACTGTTCGAAAACATAATAGTTTCACAGATTTTCCTTTTTTTTTTAAACACATGTTACCTGAACTGAAATATGGCCGCTAAAGTTATTATTGTTAATTTTGTCACATTGTAAATATTTATCACACATTTATTTTCACTGTGCCACCACGTGTGAACGCGCACGTGAGCACCCGTGTTGGCATAGTGCTGCTGGTAAAGTTCACCGTTTTTTTTTGTTTGCTGAAAACGATTAACCTGCGCATACGTTTTTTTTGTTTGCCGGGTAGGATATTTTTGTACACGATTAGATTTTTAATTACCAGAGTTTTTTTTGTTTTGCTTAACTCACTGAGTGAGTGAAAAGGCTATGCTCTGGTGGAGGTAAACAAATCGATTGATGAACGTGTGCTCGTCGATTGGCAATAAATAGTTGTGGCCTTTCTTTCCAAACTGGGTGAACAATTTCACTCGGTATGGTATGGCAAGTGATGCGTGAGCCATCCAAAATTCCATTAATATGCAACCCGTGTGCTTGTTCGTTGGGAGTGCTGATTGGTTAGGAAATAGTTTAGTTTTCGATTGTTGAAGATAGTGAGACAATAGGTACCTAGATACAAACTCTGAATAACTTACAAACTTGTTGCATTTACTATTGTACAAACGTTTTCAGTCAGACAATGTATTACAATTGCTATAAGAAGTACTGTGTCAATGAACTACAAAAAAAAAAAACAATTTGATTTGCATTATGTCGGCAAATTAAATTGGTTCAAATTAAATTTTTCACCTTACATTGCTGGGTTGAATCGTCTCAAGAACCACAAAAGTAGATGATGTGTGACTTTCCCTTTACCAAAACATCGAGTTCTGATTTACCTTTACAATTTAGCTCTGTAATGGAAGAGGAAAAGTCAGATTTAAAACAACCCCATTCAGATTTTTTTCCTCGAGCGATTTTGGGATCGTGCATAAAACACCTTCACATTTGAAATTGTCAAACCCGCAGCGTGGATTTTTCTATATATAAAATTTAAACTTTTTGTATGGTGCGTGGTTTTCAATTTATTTTATTATTTATTATTGCGTTGAGCTTTTTTTTTATTCAAAGCTTGGGCATATTTTTTCGAGTTTTTAAATTAAAATTTATTCGGGTTTGCATACTTTTTCCTGTGAATGTCTTTGTTTCAAATAGGTGCGGGACATTTCGCCGAATGTCGTTTCGCCGCATGGAATGATTAGCCAACCTTTTCGCGAGTTTTTGCATCCTGGCCATCATGAATAAAATATCGTCAGTTGTGTGCTATCTTGTGACAACGACCATTTAGTACTTTTCGAGAAAATCGATTTTTAAAGTTTGGTGATAAATAATTTCAAAACTATGAATGATAGAGCCAAATTTTTTGAAGCAATCGGTTCGTATACTATCGCTTAACAAACGCTCAAAGTTTCAACTAATTTGGTTACACCAGTTCAAAGATACAGTAAATTATGTAATCAAAAAGCTGAAAAGCACGTGTCACAAGTGTGTTTCGAAAGTAAAATTGTACGTTTCACAAGTGTGCACAGAATTCCCATACAAACTAAAATAAGCTGAAATCAATGGTTTAATCGACTTAATCAGTATATTTTTATTAACACTGGAACGCCCAATGCATGTCCAACTTACACGGACGCCCAAGCCTCCCAAAAAAGGTGAAACGGTAACTTCAACTCGCTGGTTCTGGGGCCTAACTCAACCAATCAAGATGATTCTTCTTTCCAGTGATTTGTTAGGATGTCTGGATGATTCTAGAACTTTGCAGAACTTAATTTGAACAAATCTGTAATTTCTGCGACCGAAAACATCGTTCCACCTTTTTTAAAAAGATTGCCTCCGCGGAATTTTTGGCGATTTTTTTTTACACGCGAAAAAAAAGTTGGAACGATGTTTTTGATCGCAAAAATTACAGATTTGATCAAATTAAGTTCTGCAAAGTTCTAGAATCATCTAGACATCCTAACAAATCACTTGAAAGAAGAATCATCTTAATTGGTTGAGTTAGGTCCTAGAACCAGCGAGTTGAAGTTACCGTTCCAACTTTTTTGGAGCTTTGGGCGTTGGAATGTTAACAAAAGGTTGCATTGCCTTTAGAAAATATCTGTGTACATAAATTTGTGAAAAACAAGAAAAATTTTCTACATTTTCCAACAACATGTTAACAACATGATAAATTGGTCTATGTCACAAGTGTGTATTGCGATATCCGGGAAACGGAAGCGAGTTTCCAAAATCGGGTTAAAGCATCTTGTAGTGTTTGTTAAGTATAGTAAAACGTCATCATTAACTCATTTTCGACCAAAATGGTCTATGTCACAAGATAGTACACAGCTGACGATATGCTGATTATTTGTTTTTGTATCATGTTTTTTTTATATGGTTTTGCATTTATTCATTTAAAACAATAATTTTAAAAATATTTTGGTTTTCAAAAATAAAATTATAACATTATCTGTGCGTTTTTGCATATGAGAGAGTTCATTATTTTGAGCATACAATATGCTGAATCATTTCTATGAGTTTTTTCCGAGGTTTTGGCATCTTTAGAACATAAGCAGTTCTTTATTTTTAAAAATTATTTTGAAATGTTTTTGTGAGTTTTTGTTTTTTTTTTTGTTTTTGAAGCTAATTATTTGAATTGTTTCTCTTACTTTTTGCATTCTTTCAAACATTTCAAACAACTTCTATTTTTTTGTGAGTTTACTTAGTATTTTTGAGCATATTTTTATGATTATTTCTGTGAGTTTTAGCTGTTTTTCAAACATGAGCAGTTTTTATGCATAATATTTTGAATTTTTGTGAGTTTTTGGATTTCTTAAAATCAGAAGTTTTGTTTTTATAAAAGGGTTTATACACGAAAAATACTTTTCTGTGAGTTTTTACATTTTAAAGAACGTGAGCAGTTCTTTTGTTTTTAGCAAATAATTTGAATAATTTCTGTGAGGTCTTGCTTTGTTTTTTGAAGCAAATTTTTTTAACATTGAAATCTCAAAGTTTTTATAATCTTTCAAATGAAAAAATACCATTTATTTTGTATTAAAAATGCTTGTACCTTCAAAGTTTACGATTTTCAATTACTCTCATTATGAAAACATCAAACTGTTTTCAAATGTCAATGTTCATTAGTCTTTGTCTTTCAAATTAGCTAAGGGGGGAATAAAACGAAACAGGTTGAAAACAACTGCCCTAAAATATTTTAAAAATGTTTTTTTTTGTGAGTTTAACTGCTTGTGACAAAAAAGTAAATTTAAGGAATAAATATGGTTTTAACAGTTTATTTTTCTGAGTTGTCCACATTATAACGTACAACTTTGAATCGATTAGATTTTTTTGCCTTCCTCACTTTACTGAGGAAGGCTTTAAAATCACTCGAAAAGCGAACTTTTTAGTTAGACCTCCTAGACATACCTTCATTTGTACATATCTACTCAGAATCACCAGCTGAGCAAATGTCTGTGTGTTTGGCTGTATGTAGACATGTGTACCAAATCAAGGTCACTGGAATATCTTGTCACAGGCTCAACCGATTTTGGCCGGAATGGTTTTAATCGATCCGTCTTAAAGTCTCCTAAGTTGCTATTTAAATTCATGAAGTTTTATCATGTATTTAAAAAGTTATGTTAAAAAAACTGTTTCATATTAAATTAAAATTATGGTAAAAAGGGTGGTTTTTTCATGAAACCCTCACATGTTATATATTTTTAGAAAGCATATGAGAAGACCTTTCTTGTGAATTAAGAATTTTCAAGATCTGACTTACCTATCCAAAATTACAAGAAGTTTAAAAAATGGTCTGAATTTACATAACCTCAAATGGTCCCGTCTGGTCGCCACGTAAAAAGCCTTGTAGAGGGATGCCATTTTCCTGAAAGGTGGTGTCTGTATAATCTTGACAAAAAGTCTGTAGGAAGTCTATTTTTTTTACTCGTCACTTATTTTTATTAGGACCTCTTAGGTGCTGCGATCACGTTAGGGGAGATCCATAAACCATGAGGACACTTTAGGGGAATGTAATCACTCTATAAATGAGAGGAAGGCACTAACCACCTTAAGGTGGATTAAGTAACGTTTTTTAGATACAGATTTTGTAATTTTCAAACCAAACATCTGCAACAATTGTATGGAGACTTATGCTCATAAATAATTTTAATTTTATCAAATTTAATCCAAAAGTACATTGCATTAAATACTTTATGTTTTGCAATTTTTATCAATTTGTGCTTTTAACTAATTTTGAATGTTGTGTTGGGACCACAGATTGGAAAAAATAATAAATTTTAGCAGAAATGGTCATAAATAGTTTTATTATTTTTCTAAATAAACTTAGTTTCTTAAAATTATATGAAAGCTTGCATCGACGATCAATGATTATTGCAACATTGTTTGCTGGACATGACAAAAGTAAAGCTGAATTATTTCACATGTGATTCTTGTCTAAATATGTTGCATGTTGTCGCTCTCGTGCTGACTTGTTGTATGTTTATTTTGGGCCAAATTGAGTTAAAAACGCCCCACTTTTTCACCTTCATAGATCCCAAAAATCGATTTCAATCCTGAGATATTCAATAAAAACCGAAAAAACTTCGTGCAAAAAGTCATGAAAGAAGTTTCAATTCTGTCGTGCTATCTTGACACAAAAATGATGCGAAAACTGGCTAAAGGGATTTCAGGTCAGAACGCGTTTGACACAGGTGCTAGCTCGACTATCCTAAACATTTGAAATTATAACCCGGGACTCCGGCAACCAATTTCAACCAAACTTCCGGACAATGCATTTTGTTTGTCAGCCAAACAAAACGTGTTTGTTATTGTTTACATTGCGTGCTCTCGTTTTTATTTATTCAAGGTCAAACATTAAAACGCGTTTTTCTCGGAACGTCAAAAAGCGACGTACGACAAGATAGCACGACGGCGTCGATATTTTACAAAAATAAAATTGAATCCAAACGACTTTTATCAACTTTTGGCAAAGCCGTGATTTTCACTCCAAATAGAAAAAATGTTTTTTTTTATTTTCACTTTTTTCGAAATTGATGATCCTGTACCCTAGTGGTCAATTTTCCATACAAAAAAAACGCCAGACCTGAACTGTTAAAAAGTATATCGAGATGTTTGTTACAAATTATTGAGCTTGTTATCATTCAATTGTTAATATGCAAAATGTTTTAATTTTCAGTCGATAACGTATACTGCTTGTAATTAGATCTAGAGCACATTTTATCACGTTTTTATTACTTGCCATACATGGCATATCCAGATTGTCGAATAAGCTTTCTGCATTCAATCTAGAACATTTCAAAGCATGCAAGAATCTGCGTGACTCACTGTAGTAAATGCTTTATTTGAAGCCTTTTTTGCGTCGTCGTTATTCTGCCATATTTTTTACAAAACACTTTCTGCAGTCAGAGTTCTCCGAACCCGGATCAAAAGTCCAAATTCTATAAATAGCCTCTCTCTTCCCGAACTCCCGAAAAAGTCAACCTTGCATACGAAATTAACGGATCCTGGAACCGTCGCCAAACCATCGCCAAGAAAGGAGTGCGTTGAGCAACTTGCCCGCGGGAAACGTTGCCCGTCGCTGGCGTCACTTGGCCGGGACGCTTTTGCTAATGTTACTGTTTGTTTGTCGCCCCGGTCCCCGGGCGGCTGCTGCTGATGCTGGACCAGCAAACCGAGGCATGTTATAAAATTTATGCAAATGAGAAGACCGACGCCAGTCCGATCATCATCGGCGAAATAACCATCATGATCATGATCATTTCTGTCCCAGAGGCCAACCTACTTCGAAAATCGAGTCGAGGTGATTGTCATCGAACTTTTTTTTGGGAAGGTTTGTTCGGCGACCGCACCAGCACCAGCGCAGGGAAAGCGACAAGGCCGCGGACAAGGCAGCAGCTAACCAGGGCGGAGGACGCGCGGAGAAATGTGGCCATAAATTAAGTTTTGTTTGTTGTGGCTTGTTGTTTTCGTTTTTTTTTTTACTTCGAACAACCTTTAAAGGTAGTCTAGAAGCCCCTGCGCGCGCGATGATCCAGCCACGAGGTGGGCAAAAAATTGTTTACGTTTTCGAGCCACCAAACATTCCAGCAAACTCTGTCGCCAAATGGCGCGACGACGACCGCGACACGGTGGGAAAAAAGTGGCCTGAAAATGGCTGCTGAAGACGCCACCGTCGGGCTTGGTGAGATCCGGTTCGGACTGGATTTGGGCGGATCGGGATGCGACTTTGTGGAGCGTTGATCGAGAACGAGTTCGGATGGGGCTTCAACTAGAAGAAAGTACAGCCGGGTTGAAGTAGCGGAAACCAGTTTGCATGAATTTTCCGCAAAATTTTGAATCGTAACGTTGGACTCGTTACTAAGTCAAAGATTAACTGATAATACTGGATTTATCCGAATCTTGTGCGGAATTAAGCCGGATATCTTTGATATTTTATTAATTTTTTATAAGTTATGGAATTTCGTATGTCTATATGAAATTTTCAAATGAAACTTGTTTTTAAAGCTGCTACTCTATAATAAACAATGTGAACGTTTGATGCATTCTTATACACCAAGTCTAAACGAAAACAGCAGGGCCGAAACAAAAGTGTTAGAAGCGGGCTCAAAATTTGATTGGCCGAAATAGTTAAACTCGTTTTTTTATGTTTGGCCATTAGTGACATACGCCATATTAGCGTGGTTCGAAGAATGGCAATTTTCGTCGATTTTCTCCAAAAACATATAACCGACATAAACTTTGAAAAATATTTGTCTTATTACCTTGATGAATAGAGAGAACGCGTAACGTGATTTTCGAATGATCCCACTTTGTTTACATCATCAACAAAGTAGAAGGATGTTCAAGCACAAGCATGACTGCTAAATGAGCTGTTTTATAATCAGTAATATGTTTTTATTATGTCTATTTTTTACATTTTTGCTGGCAAATTGTGTGTGTTTTCAAGTTTTGATCGGTTAGGAGAGGTTTTTCTTTTATACGGGCGACAAAGAACTGCGGCGAGAGTGTCATTCTGTGATGTCGTAGACAAGGTTGAAAAAAAAATCACTTCGAGCGAAAAACGATTCAGGTAATCAGGTAATAAAGGCCCTCTGAGTATGATTTGATCACTTCTTTCCCGACTAGCACTTGATCGCTGGCTGTGGTAGAGACGAATAAAAATGTGAATGATTGGGTTTAGTCGTCAACTTGCTGCGATCTGATTATAATTTTCCCCATTTAACACCAGCAGTCATGGGTTGTTATAATCAGCGGTGGTATACTCGAAGAAGGACAGTTAGTCGTCGCAATTTGAGAATAAAGATTATTCTCAGCAGTCTTATTCGTGAGGTGTTACAGGCAGCGATTAATCGCAAAATTAATCATAGCCGTCAGATTTTCAACACTGGTCGTAGATAAATTCCCTGGCTGATTTTGGAATCCTGCAGATCTTCCTGGTCCAGCGAAAAAAACATCGCTCATTCTAGCAAAGCTGATCCAACTAACAGAGAAGATGTTCACTAAACCAGTAGGTTTTTAAATGGAATCAAACAATAAAGACACTTCTGGATGGATACAACCGCATTGACTCCATAAACAACTTCCATTCATAATTATTAAAAATGACTATCTCGCCTTCAACTTTCTTAAGATTTCTTGACTTCAACTCCAGGTTCTCGAAAGCCACACATTTTTCATTCTTGCAACAATTTTTAATGATCGATAACAATACTCTCTACTTTTGGCGAACAGTAAATTGGCTCCACTTCGACTGTTCAAAATTGAGGCCGTTTTGCGATCCACTATTCAGCACCCAGCTTATTACATAAAAAATCTTTACATCTTCCTAGTTAACAATTTTTGAAATAATTTATATTAAATATGTACACCCGAGCAGATGGAAATAAGGTGGGAATAAGATTTTTTTTAAGTTTAAAAAAACTGGGCGAATAACATTTTATTTTATTTGTAACAAGTTTTGTTATACACCGTTTTGATTTTTTTGTTATTGGATTGTTATTGTTATAACAGACTAATAACATTTTCAGTGATTCTTTGAACAAATCTTTGTTATTTTAACAACTAATCCGCTCGTCCCAATAACAGTTGGAGTTATTTTTGCATTACAAAAAATGTTATTTTCAAGTTGTTCGAGCATTCAACCAATAACAAATGTTGTTGAAAAAATTGATTTTGCAAGAAAATTCCATAGTACTTTTTGTTATTTTAACAGTACCATGTTATTTCCATCTGCTCGGTTGTACATATTTCATACAAATTATTTCAAAAAGTGTTAGTTAGGAAGATGTAAAGATTTATTTTTTTAATGTAATAAGCTGGGTGCTGAATAGTGGTTCGCAAAATAGCCTCAATTTTGAACTGTCAAAGTGGAACCAATTTACTGTTCGCCAAATGGCATGAATTTTGCTATTACCGTCTGTCCGGGCATCCATTAACATTAACTTAAGTACACAGAAAAAAATATTTTGAAAGGTTGAAATTTTGGTTGGATAACTATGACCTCTTTTTTTGAGTAATATTACTTTAAAATGTGTTAAAAATGTGAACCTGATGAAAATATTATACTTTCTTTTTTGACACAAAATCTGTCAACATTTTCTGATTTTTTTTCTGTGTAGTGATATTCCAAAATTTTGATTTGTCCCCAATTGCCATGCTAGTTAATGAAAATAATTTTGAATTATATGAGTCAGATGTAACAATCTTTTTATAATGCTGTTTGGACGCCATATTTTTCTGTCCCACCTCAAAATCAACAAAAACAAACTTTGCCGTGTTCGATTTCGGCGAATGTTTTCTTCTTTCACCTGGATGATCTACACTCTCGAAACCTGCAACCAGCCAACGGCGTCCGACGCCACGGCCTGGATGATATTTTGAATGCGTTATTAGTGGCAGCGACTCGCTGGAGCCAACGCCTGATTTGAATATTCATGCGCGTTTTTTCTGGCCGCGTCGCCATCGCCAGCCCCAAAACAATAAAGATCAACCCCAAACAGAACCAACGGAAAAATAACTTTTTTTTTCGCTTCTTTCGAAAAACAACACGCAAAATGGTCCACCCAAGTCCCCAAAGTGGCGAAACTGCATTTTTTCGTGGGGATGGCCGGCAATACCGGTTTAATTTGTTTTTATTCCTGGCCGACCTACCCCGCGCGAACCCTCCCCGGGGCAGGCCGTGCCCAGTCTCTAATCGGATCAATTTTCTTCGCACTATCGCGAAACTTTTGGGCTAACCGACGACCTACGCGCGGCTAGTTTGGAACCGGTCCAATCCGGTACGATTCAGTCCCGGGGAGTTATTTACCCGTTCGGTTTTAAATTGTTGCGCGGCGCAGCAGGTAAATTAATTAATTAGGCATAAAACGTAACCAAAATGGAAGCATCTGGAACATCGCGCTCTATTCGAATTTCTCGTTCTCCTTATTTTTGTTTTTGAAACTTTAGAAGACACCAAAACGGCACGTGCGCTATTGGCGCATTTGTTTGCGTTTGTTGTTTGTTGTTTATTTGGGGAAACCCAACAGTTCAGAAAATGTTCAAATTTAAAAAAACATCCCGCAGGTTCTTCATGACTCACACGATTAGCCATTGGTTAGGGTTGGTGTTTTGTTTTCACCAGCCGAGACCATAAAGATGGTATCGTGCATTTTAGCTTTCAAAACAGTCTACTGCTAATCGTTGGCAGCCCAAATGTGGTTTAACGTTTTGTTATTTGTTTTTCGTTTGGCATATTTTGTCTTTTAATGGATTGAGTTAATTATTTGTTGACTCTATTATCATGTTAAAACTAAAAAAACCAATCAATCCACCATTAGGTGGTTGGTGCCTTCCTCTCATTTATAGAATGTTTCCAACCCCCCTAAAGTGTCCACATAGTTTATGGATCGCCCCTAATGTGATTGCATCACCAAAGAGGTCCATAAAACAATAAGTGATGAGTGAAAAAAAACAGACAGCCTACAGATTTTTTGTTAAGATTGTACATACACTGCCGTGAGGAAATAGATTGAGGTTATGTAATTTTAGATCTTGAGAATTCTTAATCCACAAGAAAGGTACTTTCATCACCTTTCTAAAAATATATGATATGGCAGGTTTCCATGCAAAAACCACCCTGTTTTACAAATTGTGAAATTTATATGTAGCAGTTTTTTAAGCCTAACTTTTGATGTGCTATACTTAATCTTATAAATTTCAATAGGGACTTATGGGACCCCAAGACGAATCGAAAGAGGCCAATACGGTCAAAATCGGTTCAGTCAGTGACGAGATATTCCAGTGACATTGATTCGGTACACATGTCTACATACAGCCAAACACACAGACATTTGCTCAGCTGGCGATTCTGAGTCGATATGTATAAATGACGGTAGGTCTAGGAGGTCTAATTGAAATGTTCATTTTTCGAGTGATTTTATAGCCTTTCCTCAGTAAGGTGAAGAAGGCAAAAACATTCAGAATTGAACAAAATAAAATCTGGAATAAACAATTAGACTTTCTTAATAAACATAAACATTAAAATAATGAATATTTTTTGTTAATTGTTTATTTTATTTTAGTATATTTAGTAAAGAAAATAAATCAAAACTGATTTTTTAAGGAATGGGGAAGCAAGGTTTCAAAGGATAAGTTCAGGTAATTTTTACAGAAACACTTTTTTTTTATTTATTGGTTCAATATACGTACAAACACGATTTTACGTGTGATTCAACCGTTTACGTCGAATGTCAGGTTTACATCAACAGAGTTTACGTCTAATTCATTTTTTCCGTGTCGAGTAAATTCACATATTTTGTAGTGTAGACGCTGCACAGTGGGCGAAATGGAACCCAAAATCGGACTTAATTGAACGTGGCTGGTTCCCTGCTATGAAAAATAATGTTTCTTATGCAAAAAATCCGGGGAATCGATTGGTGATGGTTTCATCCACCGCACGAAACGGCAAAGGGTTCATTTTGCCCCAATTCCCCATTTTTACATTTTTTCTTAAAAATCAATCTGTATTTAGAGCGAAGGCTTCATGCTCCAATTCCGCTATAAAAGCATTTTGGCCGTTTTCAAATGTTAGGTCTGATTTTAAAATCTAAAAATATTACTATCGTAAAAAAAACTTGAACTCGAAAAATGCTTTTATAGCGGAAATAGGGTTAAATGGACCCTAGATGATTTTTGCGGTGCAAGTGGTTATTTTTACTGCATTTCTGGGATATTTTTACATAAGTTAAGTGCATTTTGGATGGCCGCATGAAGCCTCCGCTCTAAATACAGACTGATTTTTAAGAAAAAATGTAAAAAATGGGAAATTGGGGCAAAATGGACCCTTTGCAGCTTCATGTGGTGGATGAAACCATCATCAATTGATTCCCTGGATTTTTTACATAAGAAACATTATTTTTCATACCAGGGAACCAGCCGCGTTCAATTGGGTACTAAAGCCCTATGTCAATTTTTATGTACAACGGTAAAAAACATGATTAAAAACAATTTCTGATCACTTTTTTTCATTTTAATGCAAAATTTTTTTTTGACAAGACAACATTTTTTCGATGGATCAGCTATGGTCCCCTTGGAAAGAGCTGTCAAGTAGGAGCTTTTCTGTCAAGAAGGACCGCGAGGTTAATTTTTCAAAATTGATTTAAAAATCCATTATAAACTCTTTGTGGTCGTACAAAGGGTCATTGTACTCAGAAAAATAAGCTTTATCGCTGTAAACAATAATATCAGCAATCTAAGCTTCATTTTAGGACCCAATTAAGTCCGATTTTGGGTTCCATTTCGCCCACTGTGCGCTGCATTGATCAATTTGGTGACTTTAATTGAAATTTGCTTGAAAAAAATTTCAACGGCATAACGGTATGATAAAAAAGACGTGTATAATAATTGTTTGTTCTAAAAAGTGTCTCATTTCACTAGTAAAAGTCACAATCTTTTAGAATTCTATGAACATATTTTTATTTCTAGGTTTGCGAAAAAAAAGACAAATTTCCAGTGAGTGATAATCACCGTCAGTGTCCCTCGTTAGTTCTAGAAGTCACTAAAACCCGGGAAAGGAAGCCACTGTGAGATAATCACGCTGTAAAATCGCACTTTAGGCTTCCAAAGCAAAACAAATTAAGCCAGAGTTGGCAACACTATATCATGTGCCATTTTTTATAGTTTTCGACTCGAAAATACGATCCAGCATGAAAACACACACACAAAAACCCCCCTTATCTTGTGCTCTTCCCATCAAAATTGTCTTACTATGACATCACCCCCGTCCACGACGGAGGGGGGAGGCCTGTTCTAATAAAAATGGCATCCCCTCAGAAGAGGCGAGGTGACAAGAGAGCGGTGAGTAGCAACAAGAGTGAATCTCCCCGCAACATCCGCGTTGGAATTAATTCAAGCCCCCGCAAATCTACACCAGGTCACCGCGGCTGCCAGAGTACTTCAAGTTGGTTTGAGAATCAAGCGAAAGAATAACAAATTATAATAATTGCCGTCCAGCGCGCGGAACTTGGCGAGTTGATGGTCTGATGCCCAAATGACCCATCGAAAGCCCGGGTCAAGTTGATGAGGTAGTTTTTTTTTGTCAGCTCCTTATCTGAGATGTTTGCGAAGCTCGCGCGTGACGATAAAAAAACAGTTTGAAGATTCAATTAAAATTGGCCAACGCGGATCTAGTTATACTGCTGAGCATGTAGGAGAGCAGCACTTGAAGATGCTCAAGTGTTTGCTGAGGGATGGCGAGAATAAAAACGGCCATTTCTTCCTTAATGTCGGCCCACGGTGGGGAATCCCGACCAGGGAAGTCCTCACTTGAGGGATCAGATGAAAACGATGAGCAATCGCCGGGTCCGGTATTGTGCCGAGACTATGGTGAGTACACGCAACGCACGTTGAGGCAAGTGTTTCAATTATGATGATCAACGATATTGCCAATACTGGCTGCGGGATGTACGTCTGTCAGTCGCCGAGATCATCCTACCTTGTCATACGGGTTGAGGTTTGCCTTTTCGGGAAGTACGGCCGATACCTGGATGCGGCTCGAGTTTGGATGTTTGATTGCTTACGCTCAGCATGACTAGGAGAATGCTGCGTTGGACGTCATCACTCTAAAGTGGGTTCGAGAAGGTGCTCTTACGTCAGTGGACTCGTGCTGGGTTGCAATATTTTTTGAATATTAAATGTTGATCCTTTTTTGTCTTGTTGCGAAATTTAAATTGACATTGAGTTCTTCAAGAAATACAAATGACCTTGGTAGATAATAAACAGCTTGTCCTCATACAGTCAAAATTTTAATTTGAATTAAGATATACTCTACAAATATTTCAGATGTTGTGTGTCAACCATGATCACCGAATAATCTAGATGACAAATATTAACCCAAATCCACTCACCACATGCAAAAATAGACGATCTGTCATCGAAATTCCTGCAGTGTTGATGTTATTCAACATCAAATATTTGCCTCAAAAACAAGTCCAAACGTGCCACTTGAAGCGTACTCCCCCTGCCAATCGGCTATTGCTGGTATTTCAGTTCGATTTGAATTTTAAAAAGCAGTCAACAACATTCCGCGACCAAAGTCCACAGATTGCTTTCAAAACGGGTGTGATTTCGTGGAAAAACACCTTTAAACGTTTGGTTTTTCCAGCAAACGATAAAGTGATGGGAATCATTCTCGTGCAAATAATATTTAAGGAGGAATTTCGCTTTAAATATTCTCATCCACATAATTGGTCGCATCTGGGCTCTGCTTCGATACCTCCTACCCCAGTTTTATAGGCGTCTGCCTGATTTATTGACTATTTTCGCTTTATCACCCATATTTTGTTTTACAACGTGGCGAATTTTAATTGGGCGTCCCACACTGGGACACACAGGATGAGAGGGCAGATGTTTCTTCCAAGTGTTGGAAAGGTTAATTTGAAGTTGGCTGCGGCTGTGGATGTGATGTAAAGTTTGCAAAATTGGTCCTAATTGGTGCACTGCTGTGTTTGGGCTACCTCAAGAGCGGGAAGGTTGACGTTTTATGGGATGGTGGCAGTTATGCAAATTTATGGCAGATCATAAGCCGTTGCGTTTTATGTTTGAAGCACAACTTCGCCGAATGGTGGAAACAATTTTAAAATGTTAGAGGGTGGCATTTTTCAAGACGAAATTTGTCTGATCACGCCTTCCGTCGGACGGGGAAGTAAATGTTGGCCCCGGTCTAACCTAAAGGGTTAGGTCGTTACCTCAGTCCAGGTGTAGGAGTCGTCTCCCTGAGTCCTGTCTCGGTGGAGTCGCTGGCAGACAGTTGAACTAACAATCCAAAGGTCCTCAGTTCAAATCCCGGGGTGGATGATAGCTTAGGTGTAAAAAGAGGTTTGCAATTGCCTCAACAATCTCAACCCTACGGACACCTAGTTTCGAGTAGGAATCTCGCAATCGAGAACGCCAAGGCAATGCTGTAAAGCGAATAATTTGTTTTTTTTGGGGTATTAATATTTTTCCTGTGCATGTGTCTTCAAAACATGTACTGACGTGAGAAACTCTTTGTTTTTATTTCTAATGCCCTAAATAAAAATAAATAGTTCAAATTATGATTAAATCAAACTCTGCATATTACATTAACGTAAAAATAATACATGACCCCTTTTCAATTTGTAGGATACTTTTAAGATATATGTTTCACTTGAAAATAAAACAAAATATCCACAGTCAAAAAATCATATTTATGTTACATCTCGGAAGGAGTAAATGTTTTATGTCAGAAAAAATGTGTAATTTTATCTCTGAAAATTTGTTATTCTACAACTTTTCTGGTGTAATCAAGGGTTTCCAGGAGCGTTTATTACACACCATTAATTACTCAAATTACTGGACTAAAATGATTTTCCAAACAAATAAACCAAAACTAACTTAATCCACCTATGTGGTTGGTGCCTTCCTCACTCTTTTCCAATAATGGGTGATTTGTGATATGATGGGTTTGGACACAAATTTCGTCTAATTTCGTTAAGTTCCGGAATACAAAAAACACAAATATCACTCAAGGGCTCATAAGTGGCATCATAAGTGGTCATAGCTTGAGACAGGGTTGCCAGATCTTCAATGTTTTAGACTCGTTGGAAATGTCTTTCGATAACCTAACCAACGATGGGTCGGATGAAGGATCCGGACATTGTTTACATACATTTAAGAGAGATCCGGCTACAAAAAAGTACATACATATCACTTAAGTGGTTATAACTCGAGACGGGGTTGCAAGATTATCAATGTTTTGGATTCGTTGGAAAGGTCTATCAATTACCTTACTAACGATGGGTCGGATGATGGATCCGGACATTGTTTACATACGTTTAAGTGAGATCCGACTACAAAAAAAGTACATAAATATCACTTAAATGGTCAGAACTCGAGACAGGGTTGCCAGATCTTCGATGTTTTGGACTCGTTGGAAAGGTCTTTCAATTACCTAACTAACGATGTATAGCATGATGATGTTTGGCTCAGTTTACTGCCATTTATTCAACTTCTGAAAATATGCGAAAACACATTTTTATACATAACTTTTGAACTACTAATCGAAACTTCAAACAATTCAATAACACCGTATGGTGTGTGTGTGTGTGTGTTCAACCAACCAAACGGGACCACGCGGCCGCTTCTTACAAATTGAGTTGTTTCCATGTATTTTTTGATCTACATTCTATACATGCAAATAACTCGCATAGGCATTTGGAAGGTGTTAGCTCTGCCGAGCTTCGGTGACCCATTTCTACGCTGGCTAGCCGAGCGCGAGGTACTTCAGCTTTATCGACAAGCCCCGCCCTGAAGAACGTTTGCACCAATCGGATTCAAACGTTATTTAGAACTTCCGAACCCTTGTCAAATGGACAAGGACCCAGCGCGTATATAGTTGGTAGTAACAGTATTCCTACTTCCAGTCATAGCTCACCAAGTCGCGATGGCCTAGTGGTTAGCATTTTTGCTTACCAATCCAAAGGACGGGGGATCGAACCCCGACTCGAGCGACTTTGATTTTTCGTTCATGTTCAGAGTTTCAAGATTTATATTTCCTATACTTTCACGTTGGGAGCAGATGGGAATCGAACCCAGGACCATTCGCTTACAAAGCGAACACCGTAACCACGGCCGCTCCCTAACAATTCAATAGCACCGTATGGGACCCTAAACCAAGTCGAATGCGACCGGTTTAGTCAAAATCGGTTTAGCCAGTGCTGAGAAAACTGAGTGACATTATTGGCCACATACACACACATACACCCACACAAACACACACACACACATACACACTAGGGTGTTTCATCTAAACAAAATGTTCTCAGAATCAGGCAAACCGAGGTTCCCCTAGTAGAGGATACCCATAGGGACTCTCATGCCAAATATCAGCCCATTTGGTTGAGAATTGGCCTGTCCCCAGCGGTTCAAAGTTTACATGTCGGAACACATGGGGCGTACGGGACGTGGATTTAGCCATGATTTTAACAGGTAATTTGTTTTAGGAGTAATTTCGGATCGTGTAGATCCAGTAGAAAACATATTCACATCCATTTCCAGAATTGAATTTTTCAGCGTAAATAAAGGAGTACACGGAGGAAAAAGAGTTCCCAAAATCGTTAACAAGCGTTCATGAAAATGGGAACCACGAGCAAAGTGTATGTCTTTATGGTCTTGTACAAATTGTCACAAATAGCAAAATTACGATCTTTTAAGTTTAAGATTTCAGTTTTAGTTTTTTTTGCCTGCCGTTAAAAGAAAGAAGTTAGGGGAACAGCATCTAATTCCAGCGTGTCTCTAATGCTGGCAGGTCAGAACTTTGACATTCAATTAAAGCTAATTAAAAGCGTTTTCAACTGAAATCGAGTGATAAATAGCTCAATAAGAAGTGAGCAGGCAAGTTTCTATCAAAAGTTTTGCAAAATTAGTTGTTTAAATAGTGAAAATCAGCAAATTGGATGGAATTAGGAGCGAGTGCTTAACCTGCCAAACATACGAGAATTTTCCCTATTTAAGGAAAATTACTAATCTTCTATTCAATGCCTTGCAGAATTTACTTATAAATTATTTTGGCAATAGCCGTAAGAAAACGTACATAAAACAATAAGTTTAAAGAGTCTAAAACTGATATGATTTATATTTTATGTTTAATGGTTTTTATCATTGTTTAAATAATTATTTCAAATTAATTATTTTGGCAATAGAACAACAGTCATCGGATACAAAGCAATATAGTCCTTTTTGGTTTGAAGTGCACAACAAGGTATGGAAATTAGTATTTATGTTTTTCCTTTCGTTCTTCTTGACCATGGTTACACCCTAAGAACACATAAATTTAAAAAATGTAATGAAACAATTGCCTATACACATTTTGATATGTGTTTGCTGTACAACATCCACGATCAAAAAATCGAAATTTCCAAGAAACTGCAAGCATCGTGAAATTCGCAGAAATCTCTCAACTCTTAACCAAAAATAGACCTCTCCACAAAAGCTGCCTCAAAATCCTTCCCCGCACTTCCAGCCCAAGAATTCTGATCTTCTTCGCGCCACTCCAAACTTTCCATCACAGATCCGTGACCACATCATAAATTAGCTACTTTTTGACTGCTTGCTTGCTTGCGCATCTCCACGTCCTTTCCGCGCGCGCGCCTCTGGGACAATCCCAAAAAATGCGGCGTCGCGTCACCACGCCGGTCGTCCACGAACTCCACCCGTTAACGTAAACAACCACACTTTTCGCGTTGCACAGAAGCCTCTACCTTTACCATTTCGCTGGTGTGTTTACCTCTGGCCAAAAGAAGAAGCCGAGAAAAACAACTCGTAAAATCGCGATCGCGAAAGAATTTCGCGCGTTGTTTTCGTGGGCCGCGCCGCGACGACGACGACGCAGCGAAGATCGCGGCGTCGCCGTCGGCACATGACGTCATGGTTGCCGAAGCTGCCGGCCGTATATAAGGTGAGGCTCGCTCGGGTGGCACCGTTTACTCGTGAACGATACCTCAGCCTGTTAACTTGTGCTTTTTTGTTTGCGCTTTTCGTGCGTGCGTACTCTTTGTGGGAGAAGATATTCTTGGAAGGAAGCGGTGAGAGTAGTTTGAAAGTGGGCGATAAGAGTGTGACAACGTGATCGTTTGAAGATTGGGATTCGAAAATAAGCAAGATTTTGTGCAAGTGATTGAAAAACATAAAACAGAAGGAAAACTGAGCAGTTGAAGATTGATAAAAGCTATGAAAAACAGTTGGTAGTGGACGACCAAAGCTTAAAGCTTGTGAAACACTAGTGATCAAAGGGAACTGCCACTTGAAGTTCGTGGAAATTTGTGTCGCAAAAAAAAACAAAACACAAGAGAAATTTTCTCAAGGAAGAATGGCATTCAGCAAACGGTGCATGACGCTGGGAGCGGTGGTGATGGTGTCAACCATGCTGTCACTTTGTTCCGGATCCGCGATCCCCATGTGGGAATATCTGAGTCGGAGTGAAAAGGTAGGTTGAGCCGTTGAGGTTGTGGGTACGTACAAAGTGCTTTGCATTGCTGATGGGATTCCGGGAAAATGAGACGGACGTCACTGGGCTCTGAGCTAATTACCTGAGCGCGCGCGATAGTGATGCTGCCCGGAGTCTGGGCTGAACAGTTATCTGTACTTGTAAATCTGGCGATCGTGTGCAACAAGGTAGTTGGAGGTAGCTTTGTGCCCAGTGGGAGTGTAGATCTCAGGTTTTATGCGGTACAGACCTAACTCAATGCAACTGACCGCGATCGCGTACTTCAACTGGGTCTCTCGTTGGAGGTCTTCAGTAACTTAGTTATTCATGAGACCTAGTTGATTTAGATCTTCCGCAAACCGTTAAAGCAACGAACCCTAAATGTTTCATCCGGTTTTACTAGATCAATGCTGATAGTGTACACAGAAAAAAATATGTGAATTTACTCGACACGGAAAAAATGAATCACATGTAAACTCAGTTGATGTAAACTTGAGATTCGATGTAAACGGTTGAATCACACGTAAAATCATGTTTTTACGTAAAATTTGTTGCAAATTTACATCAAAATGCATTTGAATTTAAATGTTTAATGACGTGCAAAAGTGTTACATCATAAATGATGTAACAATCAGAAATATTTTTCTGTGTGTAGGGTATAGAACCTACAGTGCTCTTAAACCTTTATGCCCTGTTTGATCTTTATGTCCTGTTTGCTGGAAACCTTGAAGGTACTAAAATTTGATTGCTTAAAAAATTGCTTCAAAACAAATATTAATTTAAGTGCTTTTGATAGATTCAACAGCTATTTCAAATTGTCGTTCAGCGTACTCTTTTTACGCCACGATCTGATAAGCCTTAATCCAAAACTGCCAAAGATCCCAATTGAAATCCTACCCCAATCGCCACGGAGTTCTCGCCGCTATTCCTGATCCGCTCCAAAAACCAGTTTCTGGCCACATATTCGCGCTCGCGCAACCAGGAAGATCCCCCGTCAGGGTCATCCCTCAACGCCGCTCGCTAATCCACCAAAACCGATTTAGGCGTCCAATAAACGCGTTAATTTTATTCAGCGCCACCGAGTCGTCCCGGAACAGACATCGCCTGCTGGCGTCTACCCAGATCCAGTTTTCGAAACTCGCGCAGTCTTCTTCATTTCGCGCGTTTTCCCCGGTTTCAAGGCGGATCTCTGGATCGTTCTCGAAGTCACGGCGATCGATCGCGCGGGGAAGATACCTCAAGGTCACCCAAGGTTATCGCCGGCTGTGAATCTCTCCGGCGCGAGAGGGGCTTTGCGGTGATGCATAAACATGAGCCGATCGGCGGCGTGATCGTCATGAACATTCCTGCATCCCTATTCCTGGTGACCTCCCTCGGGGGTGGGGACATGAACCGCGCGCGGGATGGGTGCAGCGATCTCTACCGGTTCTCTAACGTGCACTTCCTCATCTGAGATCGAACTGCAGCGTGATCGTGACACGATCGCGCGGCGATCGCACAGCTTTCAGCTGGAATTCAATGCCCATTGAATCGATTTGCGATTAATTAGACGGCGAGCGGCTCCCCGTTTACGTCACTCGGTACCGTTTGGTTCATCAGCGCCGACCGTGACTTTGAACACCTCTCTCTCGCGGTTGACGTTTGACAGCGGAGAGGATCTTCTGTATTGTTCTTCCGCGTCGTCGTCGTGTGGGCTTCAAGTACCCCCGTAAGTCATCATTAGAGCGTTGGGATCATCGGCTTTGATGGGAGCGCGGCTAGGGTCAGACAGGGTCAGTGACGAGGGTTGACGTATGGGTCCTCAAGGGGGGCTGTTTTTGTTTCCTCAGTCGCTCGTTTGTATGAAAGGATCAAGTCACGTGACTAGCGGCGCTTCGAGGTGAGCTCATCGTGAAGGATTCGTTCGCGATCGCTAATCCTTGGGGCCGCTGCTAATGGAGATGAAAAGTCAGCGATTGTATGGGTTGGAATGGCACGAGCCAGCTCGTATCGTGTCGCTTTCATGTGGCTATTAAACTTGATGCATGGCATTCAGAAAAGCATTCGTTATGAAAATTGAATCAACCTGATCTTTCGGAATGTCAAATTAAGTTGATTGAAACTGACTTTTAGTTTCAACTATCTGATCTACGCTAAGTTTTCTATGTTTTGAATAGTCGTCAATGCAGAGTTCTGCATCTTCGATGCATTTTGCAACTTCTCACTGAACTTGACCGAGCTGACCCTCGACAAAAGAAGAAAGTCGATAACGATCTTCAGAGCTGAGCTGCATTTCACGGCAAATAAAGCAAATTACCATGAAATCAGCACTCAACCACGGAGTAAGTCCGGTCCGGTCGCCGAAGAGTGATGTTGTGAAAACAAGGTAGATGGACCTATCTCGGACCTATTGGATTGTTTACATTTCAACGCTCAGTAGGTCCAACACAAAAGCACCAACTCACGATTGTGGGAGTAGGAATGCGAAGTAATGAATATAAAGGTATCATCTGGCTGCGCGAATTTTTAAAATTCGCACCATCACGCGATGACTGCAGCAGTATCTCTGGCCAACCTTGGCTAACCTTGGCATTCCATGGCGTGCGCCGCTCAAGCCGCCGTCATAATTCGGGTTTGTTTACCTTTTTTGTGAAAGCTGACGTAATGCAAACACTCAAAACGTGGTTCGTCACTTGTGGCGTTCAAGTCACGCGCGCGCTCTCTTGCGCAAGGTCGCACACATCTTTCTCTTCGAACGTTCAAATAGTCTGACTAACGCTTTCGCTTTCTCTGCACTTTCAGATGTCACACCTGTACTCGATGTTCGCCAAGCAAGTGTCCAGCTACTGCAAGGGCTCCCAGGACATGCCGACCAATATGTGCAAGCGGAACCTGCTCATGTACGGTATCAACAAGCTGCAGGACATGAACGAGTCCCACCTGGACTCGATGGATCCGTACCAGCGGGGCGCCCATGATATAAGTGAGTATGACTCGGGTCGAAAACAACTCAATTAGGTTCGTCGAGTGGCTCGAGTGATCAATCAGTGGAGATACTTCCGGGCGGTGAGGTGTGCGCTGTGTTTAGTGGATTCCCTCAAACAAAAAAGTCCAAGCAGTGGACAAACAACAAACAGCTCTGTTAAAAGCTTAAGTAGGTTCTATTTTTTGGAGCTCAATGCCACCACTTGAGGAGGAAGTTCGCGAGTCATCGCGAGAAGATGACGAGCGTGTCATATTTGTATAGAAAGATGCTAAGGGGGACGATAGCCCACGATTGATTGGCGCGTTTGTACGTTTTGTACCCCGCTTGCAATGACCTAAACGAGAGAGGTATTGACTTGCTGTGCATGGCGGTTTGCGTGTGTTGAACGCCGATGAGGCATCTTCCTCTTCGTGGGATACGAGTGTTAGTGTGGTCCAAATTCAAACGAACTAGCTTTAAGTGAGGTTGAAAAAAACATCTATGAAATGATCGTTCATTTTTAATTAAAATATATCTTTTGGAGTTCGGCATTGGGACACAGAGGACCACACTAGCACCCACCGAGAATCCTCATTTTATTATTCCTTGCATACAGCGGACGCGTGTGTACGCCTCGCCTACATGCGGCATCTATTTTTAAATCGGTGACCTTTGAAAACGTGAGTGCATTTTCCCTCTACTGCGCGAATCTTCCCCGCTTGGAATCCACGCGCAGACTTAATTTATGATAATAATCGCATTTTACATGCGCTCTGATCTCTCGCTCGCGTGTTTTCTTCACGTCCATAGATCTTCGATCGGGTTCTCGAGATCTCCCCGCGCCGCCCATTTTCACTCGCGTTGTCCAGCCTTCGCGCAATCGAAGACGACAACCAGGAAGTGTGTGCTCTCCGCGACGCGACGACGCCACTCGAAGAAAAGTTCAGGAAGTGACCTCGAACTTTCGCTTTTGCATTCTTCCCGGTGACTAACGTATCAATTTCTCGTTTTTTTTCTTCTCCAGTCTGGGACGCCATGATGGACGGCCACACCAAGAACGGCAAGAAGAAGATCCAGCAGACGACGGAGGCACCGGCGCAGATTGTCAGCGGTGCCCAGTACGAGCACAACCCGTTGTTTGACGATCCGGCTCCGCAGCAGCAGCAGCAGCCAAGTCGCAAGCAGGACAGCAACGTGGACAAGTACGGCATGGACTACAACGACTACAACAACGCCGCGTCCGCTCAGGATCTGCAGTACGCCGAACCTCAGAGCTACCTGCCCCTGCAGAATGGAGGTCGCTACCAGTACGCGGTTCCGTCGGCAGCTGCCTCCGCTCACTTCGACAGCCTGGCTCCGTACGAGCAGAACACCAACTTTCTGACCGGTCCCATGGTGGTGCGTGTACGTCCGGACGGAACCGCCGTCGATGCTGCTCACCACAAGGTTTTGCCCAAGGATGACGACATCAAGGAGATGACCATCGGCAAGGAAAAGATGCCAACCTTCCAGCAGATCTACGACACTCTTAAGAACAACGAGGACGCTCACCACCACCATGGAGTTGCCCCCACCACGGAAACTCCAACTCCGCTGTCCGCGACCAGCTTCGTCCAGTCCTACAGGACGGAGTACCGAGTGTAAGCGCTGCGTTACACCTCCTACACCCTCTACAAACCCCTTGATTGTGATTTTAATTAAGTGTGCTACTACTACTACTACAAGAAAATACTACAGGACTCATGGTCACTCCGACATTAAACGCCAAGACATAGCGAAGATCAATGAACCTGCGACTGTCGAATCGCTAGATGTGACGAGAAACGCAATATTATTAGTGGATAAGAGTGTGAAACACGCAGTCTCATAATGAATACTATACATTGTTTGCCAAAATTTTACTCTATAATGAGGCCAAATCCGGGCAGGTCGTCCAAGCGGTCGCGAGAGCTCCAACGCCCCCCCCCCCGGGTGCGGTGGAAACGCTAGAGATCGCCCAGGTAGATGCACCACATACCACACGATCTCCGCGGTAGGGACTCTAGCGCGAACCCACGCCCATCCTGCGAGGCCGAGGCTCGCCTCCGGTGGACACGACCCGGAAGCCAAACGCGCGAGACATTCATTAAAGCTTAATATATTTATATCTCATCATCACTCATTTTCATTCTATTAGTTTTGTTTTCTGAACGAGTGAAGAACCGTTAGAAACTGTTGTTGTTGTCTACTCATCGGCACTCATCTTGATACAGAGAGAAAGTTTTAAAGCGGAAGTGCTGGACCGTCCGGACTGTCTGCCCTCGGCAACGAGGACACCGACCCTGTACCGGACCGGTCCAGCACTTCCTCTGTAAGATTGAAACGTGATGATTAAGGAAAACACTAGAATACGATGGAAAGATGATGTTCTTCTGCCTGCAAACGTGTAAAATATATATATATATTTATGTAATTCTCAACGCAATGCAAACAACGAAACAAACAAGGCAAGGTAGAAGAACCCAGAAACAGGCAAACCCCCCCTTAAAACTTAACTATTATTTTGCTTTTGTATCAAATCTTCGAGCGGAAGTGACACACAAAACGGAAGTGAAGCGTGATAAAGTCGGAAGTTTTTCGAAAAACTTTAAAGTTTACAAAAAAAAAAAAAACAAAAAGAACGCACAACAAATCAAAAACTTCTTTCAACAATCAAGCGCGGAACGACGCGGTAGAAATTTGGTACGAAATCTTACGGTATTCCAAATTGTTTGGAGAGTAAAAGAATTTGCTAGTTTGTAAGTTGACGGGGCCGGAACAGCCGGTCCCACGATAGGGTTAAGGAAAAGGTTTTGAGCGGAAATAGAGAGCAAGAGAGAGAGAGAGCAGGTGGTAGAAACTTTAGCTGTACGGAAAACAAAACAAAACAAAACGAAAAAGTAAGAACCAAGCAAATGTGATTTAATTGATATACTTTTTACCTAGAAGTGTAAGGTCGGCGGGCCACGCGAGCCGGAACCAAATTTGGCTGCGTTGGCGATCGATAACTTTATGCAAATACTTGCTATCTGTGAAAGGAACGAGTACTTTGTTGAAGTATCACTACAATAAATATTTATGAAAAATAAAACGCTGTTGGTTCGTGTACAAATATCACACCAGTCCTGAGAGATAACATTTCTCGTGACCACCGACACTAATATTCGTTTTTTTCCAAATTGTAACACAATTTCATTCATTTTTAGTTCGGGCCACTTGAAACACGTTTCGATGAACAATCTTGAGCATATTTGAAATTGGTTTTTCGTAAGTAGGTCGAATACCGATGCAAAAAAGGCTTTATTTACCATAGGCTCTTACGTCTTTTTGAAAAGTGATCCGAGATTTGTTATTATTATAGTTTTTTTCAGATGCAATCATAACGATCAAAAATGTATAAGATTAGTTAGCCTTGTTTACATTTAAAACCGGGTCAAAACCGTACGAATAAGGTTTGATCATTCCTGACCAGTTTAAAAGTTGAAATCAGTAACAACATTTCAAAAGGGCGAAACCTACACAGCAAAACAAAGTTGAATTTGGAATTTTGATAATTTGGTAGGTTGAATAATACCTCTTTTTTAGTAATATTGCCTAAAAACTGTGTAAAATGTGACCCTGATGAAAATTCATTATCCTGCCGTTTCGGGAATATAAACATTTAAAATTTTGAATTTCGATCAATTCCTATTTCCACAAAAATGCATAAAAACCATCAATTATAACAACACGTAATAGAAAATAGCAATAATTGCATCATACAGAGCAAGTTGAAATTAATTAAGGTATTGTTGCTATTAAAAATTGAGAAAAATAAATTCTCTTTTTTTGAAAAGCGTGCCTAAATTTTCGCTCAACCGTATTCGAAACCCACCCAACCAAAACAAAGGTATCGCCAGTCAGATTACGCCACAAAACAGAAGTAAACATCAGATTCACCTTTTTGTGTTTTGTCGATTTTTCCGGGTTTTTAATGAAAAACGTTACTTAATCCACCGTTGGCGCCTTCCTCACATTCATGTTGTATTTTGGGTTTTATTTTCAAACTAATTAAGAGTTTTTTTTTTATTAATTTTTATTATTTTTTTTTTCATTTCATTTTTCTATAATTATTGTTTTTTACCAGAACATTAATTTTCAATTCTTTTCTAACCAAATCTCCAAAATAAAGGAAAAAGGGGGGCTGTAATTGAATTTAAAAGTGCTGATATGCCATCATTAGGTGCACGATGGAATTGCATGCTGTCCCTCTAGTCTTAGTGAACAATGTCTAAGTATATTTCAATAAAAAGTTTGTGTAAATCTTTGTCGAGACAAAATGATGTATTCAGCAACATAATTTATACAGACTTTTCCAGAAGAGACGCAGACACTGTTTAAACAATTTGGCAACCGGGCGATATGCATGCTGCGCGACTCTCACACGTAAGCAAAAAGACCCGTCCTTTGAGGTTAGGCTAAAATCACCCTTTTTAGTAGCTACAAAAAAACTTTTTCATGGCATAACTTTAAAAGTACTTCACTAAACAGAATAAAATTTAAAAGGGTCTTAGGGGACCCCAAAAGGAACAAAATAAGGCGCATCCGGTCAAAATCGGTTCAGCCAGTTCTGAGATAATCGTGAGGAAAAAAAAATCATGTCTACACACATCCCCACAGACATTTGTTCAGAATTTCATTCTGAGTCGATAGGTATACGTGAAGGTATATTTGAGAGGTGTATTTAAGAAGTTCATTTTTCGAGTGATTTTATAGCCTTGCCTCAGTGAGGTGAGGAAGGCAAAAAGGGAAACGTTACAGTCAGTGATAATACAGTGATATTTGCGACCTCAGTGATGAAAAATTGGTCTAGAAAACCTTCAGAAGGAGACCGATTCAGGGCCAAGACTCGTTGAGCTAGGATACACCTTAAGTAGCAAGTTGGTTTGACGATGTGGTCCATATTGCAGTGACGTTCCTTGGCGTGTCCCCGCCGGAAGTGGGAGACGTCTAGGTCACCTCGCGACGCCATCCTGCCTTCTCAATTTTTGCATAGCTTCAATTGTTAAGATATCAGAAACATTAGTTTTGATCAATTTTGAGGATTGTCTGGTTAATATTCACTAAATTACAACAAAAATTTACTTACTTACTTTACTTTACTTTATCAGCAACAGGTCTATCGACCCAACGCTGAACTAATCGAAGATTTCCAGGATGCTCGATCTTGGGCCGCTCGTCTCCAGTCGCCCACAATGTTGGCCGCTCTTGCATCTTCGTCGACTGCACACAGCCAACGCGTACGAGGCCTTCCACGAAGCCGACGACCCCGTCCAGGTTCGCTACTGAATATCGTTTTAGCCGCCCGCTCGTCCGACATTCTGGCTACATGTCCAGCCCACTTCAGCCTGTCGTGCTTGATGATTTTACGATATCAGCATGTTTGTAGTCTTGGTACAGCTCGAAGTTCATGCGCCTGCGCCACCGGTCTCCTACTTGCTTGCCGCCGAAGATAGAACGCAGGATTCTCCGCTCGAAGACCCCAAGTGCTCTCTGGTCAGCCTCCTTTAGCGTCCACGACTCGTGACCGTAAAGAGCTACAGGGAGTATCAAGGTCCTGTACAGCGTGATTTTCGTAGGCGTCCTTAGGCTGCGGGACCTTAGCTGGCTACGAAGACCGTAGAAGGCCCTGTTTGCAGCACTAATCCGCCGTTTCACTTCGCAGCTCACATCGTTGTCGCACGTCACGAGTGTACCAAGATATACAAATTCATCCACCACCTCATATCTTTCTCCATCTATTTCCACCTCCGAAACACCATCACCTGCACTGCCACGCGCTCTGCCAGCGACCAGATACTTGGTCTTGGCAGTGTTGATGGTCAGTCCGATTTTCGCAGCTTCCCGCTTGAAAGGGACGAACGCCTCCTCCACTGAACGACGGTCGATACCAATGATGTCGATGTCGTCAGCGTATCCAAGCAGCATGTGCGATTTAGTGATGAGTGTTCCGTTTCTTTGCACGCCTGCCCTTCGCGCAGCACCCTCCAACGCTATGATGAACAGTAAGTTCGAGAGAGCATCGCCCTGCTTCAATCCATCCAACGTAACGAAAGCTTCAGATGTCTCGTTGGCTATTCGCACGCTTGATTTTGCTCCGTCGAGCGTTGCACGAATCAGTCTTATAAGCTTCGCCGGAAAGCCGTGTTCTACCATAATCTTCCAAAGTTCGTTTCTTTTGACCGAATCGTACGCCGCCTTGAAGTCGATGAACAAATGGTGTGTTTGCAGGTTGTACTCCCGGAACTTGTCGAGGATTTGTCGCAGTGTGAACATCTGATCCGTCGTTGACCGACCCGCTCGAAAACCGCACTGGTATTCGCCGACAAAGGTCTCGGTCATCGGTCTCAGCTTGCTCCACAGGATGCGGGAGAGTACTTTGTACGCTGCGTTGAGGATTGTGATGCCTCGATAGTTGGCACAATCGAGTCTTTGCCCTTTCTTGTAGATTGGGGTGACGAGCCCGTCTAACCAGTCGGTCGGAAGCTGTTCTTCGCACCAAATGCGTAGGATGATTTGGTGCAGAATCTCGGTCATCCGCGTACTCCCGTGCTTGAAAAGTTCGGCCGGAAGTCCGTCCTTTCCCGCGGATTTCCCGTTCTTGAGCTCTTTAACAGCCTTAGCTACTTCCTCCAACGTAGGCGGGTCTACAGCTTTTCCATCTTCCTCAACGTGTATCCTGTCCTCGACGATTCCCTCTCGTGCTTCACCGTTCAACAGCTGCTGGAAGTGCTCCTTCCACCTAGCCGCCACCGCAGTCTTGTCTGTCAACAGGTTGCCTTCCGTGTCGTTGCACATCACAGGGAAGGCGTGGTTTTCCTTCTTACACCGTTGACAGTCGCGTAAAACCTCCGCTTATCGTTCGCGTTGTACTGTGCTTCCGCTTCGGCAAGTACCGTTTCGTCGTACTCCCGTTCTTTTCGGCGGTGGATTCGTTTCTCTGCTCTTCGCAACTCACTGTATCGCTCACAGTTTCGGCGCGTACCCTTAACGAGCATACGCTTCCTGGCCTCGTTCTTCTCGTCCGTCACTCGCTGGCACTCCGCATCAAACCACCCTTTGGGTTTGCGTCCTCTGGTCGTGCCGATCACTTCGGTAGCCGTTGTGTTGACGATGCTCTGGAGGGCTCCCATTGCTCGTCCAGGTTACCCGTAGGCGCGTCCTCGTTGATCCGCTCGTCGAGCTTCCGACTGTACTCTGCAGCAACGTCGCTGCTCGCGAGGCGCTGGACGTTCAACCGCGCTATCCTCGCAGTCCGCGGGGTCAGCACGTTCGACAGCCTAGCTCGGATTTTACACGCTACCAGGAAGTGATCAGAGTCGATGTTCGGTCCTCTGTACGATCGGACGTCCATCACGTCCGAGAAGTGTCGACCATCCACCAAAACGTGATCGATTTGTGTGCACGATTCGCCATTCGGGTGTCGCCAGGTGTGCTTCCGAATGTTCATGCGCGCAAAGAAGGTGCTACAGATAGCCATTCCTCTGGCTGCGGCGAAATTGACCAAACGTAGGCCGTTGTCATTCGTGCGAGGATGAAGGCTCTCCTTGCCGATGACAGGATGGAAGAAGGCTTCCCTTCCGACCTGCGCGTTTGCGTCTCCGATGACTATCTTCACGTCGTGTCTTGGGCACTCTCCATAGGTCTTGTCAAGACGCTCGTAGAAAGCGTCTTTCTCGTCATCGGGCTTGTCGTTCGTCGGAGCGTAGATGTTGATCAGGCTGTAGTTGAAGAATTTGCCCTTTATTCTCAACACGCAGATCCGGTCATTCACCACCTTCCACTTGATGACTCGGTTCTTCTGATCCCCAATCACTACGAAACCGACTCCGTGCATCGCCTTTTCGCCGCCACTGTAGTAGATGTGGTACTTGAAAGAGGTGTTGGCGATGGGGTCCACCGCCGTGAATTCTCGCTCTCCATGACCGGGCCATCGAACTTCCTGGATAGCGGCCACATGCACGTTCAGCTTGTGCAGCTCCCGGGCAAGAAGGCCAGCACGTGCAGGATCTTGGAGAGTTCGAACGTTCCAAGTACCGAGTTTCCAATCGTTGTCCTTTTTACATCGCCTGGTCTGATGCCGATTAATCCGTCCTGAATTTCTTCTTTCGTTTTTCTGAGTTGGTGATTTGCTTCGGTATGCCGCCTAACCAGGGCTGCGAATACCTAGTCTCGGGGTGGGGCTGCCACCTTGCAGCTTCCGGGACCCAGCTGCGGTTTTCTCTCGACACCGTAACGGGGGCTTTTGTCTCGAAGCCTAACGGTACAGCTTCACCCTCCGAAGAGGGTGGAGCCCCCCTTACCCTGTCAGCATACTACCAAAGTTTCCACCGGGGGTTGGTTACCCGATCTCTGTAATGGTTACAACAAAAATTTAGTGTTTCTAAATATACGTCGGAACATGCAGAAAACACTACATTCGCTCCTCGTGATTGGATGAAAACACAAGGGCGGATACTCAATTTGGTTTGTTTTGATTGATGTTATTGTTCAGCCCTTTTGTTTTTTGGTTGTAAAACTACGTAGTTTTGTAATTTTGAGATGTTGGAGGGTGGTTTATAAACAGTTTTGCTCGCTTTACATGATTCTGATGATTTACATTTGAGGGTTTCAACCTTCTGAAAAGTTGTTACTGAAATTGTAAGGTGGCAAATCGTCGCTTTCGTGCTATCTTGTTGCACGTAAAATTTCGATCAAAAAGCGTTAAGAACGCCATATTGTGCAGCTCTCATTGCCTCATCTTTGTACCTTCACAGATCCCCAAAATCTATTTCAATCCTGAGAGATTCATTAAAATCTGAAAACAATGTTTTTATCGGGACGTCAAAAAGCGACGAGCGACAAGACAGCATGGCAGCGTCAAAATGTTGATTTTAATTTTAGACTTTTTGTGGACGATTGAATACTGATTTAACTTTGGGTTATTTTGAAACTTGGATCATACGGCCTGTAATGAAAATCAAAACAATATCAAGTTTTAGTTTGATCTAAAGACTAGTTTTGATTTATTACAGTTTAACAGTACCCATTTATTGTGTCTAATATTCTATACAATCTGTTTTAAATATGCCAAGTCTTTTCACTTACAAACTAAGTTGGTTTGGTTTATGTTACTTTTAATTTGATGTTATGATGCTGCTTTATATCTACGTTATCATTGCTGTTTATTACGATTTACTATATAATTTCTCTGATTTGTTAATTGTTTTAATACTATTCTGGTAAAAATATACTGAAAAATATCCTCTGTTACTAAAATATTTAATCTCTCTTAGTTTACTTGCCACATGCCTCCATGCATTCGGTATTTTAAATTCTACTCTGGATGAGCATAACAGAATTTTAAATGAGATCAACTTTACTCATTAGCCGTGTTGAATAAGTAATTTTGTAAATAAAGTTGTGTTAATCGTCGCTCATTTTGTACACACACGAACGTAAAGTATCAAAGAAAGGCCGTTAACAGTTAGGCTTAAAAATTGCATGCATTTCCGTTTAAATGGGAAAGAGTTCAATGAATACGACATCGATTTAATCCCAAGAGTTGGACGTTTTTTTTCCTATTTTTGTGTCAAAGTTTTACAGAATGACTTAGTCTAGGCGATTTCCATTTCAAGAGGATATTGATAGTTCTACAATTAGGCTGAGTGCAGTACGAGTTCAGTGCTTTTTTGGTTTGTTTTTTTTTTTTTTTCATATTTCTTCTAGAATAGCTTTCTGGTTAGTGTAAATTTTATATATTTAGTATAGTATATGTATATTTTTATATTTATTATGGATACAACGCTATGCTTCATGCTCAGAAGTTTGTTGAACATTATATATTTTATGAATGCTCTAAATTGTTCACACATTTCTCTCATTCTGACGGAAAGTATTTTCTATCAAAGAGAATCACTCTCAAAACTCAACGATCTTGAGATGCCTCTTTTGCGATATGGCTTTGTTCACGTGTGTCTGTTCCCATAATAATTTCGTTCGTTCGAAACGGCCACTTTTGGTCGTTTTTTTTCTTTCCTCAAAATTGATCGCTTCCTGAAAGCAAATTCTCGACCAAGCATCGTTTATCATATTCGTGTCGCTGGCTGAAAGACAATTTTGTTGTGTGTTTTGCTCGACGAAAAATATTGATGTACAAAAATGTAGAAAATATAACTTTTGTTTTCCCTAAATATGTTTACCTTGTCGTGGTGTGGTGTAAGTCTGTATATAAGTGTTTGATTCAAGTGTTCACCCCAGTATGGGGGTTTTCGAAGAAAAATAAGCATTTTCATTGAAACTGCTAAAATAGTGATAGAAAAGTGATTTGTAGATTCGCAGGTACGCAAAGCGTTTGTACTTATATTTAATTAGCTAAACTCATAAGATTGTTTCAACTAAACTTACTTTTGACAGACCAAGCATAATATTTCTGTTTATTTTGATTTGGTTTTCTTTGTTGTGTGCTTCCTTTTGGAAGCTTCAAGCATTTCATTTTATAAGATTTGATATCTGTTTGATTTTGGTCCCAAACATAGGAAAATAAAATGACTATAGTATATTGTTGTCTCTTCGATTTTATGCTGGCTGCGTTTGCTTTGGTATTTTAGCATTAATTTCTGCTCTACAAGTTGGAATTACTTTAGTTATTTAGTTGGTATACTGTTCTACAGATTGTCACAAACAGAAAATATTCGCTTTTGGTTGTATGTTTTTGGTAACAAGTGTTCGCAAGTTCATTTCAATGACAAGTACTGCTGCAGGGCCCTCTTAAACCCTATCGGTAACACACGCCGGCGTAGTCGCCACCAGCGCGGAAGCCGTTCCGTTCAGCGAGAGTTCGTCGTCCCGGCAGTAGCCCATAATGATGCCGGTCCGGCAGTCCCCCATCAGATTGGGCATCAGCAGTGCCGCCCCGGAAATGGTCACGATGGTCCCAAAGACTACCAGCCCAGCGGCGGGCAGTTTTTCCTGACTGAACAACGAGTGTGGGCTCAGCTGGATGTAGGCCAGTCCGGGCAGGATGTACGCCAACGGAATGGCCGCTAGAAGACCCTAGAAATGAGTTAGTGTTAATAAATCTTCCTGATTGGCTTTCATGAGCTAAGCGAACTACTTACGTTCAACTCCAGCACCGGCCCGAGGCACTCGGTGTACGGCGATATGATAAACGCTGCAAACACGATGACCAACGTGGTCGTAACCGCCTTTTCGTCCTCTTCACCGCCGGTCGCGTGGGACGGATCCTTGTCGGTGTCGTACTCTACGACCTCCTGGGAGTAGAATCGTTTGATTTGCGTTCGGACGATTTCACGCGACACAAAGCACTCGATGGGGAACGTCAGCAGGATGGACACCGAGAACAGCACCCGGCTGAAGTTCATCAGGTCATCGTCCCAGCAGTAGTTCTCCAACAGGTCTCCTGCGGGAATAAAGTGGACGGCGTCAACAAATGAAATGACTGCAAGTGTGCCCACCAAAAGTACCTTGCGAAAGTGCCCGGAACGTGCAGTAGCCGGCGATTCCGAAGCAGGCCGCCACCAGCCAGGCAAACCCGACCGACAGGTGGGTGACCTTTTCCCAGCGTTCCATGGTGGCATTCCGCATCGACTGGTACACCAGGAATGTGTTGTGATGGCACATGAAGGCTGTGGCGGAAAAAGTGGGGGTGCCAGATAGAGTCAAATGAATGCAATGGATTGTGAACTCCCGTATGACGAGGATCGCAACGGTGTGTTTGTAAGTATTTTTTTTTTTTCATAAAATCTGATTGTCTTAAAATTAAACACAACTTGACTTTTTTTTAAGTTGATTGAGCAATTCTCTGAGATTTCGTTCATTCGTTTTTTTTGTATTTTTTAACCCGGCTGAAACTTTTTTGGTGCCTTTGGTAATTTTCCATAAAAATTTGGCAGCTCTGTATTTTTTGAAGGAATTTTTTGATCGATTTGGTGTCTTCGGCAATGTTGTAGATATGGATAAGGACTACACTGACAAAAATTATACACGTTAAAAAAATCCCGAGAGTTTGAAAAATTAGTGATCTTTAATTTCACCTTCAGTCACTAAAATTTGATCTGCGAAAAAAAACACTATTTTAATGTTTTTTTTTTCTGATATGTTTTAGGAGACATCAAATGCCAACCTTTCAGAAATTCCCAGAATGGTCAAAAAATCTTTGACCGAGTAATAAATTTTTGAAACAATACTGATTTTTTCAAAAAATCGTAATATTGGTAAAAAATTGTTTAAATTTAATTTTTCTATGTAAAATCGAATTTGCTATCAAAAAGTACTTTAGTAAAATTTTGATAAAGTGCTTCGTTTCCAAGTTATAGCCATTTTTATGTAACCTTTTTGAAAATAGTCGCAGTTATTCATTTTGCCTTCCTCACTGAGGTAAGGCTATAATCATGCTCGAAAAATGAACTTTTGAAAAACAGCTTAAAGAACTATATTCATGTATACCTAATAGGGTGGCTTAAAGTTGTATGGGAAAATTTCAAAATGGAATGATTCAATCAGAACAGGCATTTTCCGGTCCCATTTGGGCCCCCAAACAACCCCCCAAAATTTGGGAGCAAATGGATTTGACCCGACTTTCCGCAAAGCGATTAAAATTTGTATGGAAATTTGTATGGGAAAACCTTCTTTTTTACACCACCCTTTGCCACCCTGTCTTCCAACCATGTCAACATTTCTTGGAATAAGTAGTTAAACAACTTTTCCTAAGACACCAACGCTTTAAAAGGCCACCAGTAGAAGTTTGTGCTTGGTTGACATCCTGTAGGTGTAGGTGTCACCCTGCATGTCAATAATTTTAATTAAAGACCACATTTATATACAACAACTTTCCTAAGACCCTAAGATAAGATTTCGAAATATCTTCCGAAGTACTGGCAGTGTTGGCAAGAAATATATTTTTTGCGATTCCGTCGTGAAACTACTTACTTTTCCTGTCATTCTTGAACGACGAAATAGCCTACTTTTCTGTACCAAAAATAACAGAATCGAATAGCAACACTTTTCGAAATAAATGCTGAAAAGTTCTACTTTTCAACACTCCAATTGTTTTGAAAAGTAACACTTTTCAACATTTTTTTTATTAAAACGATTTATTGACAAAATACATGAAAATTTGACATAAAATTTCACTCGGTGTGTGTTTTTTGGAATTGCAAAAAATGTTGTATGGAACTCGTTGCAAAACTTGATTTTTTCAGCACTCTTCGTATTTATCCAACTCGGTGAACCTCGTTGGATAAATGTACGACCCGTGCTGAAAAAATCCTCTTTTTGCAACTTGTTGCAACTTTTTTTGCAATTCCGAAAAACACCCATTGAGTGAAATTTTAAGTAAAATTGTCATGTATTTTGTCAATAAATTGTTTAAATCTAAAAAATGTTGAAAAGTGTTGCTTCTTGAAACAAATGCTGAAAAATTCAACTTTTCAGCACCCATTACGCTTTGCGGAAAGCCGGGTCAAATCCAATCGCTCCCAAATTTTGGGAGGTTGTTTGGGGGCCCAACTGGGACCGGAAAATGCCTGTTCTGTAAAATCGATCATGTCGAGCCACCCTAATACCTATCGACTCAGAATCGAAAACTGAACAAATGTCTGTATGTGTCAGAAAAAATAAAAAAAATGTGTTTTATTTTTGCAAATTAAGTTTTAGTGACTCAAAGTGAAATGAAAAATCACATTTTTTTACCCTGTATCATTTTTCTCTGTGTAGTCCTTATCCATACCTACAACTTTGCCAAAGACACCAAATCGATCCAATTCCTTCAAAAGATAAATATTCTTTAATTTTCATACAACATTTTTGTATGGGCAGCTACCAAAATTGTATGGGAAATTATATGGACAAACTAATGATGCAAAATGGCTTCTTTGGGCATACCGAAGGAACCAAAATAGTTTCAGCCGGATTAAAAAAATACAAAAAAATCGAATGTCCAAAATCTCAGAGAATTGCTCTGCTATAAAATAATCTCAAGCAACCCTGCGCTCCCACGTTTATCTATGAGAGTAGCAAAAATAAAATGTCGAGCTGTGTAATCGTTTTGAAATATATTCTACTTATTTTGCAATTCCCCGAAAAAAAAAACCCTTCAAACACACCGTCTAACATCTCGTCCTCATAATGTCCCAACGATCCATAAAATGTTCCATCTGTTGTGGAACTTTGGAACATTAGACTAGAATCCACCCCGACACAAGCAGGGGGGGAGGTATAGCATAATTTTGTGGGCAATGTCATGAAAATTTTACCGAAAGCCATTATTCCGACGGCCGGGATGAGATCGCTGTGGGCAAATCGCCACGATTCCGGTGTGTTGGGTCTGCACGTGTAGCATCCAGCGTGGGTGGTAATGGGTGGCCGGAAAATAAACACAGAGAAAGTGCGCGACTGTTAAACTGTTGCGTTGTAACAAGTGCCTCTGTCGGCTTGTTTTTTGGTACCCTCCTTCCACTGGGAGGGTTGTACACATGTGTACGGCAAGGATAGAACAAAGTTACCCAAAGTTGGAATAATAAAATCATTAACAGCTTGATGCGCGATAAAAGCTTGATTGCAGCTAAATGGTACAGAATTTTGGGGTATTTTGTACGATAACGAACAACTAGAATTAAAAATGTAAAACAAACTTAGTGATTTTGAAATCATCCTCAATTTAAATTCAATCCTTTCGTCTAAGAGGACCCTCCCTCCCAGAGGGCCAGTGCAGTGAAGTGGTACTCACACGACGTCGTAATCCCCCGCCAGCAGCTTGTAGACGATGGCCACCAGGATGATGACGACGCACGCCAAGCTGAGGAAGCTCGCCTTTGCCAGCCGGGACACGTTCTTGTACAGACAGAGCGGTATTACCACGAACGCCGTCACGACCAGCACCACGCCGAAGCGGACCGCCCCCATCGAGGTGCCCCAGGAGGGCACCAGCCGCACCAGGACCTTGGAAAGTGTGTCACCGACGACCACGTTGTACGATATCATGGCTGCAAGGAGAACGGCGAACATTGAGAAAAGCAAACGTGTTAAAGTTTTTCACACCTTAAAAAAATAAAAAAAAATCCTTAAAATGAGTCAAAGTTATAGAGAAACTTTTGTTCAGGTCTCTATGTAGAGAAATCGTAAAGAATTATTTGCTTCGCAAACTTAATTAGTGTTTAGAGATTTACTTTTACTTGGGATTTATCTGGAGATTACAGCAAATTATTGTCCTAATCACTAGAACAGGGGTGCCCAACCTTTTGGCGGGCCAGATCTAATTTTTCTGAAGCAGTGGCCGAAACTAATATTTGATAAAAATTGAAAAAGTAAAGTAAACTAAATTTGTTTGTATAATTGGGTTTTTTAAACTAAATTAAAAAGAACTTATGTTGTAAATGAGATACATATATCATGGTTTTAAGAATGAAAACAAAGATTATTTTCAAAAATGTGTTCATTTTACTTATTTTAATTTTTATTTGTTTAGAATTGTATAGTAATTGCTTTTGACGATTGCAATTAAATACCTTGATATATGTTTTTTTAATATTCAAATTTCAATAGTCGTTGCAATTTTTTAAGTTTAATTTCCTCAACACTACAATATAAAAAAAATCAAAGAGACAAGATAAAATTTATTCATCCGCAATTTGGATTCGAATATCCTTTACAAAAAAAACTTTTTGCGTTGTTGTGCACCTTTATTCAAATATTTTAAAATGATTTTGAAATTTTAAAAATATATATTGAATCATTTTTAATTCGTTATTCTTTGAAATTCAAAGTTTATGAAAAATTATTTGTTTTGCTTCCTAATTTCTTTTAAATATTTTTAAAATATTTGCAGCGATCTAATTTCAGTATGAATAATTTGCTTTTTAAAGTTAAAATAAAAAAAAATTATCACAGAAAAATTGTTCAGGAGAATTATATTAGTATTTGATTCCTTTCTTATTTAAAAAAATAGAAAATAGAAAAAAAAACTTCAATTTTAAGTAAACACAGTGAAAACTGAAAGAAATTTAAATTAAGTGTCGTTTTGTCAAGCTTTTTGTACATGTTTAGATAACAATCCAAGTTTTTTTTTCATAAATTTCACTTTTTATCGAAATGGATAATTTTGTTTTCTTGCAACATTTCTCACTTTAAAAATATCAATATTGAAATTATAAGATTTGAATTCAAACATGAAGAATGTTGTTATAATATGTCGAATTTTGATCTCAAGCTTATTTTTTTAAATTCAGACGATCATTTTTTATATTTGATATTTCATGAACAGCCTTAAGGGCCGGTCATAGTAATATGTTGAAAAGCCGTCGCGGGCCGGACGTTGGGCAGGCTTGCACTAGAAAGAAGGTAAACAGTATTTATGACAATATGTGGCAAACGATTAAATCTAGCTTAATAATTCAGCAATTATTTGAAAGTAGACACCTAAGTATACTTTCGCAGAAATTTTAATAACATTTGGTAAGAAACGTAGGGTAGAGTAGTCATCAATGAGACACGGGGAACAATGATAAAATGGTTCTCACAAGTCCTAGTTTCAACCAATCAGGCTCATATTTGGGGGAAAGGTATAGTGGCTTTATAGTGGCTTTGGTTATGGACGCTCCCTTGAAAAGTTATTCATAGATGTTTGATTCTGGGGTGTAAAAGTAAATTATGGACAAAAATTACTTTTTCGCTCGTAGGCTGCCATTAACACCAAAACTAATATTTCTGCAAATTTCTTTCGACGTTCCATAGGGATTGAGTTGGGCTACAATGTCCTTTCATTAGATTTGGCCAAAATTTAGAATATACCCAGAATCCAGGACTGTCTCATTGTTCCCCACTCATTTCAGCTCATGGGTAACAATGAGACACTTTGATTTTTCTTCATTAAACTTTTCAAAATCTGTGGAAATCTTTCAAAACATGTACTAAAGTGATTTTTGGCATATTTATAGAGTTTTAACTTCATTTTACTAAAAATACAAAGTTATTTGGTATAAATATACGGATTTTACAAAATTTAAATACTTTTTAGTATAACTTTTGTTAATTAAAGTTTCATGTTGGCAAAATTGCTCTAAAATGTTCAAGGCAAGTCACCTGCAATGGAACAATACAAAAACATGATGTTTTACTAGAAAAATCTTGATTTTCGTAGTGTGTCTCATTGTTCCCCAGCTGTCTCATTGTTCCTGCCAAGTGCGTCTACAATGAGACAGTTGAATAACTCTGGCTGTAGATGTCGGATCGATCTCATATTTTGGTCAATGTTAGAACACATTAAAAGAAAGAAAATACAACAAAAAGCTCATTAAAACATGCTGATGAAAAAATGAGAAAAATCTTTGAAAGTTGAAAACCAAAAGTGTCTCATTGATGACTACCCTACCCTACGAAATGCTTAAGACATGGTTACGCTCAAGATACCTTAAAAAAATGCGAAATGTTAAAGAACGAGTTAAGTCTTAATGATTTTTCACGCTAAAAAAATAACGGGAAATTTCACGGAGCGTAACAAATGCCTATTAAATCTCATGTTGAACCACCGAAAAGATTTTGGTGTACTTAATTATACATTAATTAAGCAATCAAGGTAAGTGATTTTTCAAGCTGAAAATTTCCAGTTTTTACGGGACCATCAAATCGATTCATAAAATTTCGTGGGAACTAAGAAAAACATAAATATCAGATAAGGGCAAATTTTTAAGATGAAACTATTTTTTCAGGCCTAGGTCTAATATGACCTCAATTTAATCTTGAATATACAAGGAATGACAAGAAATGTATCTAGCACCAAGGTTCGAAAAAATACGGTATTTTGAAACAATTTCAGCATTTCATTCAAAAAACTGTAAAACAGTTAAAATACATGCAAAATTTTGAATCGTTTGATACCCATATTGCGAATCATAAAAATTTGAGTATTTTTGAGAAAATACGGTATTTTGTGAAAATGGGAGTATTTCATTCACAAAACTCTAAAACAGGGAAAATGTAAGCAAAATTTCGAATCGATTGATACCCATGTCTGCCTGTGTGGATCAATCGGACCGCGCACTGGACTCACAATCCAGAGGTCGCCGGTTCGAATCCCGAGGCAGACGCAAAAAAATCTAAGTGTTAATATAATAGGTATTCGGTGCTCTCTCCCCGTGCCATACCTTCACACTTAGGATGACCCGGGAGGCGGAGTCTTGACGCATAAAGAACGATACACGCCTGTGGATCCGTTGACGAAACCGCAAGGTTTAAGAGGGCCATATTATAAGGTGTTACGTCGATTCCGTTTTCCGATACCCATATTGCAAATTATAAAAATTTAAGTACTTTTAAAAAAATACGGTATTTCGTGTTTGTTTTAGTATTCAAACTTTGAAACATAACACATTATCAAAAAAATATTTACTAAGAGAAAGCATTAAAATGCAGCATAATTTGGTTGATTTTAGCTCTCATAGAAATATATTAATTATAAATAATCGTCGGTTGTCGTCGATAAAATTTCGCCGATAGAATTATCGGAATAACGATAATATTATCGACGATAATTCGATCGATTTACAACCATATATATTTAGTATTAGCTTGAAAAAAAAAAGTTTCAAAAATAATATTTCAAATAAACCCAATTGTGCTGAAAGTAACAATAGATACAGGATAATTTTGTTTTTAATTGATTACACTTCTATTTTTACTTAACATTTCAAAGCACAGTTTAGACTAAATTTTTCGAAACCTCGATTATTCGAAGTTTCGATTATGCTATGTTTTTGTTTCCTAGGAAGACCAAAAAATGTTTTTGTTGTTACATTTTCTGACTTGCAACATCAAATTCGAGTTCACCGTCTTTTTGGTCGCCATCATGGATTTAAAAATTCTAAATCAATATCAGTTTATAAGCTCGACCATCAAAAAAAAAAGACAACAAAAAAAAATTTTTTTGAGCTTCGATTATTCGAAGTGCAATTTTTCCGGGGCCTTCGAAAAATCGAGTCTGGACTGTATTTTGAAAAATATCGAATTTGAATTACAGATGATTGTACTAATTTTTCATTGAAAATTTATATTTTTGGCATAACTTATCAAATTTAGACTTTTAACTATTGTGGATAAATGTATTTCTGAAATTTGTTATTTTTATGTATTGATTTCCGAAAATATTTGAGTTTCACGGTAAATGTAGAATTTCATGCTTTCCACGAAATCCTGATAATTCACTAACCCTAGCTGAGACATATTTTCACAATTTTTCACAAGTCTCTTTCTGATCTGTTCTCCAAAATCAATTAAAGCATAGATTATTCATTTGACAAAAACGTTTACCGTCAACTGGGTCAAATTGGGACACATGGAGTGAATTGGGACAGCATTTTTAACCATGCAGTAGCACAATATTTTTATTGTTCTAGTTGGTCTCGATTAGAACAGATTCAGACCAACAAAATATGTACATCCATTTCCAATTTTAAAACCATTAAATGCTCTAAACACTGCTGTCCCTTTTCTGACTGTAGTCCCGATTCGCCCCAGATGACGGTAGTGAATATGTTAGGGATTGCACATAAACCACGGGAACTTCAAATTTGAAATTTTTAAACCCCTCCCCCTCCTTGCTCTTCTCTAAACAAAATTTCAACTTTTTGTATGGAGGGCGGTTTTTCGCCAATATCCCCTTCCCCCTAAAAAGGCCTCGTGCTTTTTGCAAATCAAAACTTTAATTTCATTTTTTTTCGTAGATAAATATTTAATTATCTTTTATCCCAAAAAAAATAATGCTGACAAATAATTATTTATCCAGATTTTTAAGCGAAAATGGCATTACTAATGGTGAACGCCCGAAATGTCAAAATCACACATTACAAAAAAAAGTGTGCCATGGCATGACACCCACGCTTTTTTCTAATGTTGGTACCATTGCGCGATTTTGACATTTCGGGCGTTCACAATTCGTAATGCCGTCTTCGCTTAAAAATCTGGATACTAAGGACTAAATATTTTTTCGCACTCGCAAAAATAAGATAAAGTTACTCAAATGCGTGCTAACTAATTTGATCTGAAAGCTAGTAAGCTGCAGTACCTGTTAGTAAAAAGTGATAAGTTAACCACATTAAATACGACACAAAACCATATAGTCTGCCCTGAGGTGATTAACAGGTACGGAATTCACCTTGATGAAAGAGTTGAAACTGCACAATTTAATTATTGCACGGCTCGTGGAATCTTCATTCAATTAAGCGACAGTGTGTGTGTGTCTTCTCCGGAAGCTTTGCCTTTTGTTGGGTCGTCCCCGAAGGAAAAGTTTGCTCTCTCTCTCTGTGTTGAAGAAGACACCGGTTGGTCGTGGATTCACGTGTGTGATGTTGACGTTTGGGTGAGTAGTTTTCGTAAAGTGAGTTTCTCCAAGTATACACATTTACTTGCTAGTTCTGTGTGGAGAATGTAGTTTGCAAAGTGAGTCAAAGTTTGGCAATTGTTTCATCATTTCGGGTTTTGAACGAGTATCCAAAAAAGGGGGAAAAAAGTGGTTGAAAAAAATACAGAATTCGAAAAGTTTACATAATTGTTTATTTTTTGATGGTAATGTTAAATTGATTTATCTCCTAAATCTAATATGATGGGCACACAATTTTTCAAATCAAAACCATATGTTATCACCACAAACAACCCTTGGGCTCATAAAAATGACTGCAAAATCCCACAACATGAGCATTAACTTGTCATTTAACATTCAATTGTGCCGAGCTTCTCATAAAAGCGTCCCGTCTCGTCGTCGGGGGACGATAAATAAAAGCAAAATAAACTTTTTTCACACTTTTTGCCCGCCCTCAAGGGAAAAGAGCTTATTCCTTGCAGGAGGTGGGCCAACTCCAATATCTCCAAGGAGGATAAAACAACAAAAACAAAGTTTGTGGTGGGAACGGGGGGTCGTTTTGACTGCCGCTGATGGTGGTAAAACTTTAAAAAGCTCAGATGAAGTTGCTCCGGTAGACTGCCACAGGCTAATGAATAAAGGATTTTTATGTGCGGCACACAAAAAAGCTCTCGCCGTGCTAAGAAGACGTGGGTAGGAAGGGGGAGGGAGAGAGCGAATGGGAGCTTTCTCTTCTTTGAAGGGTGCAGAAAACGGTGGGTTTGAATAAATTAAAAATGTGGATTTATGTTTTAATGTTTTAGTTAGGTTTTATAAAATCAGAATAATTATTTTTTTATTTGGTGTTTTTTCTGATTATTTTATTTTATCATAATTTCTTTTTTTTATTGAATCAAATCAAAAATCAAATTATTCGCTCTACAGCATTGCCTTGGCGTTCTCGATTGCGAGATTCCTACTCGAAACTAGGTGTCCGAAGGCTTGATTGTTGAGGCAATTGCAAACCTCTTATTACACGTTAGCTTCCATCCACCCCGGGATTCTAACTGACGACCTTTGGATTGTGAGTCCAACTGCCTACCAGCGACTCCACCAGGACAGGACCCAGGGAGACGACTCCTACACCTGGACTGAGCTAACGACCTAACCTTTTTTAGGTTAGTCCGGGGCCAACATTTACTTCCCGTCCGACGGAAGGCGTGATCAGACAAATCTCGTCTCAAAATTTGCCACCGGGACCTTCTGGGAAAAAGGAACAAAAATATTCGCAGCTGTATCTTTTTTTATAAACCAAAACTTTGTTTACATTTCAAAGCTCTATAGGTTTATTTGAAAATTGCATAAATATTGAGAGTTTGATACAAAGTTTAAGGAACATTTTTTGAAAAAATAAAGAGAAGATGTCATATTTTGAACTTTATAAACTTTCTTGTTAATTGAGTCAAAAAATGCATCGTTGTTAAATTGGATCACAAATTTATAATAATAATGGTGTAAATAATAGAAATTAATTAAAATTGAATAATTCAGAATCAAATTAAATATCGTCGCCGTTGTGCTACGCTCGTACGTGCATTTTGGGCCAAATTGAGTTAAGAACGTCATTTTATGCAGCTCACAATGCCTCACCTTTTGCCCTTCACAGATCCCCAAAATTCGATTTCAATCCTGAGATATTCAATGAAATCCGAAAAACAACCCGGTGCATTTTTGTCATTGGGGGGGTTAACAGATTATCAAAAAAGTGTCTACGTGGTTTATGGATTATGGTTTATGTCCCCTACCAGATTTGAGTATGATAAAAAAAATGTTGATTATATTGTTGATTTTTTTTGTGCGCGATTGAGGTTGAATGACTCTTATTTATAACTAAACTGTAAAAAATCGTGTAAATTTTGAAGGTTTATTTTTGAAGGCTGAATATTGCCCCTTTTATGATGTAATTTTACCTCAATTTAGACTGAAAAAGTGACATTACACTAGAAAAGTGGTTAAATTACACCTTTTTCTGTCATAAAAAATGTACTCCTTTCCAGATGTAACATTGCCATGATTTTTTTACTGTGTACTCTGACCTAGAAAATATTATTTATTTTGTTTTTTAAACACACCGCGGTGATTGCATCAAACATTTCAGTTTCGAACATAACCAAGCAATATTCTAAAACTTGAATTTTCCACCATATCCGGAGGTTCCCGAGGCTTTCGTTGGTAGTGAAACACGAAAAATACAGAACAGAATTTATGCTGTATATAATCATAAGTTTTCTTTTCGCGGAGGCCCACCAAGAGTATGCCTTTCCCAGGTAATCTTGATGAAGAAATGCGGCCGCTTGTATTGCGCGACGTGGTGAAAATTGGGTCATGAGTATAAATTAGAGAAAACCAGCGGCCACAAGTGTCTGAATGATTCATTAGGACATGCAAGCTCCTCCTCTGCGAGGACGATGTGGTGTGAAGTGCACGTACTGAAAAGTTTTTTGTTTTCGAGCTTTCTTCCAAGGAAACAACTAAAAATAAAGCACGACGTGCAGGACCAAACTTACCTAGAAATGGGTACATGAACTGCAGCAGCGAGAGCAGATAGTAGCCGGTCTTGCCGTACGCGGCCTCCATCACGCCAGGATAGCTGAACCTGCCGCTGAGGTGGCCACACCGCACCTGCTCCGTTGGCGGCGTCATAGCAGCGGGAGGGTGGTCGATGACGGTGGTTTTGGTGTTAGTTGGAAAAAGAAAAATCCAGGAAATATGAAATTGTATATAACCAACGGGCATTAGATTTCGGTCCGAATAATTTATGGTGCCTTCGAGAAGGAGAAGTTCAAATTGTTTGGAGGGGCTTTGGTTACACGTGCCGACTGGATATTGTTAGGAGAATGTTTAAATTGTTATCAAATAAATCTAGTAATTTTGTAATTCTTCAATTAACTCGATTAGCCACCTACACCAACTTCCACAGTCAATAAATCCGACAGTATTTATTTATCTACACACCCTGTTAACACCAAGATAATCTCATAAGCATTCTTGCGGTTGCTTTTTCCCACCCCCATGAAAACAACTTCCAAGAAAAGGTTCATTGAGCTGTTTCGTATAACTTCCCCCCTTTTGTTATCAGATACAGTGTTTTCGTCTTATACCAACGTGACTAAGCTTCCATTCAAAAGCACAGCTGTCAGACGAGGACACCAAAGTTGACCTTAATGCGGTTGGCCTTTCAAAATCGAAAAAAAAGCATCGTTCGCTATCAGTTGACTAGGCGTAAAAGGATCTTCGCAGAAAGACAATCAAATCTTCTTGGAATCCGCTTGATAACCTTAGAAACCCCCCCGACGAACCCACCTTGTGCAAACAGTCCTCAACAAAGGTTAACAAATGGCAGCAAACCACTGCAGGTTAAATGCTTGAGTTAAAAAAAAAGAGAGCAAAACGCCACCTACCCGTGGAGGAGTAAATCCTTTCACACACAAACTCACAATTACGCCTACACCGCGTGCCCAGCAACATGCCAGAGTGTGCACCCACAGTCAGAAGTACACGTGGGCACAAACAAAAACAAACGTGTCCGTAGCAAGCCTCAAGAGGCTACTTGAGAGGATTTATTATTTCTCGGGTCAGAAAGCCACCCATCGGTGGTTTAACTTTTGAAAAAATCTAAAACATGATTTTTTTAACGTGGCAGATTTTTGTTCTGTCAATGCTAATTATATAGGTAATTCTACGCCAACTCACACAGCAGTTGCCTCCGTTTTTTATATCTCGTGACGGAGGGGCGGTACGACCCCCTCAGAATTCCCAAAAAACGTATTTTCATCAAAAAATTTACTAAAAAAGTTTTAAAAACTCTTCCATTTTCCGTAACTCGACTCTAAAAATTTTTAGAACATGTAATTTTAAGGGAAATTTAAGGGGAAATTTTAAAATTTCGTTTTTTTCTGACTTTGCAGGGCTATTTTTTAGAGTGTAGCAATATTCTACAAAATTGTAGAGCAGACAATTACAACAATTTTGATGTCTAAACATAGGGGGTTCTTTTATAAACATCACGAGTTGTCGCGATTTTACGAAAACAAAGTTTAAAAAAAGTTGGTCGTCGTTAATAATGGCCGTTCAACGTCACCCGCGACAGACCAAACAAAGAGAAACGCAAAAAGTAACTTTTTCAAAAAATCTTTTTTCGTAGAATCATGAAAACTCGTGATGTTTATAAGCAAACCCCTTATGTTTATATATATATTTTTTTTTGGTATTGTCTGCTCTACAATTTTGTAGAACATTATATCGTTTCGTTTCGTTTTTTTTTCTTCTTAAAAATCCAAGGAGCAAACAAAACGAAAATTGCTTGAAATTAACATTTTTAGATTTTTTTTTATTAAAGTCATGTGTGTGTGTGCGTGTGTGCAACCAACCAAACGGGACCACGCGGTCACTTCTTACAAATTGAGTTCTGGAGTTTTTTTTGAAAAGGACCAATAAACCAAATTTTCAGTTTTTGCTTTTTGGGTGTTTTTTAATACCCCTGACTCAAGGCGGTTCTAAAAACACCCAAAAAGCAAAAACTGGAAATTTGGTTTATTGGACCTTTTCAAAAAAAACTCCAGAGTTGTTTCTATGTATTTTTAGATCTTCATTCTATACATGCAAATAACTCGCATAGGCATTTGGAAGGTGTTAGCTCTGCCGAGCTTCGGTGACCCATTTCTACGCTGGCTAGCCGAGCGCGAAGTCCCTCAGCTTTTATCGACAAGCCCCGCCCTGAAGAACGTTTGCACCAATCGGGTTCAAACGTTATTTAGAACTTCCGAACCCTTGTCAAATGGACAAGGACCCAGCGCGTATATAGTTTGATAGTAACAGTATTCCTAATTCCCGGCATCGCTCACCAAGCCGTGATGGCCTAGTGGTTAGCATTTTTGCTTATCAATCCAAAGGACGGGGGATCGAACCCCGACTCGGGCGACTTTGATTTTTCGTTCATGTTCAGAGTTTCAAGATTAATATTTCCTATACTTTCTCGTTGGGAGCAGATGGGAATCGAACCCAGGACCATTCGCTTAGAAAGCGAACACCGTAACCAGTCAGCCACGGCCGCTCCTTAGAATTTTTTTTTATTAAAGTCATGGCCCAAAAGTGGTTTTGGGGAGCTTGATTTTGAAGATAATAAACTTTGACACCCATATTGCCATAATAGAAATAGTTTTATTTCTAACTGTCCCTTGACCGGTTGTCTGGGGTTGAGAACCTGTTCCGCCCAATCCGGAACATCCCCACACAGTGGTTCAAAAGGCTGTTTTGACGAACTTAATTGATTAGAGCAAAAAGTAAGCATTTTCGTGCTTCAACATGTTCTACAACTTCCAATACATCAAAATTTTCACAAGAGTCTGCACAGAAAAAAAGTTCAAGATGGTATGTCAGAGACATAACCGAAAGACATAGGACCAAACAATTTGAATGTGTTTTTGGATTGCTAGTGAAATCTGAAATAAGATTATTTTATTTTGTTTCATAGATTTGTCGGCAAAATTGTCATAAATGTTCTCCCAAGGTGAACCTTCTATGAGGGTCGAAATGTCAATTTTCATGTTCAGTATCAAAAACCATGAATTTTGATATCCATATTGCCACAACTCGTATGGTTCTGTTAAAGACCCTCCGGGCCCCGGGGAAACCTGCTTTGAGATCACCGGTCACTCAAGGTTGTGGCCGCTACTGTCGGAATGTCAATTTTCATGTACAGTATCAAAAACCATGAATTTTGATACCAATATGCCACAACTCGTATGGTTCTGTAAAAAGTCCTCCGGGCCCCGGGGGAACCTGCTTTAAGGGCACCGGCCACTCCAGGTTGTGGCCACTACTGTCGAAATGGCCATTATGTTCAGTATCAAAAACCATGAATTTTGATACCCATATTGCCACAACTCGTATGTTTCTGTAAATGTCCCCCCAGGCCCCGGGGAACCTTCTTTGAGGGCACCGGCCACTCCAGGTTGTGGCCACTACTGTCGAAATGGCCATTATTATGTTCAGTATCAAAACCATGAATTTTGATACCCATATTGCCACAACTCGTATGTTTCTGTAAATGTCCCCCAGGCCCCGGGGAACCTTCTTTGAGGGCACCGACCACTCCAGGTTGTGGCCACTACTGTCGAAATGGCCATTATTATGTTCAGTATAAAAAACCATGAATTTGGATACCCATATTGCCACAACTCGTATGTTTCTGTAAATGTCCCCCCAGGCCCCGGGGGAACCTTCTTTGAGGACACCGGCCACTCCAGGTTGTGGCCACTACTGTCGAAATGGCCATTATTATGTTCAGTATCAAAAACCATGAATTTTGATACCCATATTGCCACAACTCGTATGTTTCTGTAAATGTCCCCCCAGGCCCCGGGGGAACCTTCTTTGAGGGCACCGGCCACTCCAGGTTGTGGCCACTACTGTCGAAATGGCCATTATTATGTTCAGTATCAAAAACCATGAATTTTGATACCCATATTGCCACAACTCGTATGTTTCTGTAAATGTCCCCCCAGGCCCCGGGGGAACCTTCTTTGAGGGCATCGGCCACTCCTGGTTTTGGCCACCACTGTCGAATTGGCCATTTTTCATGAGAACCGCCGCATCATAGCGACTTCCACGCCGTCCGCTTCGCTTGAATTTCCTCCTTCTGCTGCCGGTGGTTCTTCCTTCTGGTTGCTGGTCCTCTTCTTCTATTGGCCGCTGCTGCTGCTGCTCCGCGCCGGCCCGACGTGCACAGTTCGAGTGCTCGTTCCAAAGTGACTTGCTTTTGCGAAATTTTCTGCTTAAATAGCGGCACAGCCGGAGAACGGTACAAAAGGGGCGCGGTCTCGAATGCATACGCTCGCTCTGATTGGTCATCTGTCCGATTTGTACTGAAAAATTACTCATTTTGATTGCATGTTTTAAGTGCTTTAACTATGTTTAGTCAGACTATCTATGTAGTTAAACAATAGCTGAAGTCTTCCTCTTTCGATTGGTGGTCCAACCATCTGGATTGATTCACAGGGAAAAAAGATATAAGCGTTCAAAATGTCCCCTTTTTTAACGCTTAAAAGTGACGCTTTGGATCGAATTTCTGAACTGGCCCCCCAATATAGTAAGTAAAGACATAGTCCTATGTCAAAATATTTCTGTAAATTTACATTATTTATCATGTATCAAAAGGTATCATGATAAATGATGTATATTTACATAAGGTTCATTGGAAATTTACATTAGATTCATTGGAAATTTACATTAGTTTTGAAAATTTACATTAGTTTTGGAATTTACATTGGATTTGAAATTTACATTAGTTCAAATCAATTAATTCTGATTGGCCAATGGGAATGAGAAGCTCGACTTGGATTGCAGTAGGAAAAGGGTGTGGCCTATGTTCTATTTTAAAATGAATGAAGCGGGCAGCAAAAGGAAATTCGGATTTTAAAAAGTTGTTTCATATGTAGGGGACGCTTTCCCGTCGACGGCCAAGTGGGATAACGCTGGACTGGAATCGAACGGACGACGGGTAGGATGTTCGGTGTTACTGCTGCTACCCGCTGCCGACTGAGCCATCTTCGCATTTTATAAACGAGCGGCTAAAGCATCAACTTGTTCAGGGCGAGGCTCAGGCAGTGGGCCAGCGAAGTATGAGAGCGATAGAAAGAGAACCAAATATAACTATTTTTAGTTCGGGTAGTTTTGAAGTCAACGTTTGGCAGAAATACATTGGATATATGATTTACATTAAATAGGAATTTACAGGAAGCCGAACACGGGTAGAAATTCATCAGATTTGAGTTTCCATGCTCAACGTTTCCATTAGATTCATGATTTACATTAGATTTAGATTTATATTGGAGTAATTTCCATGACTTTTTACTCTTTACATCATATTTCAACATTACATTGAGTGAGTTTACATAAGAAACAGTAATTACGTGCTGTGTAAATTTACATATTTTTTCTGTGTATAGCTCCTATCAATTTGGCGTCTTGGACAAAGTTGTTTGTTTTGATATTACTGAAAACTCTTCTGAACATTGTAATCGTCTAAAATCAAAGTTCACCATAGTTTTAGTCAAAAAACAGTTTTTTGGCAGGGATTTATGAAAAAGTTACCAAAACTGGTATTCAATGCGAAGATAGAGCTTTGGCGTCTTCGACAAAGTTTGTGGATTTTTAGCCCTACAACTTTGCCCAAGACACTAAAGCTTTATCTCTTAACTGTCAAAAGTTAGAAATTCCATAGCCTGCTGTGATGAGTATTTTGAAAAACAAATTTCACCAAAAGTAGGCCACGACAACGCTGAACAAAGTTGTAGAACATGTCGAAGCACGAAAATGCTTACATTTTGCTCTAATCAATTAAGTTCGTCAAAACAGCCTTTTGAACCACTGTGCCCCGGTGGTTCAAAATCCAAGGTCAGCACTGTATGTGGGTAGAACAAAGATCTTAACATGAAAAATGTATTTTTTCCAAGATTTCTGTTAACAAAATTGTGCGGGATCCAAAAATGGCATGTTTGACCCGACCATCGGAACATTTTCGGGTTCTGCGGGTCATTTTCGGAAAATAGGTTGAGTTTGCGTTGAGTTATGGCCATTTTAGTGATTCCAGTTTCACCCGGGGTGATGAATACAGTTTTATGACGTTTCGCGTACACAGACTAGCGCTCCATTTGATTTTGCTGGCCGGACAAAATTTAACCTCACTTTCTTTCGTGTACGTACACGCAATACATGCGCACGTAGATAACTATAGAGAGAATGCGTAACGTGATTTTTGAATGATTCCACTTTGTTTAAATCAACAAAGTAGGATGCCGTTCAAGCACAAGCATGACTTTTTCTTACTGGTAAATGAGCTGTTTTATAATCAGTGGTTTTTTTTTATTTCGTCTAGTTTTTTACTTTTTTTTTTTGCTGGAATATTGAGTGTGTTTTCAAGTTTCGATCTTTAAGAAGAGGTTTTTCCTTTTCACAGGTGACGAAGAGCTGCGAGAGAGTCATTCTGCAGCTCATCCTTCCATTAATAATTATAAAAAAATGAGATTTCTTGACTTCAACTCAAGGCCCTCAAAAGCCACAAATTTTTCATTCTTGCAAAAAAACAATAAAAACATTAATGATCGATAACAATACTCTCTACTTTTGGCGAACAGTAAATTGGTTCCACATTGACAGTTCAAAATTGAGACCGTTTTGCGAACCACTGTTCAGCACCCAGGGTTTACCCATACAAGATTTTGAAGACAAATGATTATTTTGCCCGCACTGTAATCCTTGTACAAAAGTCGAAGAAATCCTTGATAAATATATTTTTGGGTGTATTTTTGTTTTTTTGTTAGCTTTTGTCCGATCAACATATCAACAACACGGAGAAAAATCAGTTCCCGTAAATTGTGAAACTCAAAGAATTCAAATTCAATGGTACGATTATAAAACACCTACCATGAAATTTGAACACTTTGTTCGAGGTCCCCGAATTCGTGAACGCTTTTGGGAAACCATTTTTTTAATGCAAATATTATTTCAAGTGGTGGTTCCCACAACTCCTTCTACAAACTTTCCTAAAAAATATAAAATTAAAAAAATAATGCTAAAAATCTAAAAATTATTATTTTTTGTTTATTGCAAAATGATAGGGAAATAAATATGTTCATAAATTCAAAGATATTCAGCAAATGCTTCATACTAGACAAGCAAACAGTGTAGTATTTGAAAATCAATAAGGTCGGCTGAATTGAGTTAGGACGAACGTTAGTTGATTTTGCACAAATTTCAAGTTTGGTTCGATACTGAAAATAAAATCTAGAAGTATGCTGGCCAAATTCTTCTAATGTGTAAACCATTTTGTGATTGTATGTGTAATAAAATTTGTCTAATTAGGGTTGAAATTTTGTGTTTTTCGATCAGAGCCAATAAAAATCTGAAAAGAAAATCATAATGATTAAATTTAAACATCAATTTATTTTGCATAAAATATTTTCATTGTTGTGTATATTTTAATGTTCTATCAACATAATTAATATCATTAATCAAATAAAAAAATAGTCTCTTATAAGTCCAATTTAAACAAGGTATTAAATTTTAATAAAATTAGAAACATTACTATAATTTTATGGTCTAAAACTTCAGTTTTAACCATATTTTGAGACAACTTGAACCAGTATGTTGAGTTAAACCATCTCAACCAGTTTCTCTCCTAACCACTTCACCACACTCCACTATTCCCCACTGCCAGAAATGGAATAATCATCATCAAAAGAAAATCATTGAATGTTCATCAAGAGAAAAAATCCAAAGGGAGCATGCTCTCCTCTCTCGCGCACGAAAGATCGGTAAAAAGAACCTAAAAAAATCATCATCTTGATTATTCGGCAGAACATCTTTTTCACTACTACATTTGCAAGTGTAACGTCACACGTCGGAAATTGATCTGTCACATTTTGTACATGGGCAATGTGTGTAAACAAAGTGAGAAAAATAATTTTATGTGGTGCTGACTAGGAAATTCATTAAAAATCATCAGCAGATTGATTTTCTGAGAGAATTTCGGGAGCGATTTTCTTTTGCGTGATTTGCCTCCTCTCTCTTTCGCGGGTGAAAAAAGTTCGCAAGCGAAATTGATTGTTTTGCGATTATTCCATCCCTGCCCACTGCTGCACGCATCGTGTCTACATCGAGGCGTTAAAATGCCGGTCTTTGAAGCAACTCCCCGTACACGTGTCGAAACACCACGTTAAACAGCGGGCACTGTTTTTTTTTTTGTCCTATTCGTCTGTACCACCCCCGCAGGTAAAGCCACCACCTGCGTTTCACTCCCCGGCGGGGGCAAACTTATTCCAGTTTGTGTTCTGTTTGAACTACTGAGGCCACTTGTGGTCTACCGCGCTCGGTCTGTTTCCGGTGCAGCACTTCCGGCTCATGCAGACTTCCCGCTTCATTTGAGCGGAATGAAACTTGACGCACAATGCATAAAATGTCTTGAATAAAGGAAGCATTTTTTTTCGGCTCATTACCCGGAACTGGCAGCCCCGCGGGAATGCTGTCAACGGGAAGTGAAAATTAAAGCTGGCACTTGAAAGGCATGTTTGTTAGTAGATTGTGATGGGATAAAAGCATTAATTTTTAGGAAAATTGAAATTTATGAAAATAAGATGGAAAAGCACTCTTTGTATTTACTTTCGAATGAAATTAAATGTTCACAGATGTTCACAAAAAAGGAAATGTTATTGTGATTGCTGAACATTCATATTTTTAACTATTAAATCTAGAATTTCCCAGTTTTCACACACAGTGCTACCAAAGTCCTCAATCAATAATCCAAAGTCCTGGTGTTCCCACAATCTTACCATCAGTATGAGCGAGTAATCCGTTATCACAGCCACAATTACGAGCAGGAAAAGCCCCAGACCGAAGCCGGCCCGGTGCAGGGCGTACGGGATGCCTATCACACCGCTGCCGACGATCGAGTTGATGTAGTTGAAGGATGCCTGCGGAAGTGACGATAAGCTGTCCTCTTGGGTGGCGGCGGCCTGAGCTTCAGCCTGGTAGATGTTGGGTGGGTGGGCGTGAAAGTAAGTAGAATAAAGTAAACTTTATTAGGGAATATAGAAGATAATAATTCTACCTGGGTGTCGGATGGGGAGATTGATTTACAGGGAGTAGAAACTTGTGTTGTGGCAGGCTTGTGGCCGTGCGTGGCCGAATGTTTACGCTGTCCGCTTTGTAAGCGGATGATTATGGGTTCGATTCCCATCTGCTGCAACCTTCCATCGGATGAGGAAGTAAAACGTCGGTCCCGGCCTTGGTTGTTAGGCCGTTAAGTCATTCCAGATGTAGGAGTCGTCTCTATGCCATAAGTACAAACAACACACCAAACCAAGCCTACTCCGGTGGAATCGCTGGCGGCGGTTGGACTCGCAATCCAAAGGTCGTCAGTTCAAACACTGGGGTGGAAGGTTCCTTGGAGTAGAAAGAGGTTTGGGTGCTCTCCCCATTCAAGCCTTCGGACTCCTAGGTTCGAGCAGAAACTTGCAATAGAGACCACAAAGACCCGGGGTCGTTAATGTGGATGGTTTGATTTTTTGAGAAACTTGTGTTTAAGATAGTAAAAAAATATGGCAGAGATCAACCATCAACAATCTTATTTCTTTTTGAAAACAATTCGGAGAACAAAAAATATAAATCTACAATTACAATGTAAATATCAAATCAGTTGTACCTCACCCTGTCCTTTGAGCAATTTGGAGAAAAACAGGTACATTCAAAAAAAAAAAAAAAAATAACCCAATATTTTTTCACATTTTATCCCAAAAATCGATTTGTACATATAATTCATGTTTTTGCTATGTTCTACAGAATCGAAAAAGAATCACTTGTGAGCTATGAATCGAAAATCAAAAAATATTTGACAATTCTGCCATTTTTTAAAACGGTTGAGAATGAATTTCGCTCCGTTTTAAGATACAAAATCAATATTGAAAAATTGTTCTTTGATTTGGTCTAAGAAACTTTGAAGATAGGATCCCTACACGCCAAAAATCAGGCCTGTTTGAATCAACTATATTTTTGTTGTTTTAACTTTACGATTTGTTGTTGACCAGCTCTAAATTTTACGTTGAATTGACTCGATGTATTTTGGAAACCCTTTATGAAATAAAAACAAAATTATTGCGTTGATTCTACCAAGAACGGCATTGAATCAACTTAGCCGTGCTATTGATTCAAATAAAAATAATTGTTGTTTACACGTGCCCACCATCTGTCAAAAAATAGGTTTTTAGTGAATTCGTCAACGTTGCGGTTTAGTCTTTAAAGTCTGTATGTCTGTAAAATTGTTCTTTTTTTTAAAATAAACTACAATTTTTCTGCAAAAATGAGCATTCTAATTTCATTATTATTTTGTTTCAAATAAATTCCAGGCCATGTTTTGAAAAAAAATTCTGCGTTATTTCAACAAAATCTTTACTTCCAGCAATTTCACCTCCGACCTCCGATCAAGCTGAAAAAAATTTGTGGGGGTTCCAAAACAATTAAACCCGTATTTTTTGTTAGGCCATTGAGGTGACCTACATCGTGCTGGGGTGGTTCGAAAAATGGCAATTTTCGTCATTTTTCGCAAAAATCACTTTTTTTCAAAAAATCATATCTCCGCGTCATTTAATCTGATTTGAGCTGTCTTAGAGGCAAAGGAAAGGAAGTTTGGCTTTTTGAGAAAAATAGTAAAAAGTGTCAAAAATCTAGCTTAATATTTGGAAAAGTCGTATGAAAACATAAAATGACGTCTTTACCGTGTCTGGACCAAAGAGCATCTGTCTGAAATTATTTTTATCGGATTCCTCGGAAAATTTCACATAAAATATCAAAAAATAGGTGATATTGAACCGTACGTTTCCGAGATATGATTTTTTCAAAATAAAAACTGAGTTTTCCGACGCAGCACGCGCAAAAACAGGAAAATTACGAAATCGGCAAAAAAATCAACTTTTTTCATTAAAACTGTGATAACATAAAAATTTCAGCGATGACCTATATATGTTTTGGCACCAAAAGCTGCGTCATTCAATTACGAAAATGTTGATACCCAAACGCCATTTTCATACGACTTTTTCAAATGTTAAGCTAATTTTTTGAAACTTCTTACTATTTTTCCCAAATAGCCAAACTAATCACATTTCTTTTGCGGCTAAGCTGAAATCGGTTGAAATGGAGCCGAGTTATGATTTTTCCAAAAATGGTTTTTGCTAAAAATGACGAAAATTACCATTTTTGTGACCACCCTAGCACGCTGTAGTTCACCCTAATGGCAAAACAAAAAAACGGGTCTAATTATTATGGTCAAGAAACTCCCAGACAATGTTTGAGTCCGATCAGAGAACTCTTTTTCGGTTAAGGCTCTTTTCAAATGGAATTGCTGTTTGTTTCAACAGAACTCTGACAAATTTTATTCAACTACAACCATTGAAACAACAAAATGCTAGAGTTGATTCAATGCAATAATTTGGTTGATTGTATTCAACAAAGTGTTTTGTTGAATCAAACCTCGTACAGACTCATTCTACAA